>NC_132867.1:12152583-12458666 GCF_048164855.1 Canis lupus baileyi
TTGCAGGATAATTAATCTTTCTGACTTTTACTCCCACCACTGTGCTGAAATTGCTCTTGCTAATGCACCATTGACCTTCTCACTGACAAATTCATTAGACATTCTTCCATCTTCTTTACCTTATTTGAACTTTATATTAAATTTGCAATTTCTTTCTTACTCCATCCTTCTTAAAGTAACCTGTATCAGCCATAAAGTGTTGGATTATGCTGCAGTAATAAACACCACCATATCTGTAGTTTCTAACAAGGTTGTTTATTCCTCACTTACATAAGCCTGGTTCTTCTCTACATCATTACACTTCAGGCCCCAAGCTGATGGAGAACCTCTGATGTCAGTCATTATGGCAGGAGAAGAGGAGAATTTAGCGACACACATCCTGCCCTTAAAGCTACAGCCTAGAAGTGACCCATCTCACTTCTATTTATATTTATTAGCCAAAGCAAATCAGATAGTGAAGCCTCATTTCAGGGAAGTATGCTTAGTGCCCTAGAATTCTTCTAGCTGTCCTCCTTTCACTCAGATTCTTCTCTGCTTTCTTTTTTTCTATTCAATCTTAAAGGATGCTAGGCCTTCATTGTATATAGGATTCATCCAGGGAGCTGATTGAAAATGTACCTGCCATTTCCTGTTTCAGTTTGTGTTCTGTATTTTATTTGGAGGCACTTTCTTTTTTTTTTTTTTTTCTAATATTTTATTTATTTATTTGACAGAGAGAGAGCGTGAATGCTTGTGCATGTGTACAAGCTGGGGGAGTGGCAGACAGAGGGTGTGGGAGAAGCAGGCTCCCCGCTGAGCATAGAGCCTGATACACATAGGGCTCCATCCCAGGACTCTGAGATTATGACCTGAGCCAAAAGCAGAAGCTTAACGACTGAGCCACACTGGTGCTCCATTGGAGGAACTTTCAGTTTAAAAAAAAGTCACCCAAAATAGAACCATGGATGTCATCCTTGAGAGTAGCATACTAAGGGCCTAATAATAGGAGTATCTGCCCTATGGACAGGCAATAAGGGGTTATACACTATAGAAAAAACTTAAATGATGATAAGACTGATTTAAATGTAGTCTCTTTTTTATATTCATGTACTATCAATTCTAAACAATGTTAGTGATAAAATACTTCCCCTTAAAAAGTATCTTATGGGGGCGGGGGGCACTGGGGTGGCTCAGAAGTTGAGCGTCTGCTTTTGGCTCAGGTTGTGATCCCTGGGTCATGGGATGAAGTTCCACATCAAGCTCCCCGTGGGGAGCCTGCTTCTCCCTCTGCCTGTGTCTCTGCTTCTCTCTCTGTGTCTCTCATGAATAGATAAATAAAATATTTTTAAAAAAAAGAGTTGCTGGAAGTGTCATCATGCTGGGAGTTGGTGTGCAGGCACTGAACCGCTAAGCCACCCAGGGATCCCCTCAACAGGTATCTTTAACAGGAAAGATATTTGGGTGCTTGGCTGGCTCAGTCGGTAGAGCATGTGACACTTGATCTTGGGAGTCACGAGTTCAAGCCCCAAGTTGGGCGGGGAGATTACTTTAAAAAAGCCTTAAAAAAGAGAAAAGACATTTTATAGCAGGGTGAGCAGTTGAGAGTTATTCTAATAATCAAAGAGACAATGGTGTGTGAGATGACAGAGTAGTGGAAATAGAAAGTGGTTGGATTATGTATGTATTCTGAGGGTAAAGCCGGATTTGCTAATGCATTGAATGAAAGAGACAGAGGCAGACACACACACACAGAATAAAAAATGTTTTCAAGGTTTTTGTTTTAGAGCATGGTAGGCATCTAAGTGGAGAGAATTATGAAAATGAAATTTAGATTTTTTGTTATGGTTTTGGGGTTCTTTGTTTTCCTTTGTATTTTGGCTTTTTTTCTGAGCAATTGGAAGACAGACATTGCTACTGAATAAATTGGGAAAGATATTCTATAGTTTGTCCACAATCTCTCAATTCATATGTATGTATATGCGTGTGTTTGATTTTGTATACAATTGTAGCATCCTAAAACAATGTCCCAGATCATGCTGTTTTTTCTATAAGTGTATCTTGGAGTTTTTCCCTAATTTTTCCAGGTAGATATGTATCTGATCTTTTTTGATCTTTTTTAATGGCTACATAGCATTAAACATAGAGTATAGGTCTAATTCATGTATTTACCACTTTTAATTATTTTTTTAAGATTTCATTTATTTATTCATGAGACGCACAGAGAGAGAGAAAGAGAGGCAAAGACACAGACAGAGGGAGAAGAAGGCTCCATGCAGGGAGTCCGATGTGAGACTGGATCCCGGGACTTCAGGATCACGCCCTGGGCCGAAGGCAGGCGCTAAACCACTGAGCCACCCAGGGATCCCTAATCAATTAGTTTTTAACCCTTTATCTTAGATATACTTTTTGATTTCATTTCCAGTCTTTTTTTTTTTTTTACACCCACGAAAAATGCTGTGATGAACACTCACGTACAAACATCTCTGCATACATGTGGAAAGCATCTGCAGGATGAATACCTAGAATCAGAAATTCTAGGTCAAGGTTGTGTTCGTTTTTGCACTTTGGCTATGTTAATTAACACTCCAAGAAGCAATATGGAAGATGCTATTTTCCCACACCTGAACAATATGCGTAATTTCCCTTTAAATATATGCCTTATGCCTGATTCTGATTCACACAGGCATATAGTCTTAGATTGAGTAGATGATCTAAGAAAATATTGCAAGCTCATTTTTCTTTAATTCATTTTTAAAATTTAATTATTTATGTAATCTCTACATCCAATGTGGGGCTCGAACTCACAACCCCAAAATCAAGAGTCACATGCTCCTCCTACTGAGCCAGCCAGGTGCCTCATTTACCTTGAATTTCTAAAGAAGAAGAAAAAAGAATACAGAAAATATAATTTTTATGCAAAGTAAAAGGATACAGCAACTGAGAAATTGACATGTAGGGTTGATAGCTATTCAGGTATAATCTGAAGATCATATATGAATATATGGATATACATTTTGATTGTGCACTCTTTCATAATTTAACTAATTATGAGACTTGGGTAGAATAACTCAAAATGTAACCTTAGTATTCCAACAGAAGAATTATACCTCCCATTTTAGGTAAGGACAAACGCATAGTACTGGACATTTTCCTTCCAAAGAGTCCACCAACTTCTTAACTTCAGAGTTGTGTATGATGTGTAGCTAAAATTTCATTGAATTAAAGTGATTTTGAGATATTTGAGATATTTGTATATTTTCTACATATTTGTGTTTTATGTATATATGTTGGGTAATTGGAAGAATTTGTTCAAAATTACCTATTCTCCGTGGAGTCATTCTTTTCTTATTGTGGTGGGTTATTCTACTCCTCACAATGAGAGACTGAGATAGATTGGGCAAGAAGGAGTTTTTTAAAAGATTCATTTATTTATTTGAGAGAGAGAGAGCACAACTGCGGGGCAGGGCAAAGGGAGAGTGTCAGACAGACTCCCCATTGGGTGGCAGAGACGGGAGAAATATGTAGATTCTTACATATGTCTGAAGGAATTGCTTATTTTTTGTTTTGAATGGGGGGAATAAGAATGAGATTAGAGTCAAAGATAATTTCGGAAGTTTCTGACCTCAGCATCAAAAAGAATAGATTGCTCTTTACTGAGACAGGGAATATTCAGAACAGTAGGTTTCTTGCGGAATGGAATTCAAAGTTTTGGTTTTATTGGATATTGAAGTTTTAGAGAAATTTAGAAAGTTGATTGTTTGGATGTGGAAGGCAGTAACAGTGGCAGAAATCAGTATCAGTGCCTATCTAGCATAATTAAAATCCATAGTGAATAATTCTTTAATATCCTATTCCTCAACATGACAAAATTATTTTAAGTCGTAATCATGAAAATCAGTAATTATCATTATTTTGATTCATTCTTTAGCTGTAAAATGAAAGCTAATAATTAAAAAGAATTTCAAATATAATATGTTAATAAAATTGAGTAAAATATTTCATGTATAAACTAATATTTACTCTTATGAAACAAATACACTTTACAGTTCACTCTTTAGCAGTTTTAAATTTTATTATTAACTAATTTATTTATTTTAAAGACTTGGGTTTTTTTTTATTCTTTAAAGATTTTATTTATTTATTCATAAGTAGGTTACTATTATATATTTATTTTGCCCAAAACTCCACCAATGCCTTCTCAGCTCATTCTCCTTATGAGACTGGCAGGACGCTTATCTGACCTCTGTCTTTTTGAACTCTTCTGCTATTATTCTTTTCTTCATTCACTCAGGTTGAGTTACACTGAAATTTCTAATGGTCCTCAAACATTCCAGAAGTATTCCCACCTGAGAGCCTCAGAACTTGCAGATGTCTTTGCCCAGAATGCTCTTCCAACCGACTTGCCTGGTGTGTTCCCTCAAGTTCGTCAGGTCTAGGCTGAAGACTATTTAAGTGAGATCTAATTAAACTACTTCTCTATTTTTTCTATATTCCTTATCACCATGTAATACCATAGTAATACCCTATATATTGTTATATTTGTTTATTTTGTCTCCCATACTAAAATTTGAGCTTCATGAAGGTAGTAATTATTGTCTGTTTTGTTTACTTGCCTACTTCCCAGACCTGAGTATCATCTGGTACATAGTAGACCCTAACTTAAACGTATGTTCAGTGACTGTATGAATGTAATGGAGATGTTACAGCAATATTTTATCCAGAATATAATGGGAGAATAACCTACAGACCATTTCTTAAAAAGAGAGTTCTTAATCTCTCAGAAATTTAAACATAGCATAAAATTGGTTACTAAAACCATGTGTTATTCTTACTGTAAAAGGCAAATAGGAAGATAAAATACGTGAGAAACCAGAAATAAAATTAACTATAAATCAGAATCTCAAAATACCCTCTTTTAGACAAATGGCACTGGGACTATGGCTGGCAAGAAGACTCCTAATAACAGGAACCATTATTTGAGTGTTTACAATGGAATGTCATGGTGTTTCATTCAACCATCCCAAGAGCCATGTGAAGTAGATATTATAATCAACAGCTCCATTTTACAGTTAGAGAAATAAAGGCACAGAAATATTAGGCTCAAAATCATAGAGATAATGAATGGCAGAACCAAAATTTGAACTAAGATATGTGGTATTCCAAAGCCTACATTTTTAACTTCTAATTCATATTGTAATTTGTTGACCAAAAATTATGTTAAAATACTACCTCACTCCTTACACACACACAAAGTTAATATTTAAAACAATGAAAGTAGGAGAAGAATATTTAGAATAATATCTTTAAAAATATTTAAGATATAAAGGGCTTTCTAATTATTTTTAAAAGGCCTTTGTAATTATATGTTAGCCAAACATAATATAGAAAGAAAGAAAGAAAGAAAGAAAGAAAGAAAGAAAGAAAGAGTTAAAAGGAATAACTGCCAGATACATTGCAATCAGTTATTTTCCCTAATATATAGGGAATTCAATTGATTAATAAAAGGATGTACAATGCCAAGAGAAAAAAAGACAAAAGATTGGAACAGAAAATTCATGAATAAGAAATAGCATTGTCTGATAATTGCACACTAATATCACTCATCTTTATTTGCAACAAAGGAAATGCAAATAAAAAAGTAATGAATACAGTTATCTTCTAGATTGGCGAATACTGTGATGGTTTAAAGCATGAATCTTATTGAGAATGTCATGACTTTTAGTGAGAAAATGAATCAGAAATATTCTTTAGGTGCATAGACTGATAATGGTTACCAACTTTTAAAAACTGTGTTCCCTTTGATTAAACAAATTTCATTTCTAACTTTTAATCTCAACAAGATAGTAACTCAGTGCAAAAGTACTCTACAGCATTGTTCACTGAAGTTTTTTATAATCGTGACAAATTGGAAATGAACTGCATTTCCATGAGTGAAAATCTAGTTAAATACGTATTACACGTTTGGTTCCTGACCACCACAATAAAGCAAGTATTACAATGAAACAAACTAAATGAATTTTTGGTTTCCCAATGCATATTAAAGTTTTTTTTACATAATAGTGTAGTCTATTAAATATGCAATAGCATTGTCTAAAAAATGCACATACTTCAATTAAAAATACTTTATTGCTAAAAATGCTAAGGATCATCTGAGCTCTCAGTGAGTTGATCCTTTTGCTGATGCAGGGTCTTGCCCGGATGTTGATGCCTACTGACTGAACAGGGTGGAGGGTGCTGAAGGGCGAAGGTAGCTGTGGAAATTTCTTAAAATAAGATGGTAGTGAAGTTTACTGCATGGATGGACTCTTCTTTCCATAAATGATTCTCTGTAACATGCAAGGCTGTTTGATAGCATTTTACTCACAGTAGAATTTCTTTCAATCCTCTCACACCCTGCCACTGCTTTACCAACTAAGTTTGTGTAATATTCTAAATCCTTTGTTCTTATTTCAACAGTCTTTGCAGCTTTTTCTCCAAATTTTGTTCATCCAGAAAAAGCAGCTCCTCATTCATTAAAATTTTATCATGAGATTTTAGTAACTCAGTCACATTTAGACTCCACTTCCTACTCTAGTTCTGCTGTTTCCACCACATCTGCAGTCATTTCCTCCACTGAGCTCTTGAACCCCTCAAAGTCATACATGAGGGTAGGAATCAACTTCTTCCACACTCTTGTTCATAATGACATTTTCACCTCTTCCAATGAATCATGAATGTTATTAGTGGCATCTAGAATGGTGAATCCTTTCCAGAAGATTTTGAGTTGACTTTCTCCAGATCCATCAGAGGAATCACGATCCATGGCAGCTATCACCTTACCAAATGTTTTTCTTAAATAAGATTTGAAAGTTGATGGGACACCTGAGTGGCTCAGTGGTCGAGTGTCTGCCTTCGGCTCAGAGGGTGATCTTGGGTCTGGGAATGGAGTCCCACTTCGGGCTCCCTGTGGAGGTCCTGCTTCTTCCTCCACCTATGTCTCTGCCTGTCTCTGTGTGTCTCTCATGAATAAATAAAATCTTTAAGATAAAACAAAACAAAAAGACCTGAAAGTTGAAATTACTTCTCGATCCATGGGCTACAGTTGGGTCATGTTAACAGCCATGAAAACAGCATTCATCTGATTGTCCATCTCTATCAGGGCTCTTGGATGACCATTGGCAATGAGCAGTCATGTTTTGGAAGAAACAATTTTTTTTTCTGAGTAGTAGGTCTCAACAGTGAGCTTCAAATACTCAGTAAACCATGTGGTAAACAGATGTACTTTCATCCAAGTTTTCTCGTTGCATTTACAACAACAAAAGGCAGAGTACATGTAGCATCATTTTTAAAGGCCCTGGGATTTTTGGAGCTTCAACCTAAAGTCACCAGCTGCATTAGTCCCTTAACAAGAGGGTTGGCCTGTCCTTTGAAGCTTTGAAGCCAGACATTGACTTCTTCTCTCAAGCTATGAAAGTCCTAGATGGCACCTTCTTCCAGTGGAAGGCTATTTTATCTACATTGAAAATCTGGTGTTTAGTGTAGCCTCCTGCATTCATGATCTTCACTAGATCTTCCAGATAACTTGCTGCAGCTTCTACATCAGCACTTGCTGCTCCACCTGGCACTTTTATGTTGTGGATATTGCTTCTTTACTTAAATCTTATGAACCATTTCTGCTAGCTTCACACTTTCCTTCTGCAGTCCCCTCAGCTCTCTCAGCCTTCACAGCATTGACGAGAGTTAGGGCCTTGCTCTGGATTAGGCTTTAAGAGATGTTTATGATTTTAGGGTAGTTTAAGCCTGGTTTGATCTTCTATCCAGACCATTAAAACTTTCTCCATATGAGCAATAAGGCTGTTTTACTCTCTTATGATTTTTGAGTTCACTGGAATAGGACTATTAATTTCTGTCAAGAACTTTTGCTTTGCATTCACAATTTGGCTAACAGGCACAAGAGGCCTAGCTATCAGCCTGTCTCGTTTTTTTTGACATGCCTTCTAAAGCTTAGTCATTTAGGAATGTATGACTTCCCCTTTCACTTGAACACTTAAAGGCCACTACGAAGTAATTAATTGGCCTAATTTCAAAATTGTTGTATCTCAGGAAGTAGGGAAGCCTGAGGAGAGAGAGAGAAAGAGAGAGAGATGGGTAAACAGTGATCAGTGGAGCAATCAGAACACATACCATCATTTATTAAACATGACATTTTATTTTGTCATAGTTTGTGGCACCCCAAAACAATTATGGTAATAACACCATAGATCACTGATTACAGAACACCATAACAAATATAATAATATAAATTTTTGAAATATTGTGAAAACTACCCAAATATGACAGAGACACTAAGTGAGCAAATACTGTTGGAAAAATGATACCAATAGACTTCCTCAACTCAGGGTTGCCACAAATGTTCAATTTGTTGAAAATCACAGTTATCTATAAAGTAAAATAAAGAAAAATGCAATAAAACAAGATATGCCTATAATGGTATATCAATAAAATTGTTTAGTCAGCTATTTAAAAAGATGGCATACATTTTTATTCATTTAACTTGCGAAGTATAATATTTTTTTTAAGATTTTATTTATTTATTCATGAGAGATACAGAGAGAGAAAGAGGCAGAGACACAGGCAGAGGAAGAAGCAGGCTCCATGCCGGGAGCCCGATGTGGGACTTGATCCCCATCCTGGGTCTTTAGGATCACGCCCTGGGCCGAAGGCAGGCACCAAACCACCAAGCCACCCAGGGATCCCCAGTATCATATTTTTTTAAAGAGAAAATTAGTGATATGTAGCTGTTCATCTCATGTTAACAGTGGCAATCACTGGGTTTAGGAATTTTCAGTGACAACTGAATTTTGTCTCTATTGATTGAATTTTCTATGTGAAAAAGCAAGCATTGAGTATATATTTCAGTCATGTGGAATTTAAGAAACAAAACAAGTGGACAAAAAAAAGAGACAAAAAGAAACAGACTCTTAAAAACAAAACAAACTCATGGTTGCCAGAGGGGAGGTGGGTAGGGGGATAGCATGGGTGAAACAGATAAAGGGGATTAAGAGGTACCTATTTCCAGTTAAAAAATAAATAAGTCACCAAGATAAAAAATATAGCATAGGAAATACAGTTAATAAGATTGTAATGATGTTTGGCAACAGATGATGACTACATTTATCATGGTGAGCACTGGGAGATGTATAGAATTGTTGAATCATCATGTTACATTGTAAACCTGAAACTGATATAATACTGCATGTTAATTATACTTCAATTAAAAGTTATTAATTAAAAAGGAAAGAAAGAAAGAAAGAAAGAAAGAAAGAAAGAAAGAAAGAAAGAAAAAGAAAAAAAGAAAGAAGGAAAAAACAAAAAAAAATGTAAATTTTGAAAGGGAATTTAGATGAGGTTTAGATTTCTTCATCAGGATATATGTTCTTTCCTGCTAAGTGGTAATTAATACATTTTTGCCTTTTATAAAAGAAATTAAGTATGTTAAAAATTAAATCAACTTCACTGAAAGTGAAGGATAAATATTTTCCTAAAATCTTATTTTCGCAAATAAATGAGTCCTACTACAGTTCATATCCAATTATATACTTAAATTCTTTCATTCTGATTTTTCTCAATTTTGCCAATTTGACTTCTCAATTGTGTTCCCCTTAGGTTTACTAAACAAGTAAAATATGTAATTGCAAAAATATACCACACACATATCAATCTAAGGGATTCACAGAGTTTTGTATTATAGCATTCTTAAAAATAAGAAGCCTATAGTATGATTAGTTTTCATTAACAATTGGTCATTAATAATTATAAGCCAAATAACTTTTCTCTACAAAGGAATGAAGATAAAATTTACAACCACTAAATATCCAGACTTGCTCAGAATATTGAGTCTTCTGCTGATGGCAAAAGAAAGATCCTTTGTTTTTAAGTAAATCAAGTTAATTGGAGTTAAAGGCATGCATCTTACTTCTGTGACCCTCTTCACAAGTGCTCACTGTGTTTACTTCAAAGGTAATTAAACCTAACAATCCAGAATATACAATGGAACCTTGTATTATTTTTACAGCATTGATAAGAATTTGTATATTTTGAAAAAACGTGAACTCAAAGAACTACAATTTAACTTCTATATGGCTTATTAGATAAAATAAGTTTTAAGTCATTCTACATTCAGGTATTTTCTCTGACCAAAGTTAGAGTCCAATGTGGCCTTAAGATAGTAGATTAAATTCCATATAATTTTTATGAGAAAATTTAATTCTTACCAATTTAACAAGAGAGTGGATGCTTATAATGAATAATTCTAAATCAATTTAGAAGTCATTCTGTTATACATGGATCACATGGCAGATATTATAGCGACAGAGCGCTTTCTCATATCATATAACTGGCAGAATTAAAGTCTTGCCCCATGAGAAAGAGACCAAATTTAGTGTGAAATTGAACACAACAGTCATGAACACTAGTTGAGTTTAGTATTGTGATGCTATTGTTTGCCATGACAGAAGGCGACAGAAAGAATCTTTTTCGTCTCTAAAATCGTTGAACTCCCACCAACAATCACAGTAAATAAGTTTTAAACATATGTAAATGGGGATCCCCTTGGTACCAGGAAATCACAAAAATGTCCACTTAATTAACAAGTCTTTAGAAAGACTTGTTTCAGCAGTATTTCAACACTTCATAAACACTGTTATCAATACTGTCTGGGGTGGATTAAAATGAGTTGGGTTACTCAAACTCTCTTTATTACACTTTGTTTTTCTCCAACAAAATATATAGTTTTTCATAAAAATTACCCCGTTTTTTTTTATCAGTAGTCACTCAAATTTGAAAAACCAACAGCCTACTTTAGTATCATTTCCACATGATCATTACAGAAAAGAAACAAAAGAAGGAAGGGAAGATGGGAGGAGGAAGAAGGAAGGAAAGGAAGGAGGAAGACAAGACAGTGGCAGAATGGAAGGAGAGAAAGAAAGAATAGGCTGAAATAAACTGTGTCACTTAATTTGAGAGAAAGAAGAATTAGTTAGGATTATTATATTTTAATAATCTCATTATGAAAGGTTTGGAAACCTATAAAATTTAGGTATTTTAATAATTTTGACGTAATTCACAGGAAATAAGCTAGAAATTGCACTGTTTATATTTAATCAATGAATTTTAGATTTATAATAATACATTAGAATTTCTAAAATGAAAGTCTTATGCTTAAAATTAAGAGCTACTATCTTTTTTAAACTAGAATGTGTTCACAAAGAATTGTGTCCCTGACTGACTTCTCACACAGACAAAAGCCTAGAATTCCTTCTATGCTTTATTATGCATCAACCCCTCTAGTCCTCAAAATGATTAACTATATTCTTCAGTGAACATTAATACTTACCAAAGAAATATGATTTTAAAAAATAATGTCTATTAATCTTATTAACAATTACAGAGGTGTTTTTAAGATTTTATTTATTTATGAGAGACACAGAGAGAGGCAGAGACATAGGCAGAGACACAAGCCTAGGAAAAAGTAGGCTTCCCACCCAGGGAGTCCGATGGGAGAATGGATCCCAGAATCCTGGGATGAGGCCCTGAGTGGAAGGCAGACACTCAACCACTGAGCCACCCAGGCATCCCTACAGAGATTAGTTTACGATTTATTTATTTATTCATGAGAGACACAGACTGAGACAGAGAGAGAGGCAGAGACACAGGCAGAGGGAGAAGCAGGCCTCTGGCAGGGAGCTTGATGCAGACTAGAACCAGGATCCTGGGATCATGACATGAGCTGGAAGCAGGTGCCCAACTGCTGAGCCACCCAAGAGTCCCCAAAGATTAGTAAAAGGTAGACATCAAACTGTTTGGTAATTTTAGTCAATTACTCTGCACATTCCCTTTGAAATTTTTACAAATCTATAGGAAATGTGATCCAACACTAGTTCCTAAAATGTTCCTATGACTAGTAGAGAAAGAGGAACAGCCTCCTGGAGGAGTCTCTTCAATGTTCATGATTATGAGAGATAGTTAATCGTTGCCTTAGGATTCATTCTTAAGTATGTTTTGATATATATGGGTAGATTTTTTTTTTAATTTGCTTCTTTCTATTTACAAACATGTATTGATAAGGAGAGAGAAAAGCCTGTTTCTGTGGAAATGAGGATTCCATCTCTTGGTTTTCCCTTGTGCGGAAGAAAATGTCCCTGCATTTCCTGATGATCCCCATCTAGTGGAGAGCCGGCAGTCTGCATATAAAGCCTGGTGAGGACACTTGATATCAGCAGCCTCTGCAGTAGCTTATGTTTCTGAAGCATTCTTATGAAAAATGTAATATGCCCTGTAGAGATTTGTCCAGCTTTTCATAGATCAGTTAAATCTATTTCTTGCATTATAGCAGAAATGTAAAATATGCGCCCTAGAAATAATCAGCTGATGTTCATATAATTGCACATTCATGATGCACATGTTTAATTTTTAAAACAGACATGAGTTTCTAAATATATAATTTAATCTTCACTTTTGCTTTTCCATGCAAGTTATAAAAAGACTATTAAAATTGCTGAAACTCTGCAAAGAGCTATTATCAAGCCCCTACTTGAAAGATCTACTTTAATACATTTCAAGTTTATCCATTATGTTGATGGGGTAAGCCATAATCGTAAATCTGTGTTTTTATTAGTGTATGTCTTTTATCAATTTATTTGAGTTCTTGCCTTTCATGTAAAAATGAATTTGATAATATTTATTCCTTGTGTCCATGTATAGAGTGTTCTTGTTCTGAGAATTGCTTATCCCTTGCTATAGGAGCTCCTGTTAGATTGAGAAGAGACAAGGGTCCTGTTCAGGAATTTCCGCAGCCACATCACTTCACAGAGTATTTGAAAAATTAAGCAAATAGCGTCATTAAATTTCACTATTATGGTCCAAATGACAAATTAACTTTCAGGCAATTTGATGCTTTTTTAGAGGAGTTTAATTTTCTCAGCAGTATGCATTAAGGAAAAAAATTCCAAGAAGACTTGAGTTGAATAAAAATTGCATCTTGCGGAATTGCCATGTGGTTACCACCCAATCCGTTAGGCACATTAGTATTACTACCTTTGTTACTAGAAAGCATTTGAAGGATTTCTTTGGGCATAAAATCATTGTCTTCAGATCTAGCTAAAATTCCACATAATAACTTAGACAAGAGAAAATCCACTTGTTCAGTATGTAATTGTGAGCCAGTAAAGGGCTGCAAGGGTACCATATTGATTTTTGAACTTCCAGTGTCCAGCACATTACCTGGCTGATAATATGCTCTTACCAGACATTTGTATAATGAATATATTAACTAATGAATACAGAAGTTATGGAAGTTTTCTTCTTCTTCACCTTAGTTAAAATTAGAGACATGCCCTTGGTTACATACTGGATTCACTATTAATTAATCAAATGGCTGAAACTGAGAGTAATCAAGTTATTCCCTGAGGCCATAAGATATGAATTTTTATCTTTATGCATAGTCCTTGGCATTTGGCTAAGCATAGTTTCTCTTGTCTTCTTCCAGATGATAAAAATCGTCACATCTTCCTACTTGCTAGTCACAAAATCAGAATTGTTATCATTCTCTGAATCAGAAAAAAGAAGTTATTCAGTGTTTTAGTGCTGTTTACAGAAAATCTCTTGTCTGCTTCATTCCTGTCTTACGTATTGTGATCTCATATCCTTGTTCTCTCACTTTGATTCTACTTAGGAATCTTGCCTGAAAAATTTTCTATTGCTTCTACACTGCCAAACCTTGCCCATCAGTCCTTTAAACTGAATCTTGGATCAGATCTCCTTCATGAAACCACGTGAGGCTAAAACTTAACTATACCCAAACAACATAAATTAAATCAGCATGACTCATCATGTTCCAATCATGTATATTAGTGTTTCTATATTCTGTGGATTAAGATACCTTACAAAGACCGTACAGAGCAAATACTTTCAATAGAATTGTTCAGAATCACCAAAGTTAAAGAAATAAAGTTTAATTCTAAGCCCTCAAATTATATCAATGATTTAAGTGCTCCCTTTGTTTACATACACAACTAATAGGATGTTGAATTTGGAAGGTTTTATTAAATTACTAGTGTTTATGCTTTTGTTAAACTATACTATTGAAAAACTTTCCAAGGGTGTATTTCTAAAATTGTGTCTCTATGTCTATACAAAGAAGTATAGCTTCAAATAATATTCCTAAATAGAGATGAAAAATATTGGCAACCAATACTATTTGCTATCAATATATTAATATTCATTATATTAAAGATATAATTTTAAATTAAATTTAAATTCACTTACAGTTAGTGTCCACTACTATTTCTCTTATGAGAAAATAAGGAATATTGTCCATTTCCTATCTCATCATAGCAGGATTGCAGGTGTTTTAGATCTTACTAATCAAAATCTCAATAGCTGACTTTTACTGAGTCCTGTTGTGTACTAGACACTGTCCTGATACCTTTGCACATGTTATCTTATGCAGAGCATGTCATTTAGTGGTTAAGAGTATGGATTCTGGAATCTAAATTCCTGGGCTCAAAGCTCAGCTCCACAATTTAATAGTTGTATGATTTGGGGCAAATTATCTAATATAACTAAGCCATAATAATAGAATCTACTTCAAAAATGCATTGTAAGAATATATAAAAAGCATTTAGAAAAAATCCTGGCACCTAGAAAGCATCCAATATTAAATGTTAACCAATATTAACATTCACAACAACCTGATAAATTTTTTAATTCTCATTTTATGGATGAGGGACCTGAAAAAAGAAAAATGATTTGATCATAACAACATAAATAATATATGGCAAAATCAGAATTCAAATTCAACAATGAACTATGGTTTCAGACAAGAAACTAGACTATCTCACAATAATCCAGAAATGCTAAAGTTATTAGGTTTTGCTTCTGGAGTCAGTTGATGCAATCAAATGAAGTTTTGTAAAGCTCAGCTCAGGCTTTTAAGTTGAAAAGCACTGAGGTTCTCTAGACTAATATGAAGATTAGAACCAGTGGAACCTTGACTTTCCAGTCAAGGAAAGATTTATGGCAGCAAAATGCTCTTCTATAAGACTAAGACACATTTCTAGAGCTCAGCTCAGGACCAGAATTGAAATTTCCTTCATGAAAATCTTTATTTAGTAAATTCTCTTCAAAGATACATGTGCTCCAGATAAGAAGCTTGAGAGAATTCTCCATCACAGAATTAAATAATACCTGTGGATTAAAGGTTGTTCAGTTGCAAAGTTAAAATCTCTTCTTTTTCCTTATGGTAGTTTGCTTGGTTGCTGATGGGCTCATATGAAATAAATTAGAGCACTGGTTGATCCAGTTCAACTGAATTGGACTACATATAGTTCCTACGATTTCCCAATGAGAACTTCTTTCAGTTGAGAATGAAATTGGTTAGGGGTGCCTGGGAGGGCTCGGTCAGTTAAGGGCTCGACTCTTGAATTCAGCTCAGGTTATGATCTCAGGGTTGTGAGATCCACCTGGTGACAGGCTCTGCACTCAGTGTGGGGCCTGCTTGAGAGTCTCTCCCCCTGTTTGTGTACTCTCTCTCTTTCCCTCAAATAAATTAAATTTTTAAAAAAGAAAGCCTCATTAAAAGTCGACCATGATAACAGAACAATAAACTACATGATGTAAGGGAGATTTCATTTGTAGTGAGAGAAAATAAGTTCAACATGCCTCTCTCCGGATGGTACAAGTCAGTACAGTGGGCAAAGAGGGATGGAGATGAGAAGGTGTCAAGAAGAGGCCAAGCATTGATTGGACCAGCCAAGATGCCAACTATCAGAGATGTTTACTTTCTATGAGCTGGGACTTGGGGTTTAGTATCACACTGTGGGGATCAAGACTCTTTTCTTTTATCCATTATGAACATTTCTATCTATGGTTTCATCTAGTCACTTCATAATCCAAAATTCTGCTAGATACCTACTGCCTTCACTAAAAAAGAAAATCATCTTCGTCAATCATCTTCATCAACCATCAGTGTGGTTTTTATCACATCGTGTGTTTAAATGCATCCAGAGGGATCCCTGAGTGGCGCAGCAGTTTGGCGCCTGCCTTTGGCCCAGGGCGCGATCCTGGAGACCCGGGATCAAGTCCCATATCAGGCTCCCGGTGCATGGAGCCTGCTTCTCCCTCTGCCTATGTCTCTGCCTCTCTCTCTCTCTCTCTCTCTCTCTCTCTCTGTGACTATCATAAATAAATAAAAATTTAAAAAAAATAAATGCATCCAGAATAACAAAATTCATTAGATGTTATGCTTGAATGAATATATCCATACTTCACGCTCAAGGTTTCTACTTTGCACTAACTTATACATATGATGTGTGTACCCTTTAATGAGCATTATAAGTGGGATCTCCTATAAAAAGATCTCCTAGACAATATATGCTTTTCTGGATGGCAGAATTCTAGTATATTGATGATTGGCTCATGTAAATTACATCAAACTTGGAATAGGAAATGCCATTGGAATGGTTAGAACACTTAGCTCTTCTAGCTGTGGATTTCTTTTAAAGGGGATCTTAGGTATATTCTTGAGTGAGATAAATTATTTTTAAAGGTGAAATAATGTTACAAATACTATTACTTAAAAGCTTTTGAATTTTAAAAGTCATATTGAGGTTAGTTTTCCATGTAATGTGTTCTTTGTATATCTATAACATTGAATGCCAATAGAAATAGAAAATTGCCCTTCACCAAAATATTCCATTTAAGAAAATGTTGGCTCTAAAAATGGCCTACACTTGAGAAAATCATCAACATGGGCAATTATTAATGAACTATTAAATGTCACTCAATAGTCTTGTTAATTTAATCCTTTATATTATTTTACATATCACACATTTTCTGGTTGTTACGTCAAAGTGCCCATTCCCCCCTCCCCCAACTCCATGAAGAAGCTATCCTTTCCACACTGTCACAAAAGCTAGATTCCTATGAAATGAGCCAAAGAATTAGATCTTTCATCAAGGCAAGACATGAAACTTTAGCCAGGCAGTTTGCACAAACAGCGAAAGGTCTCTTTTGTGTTTGCTAGCACCAGTGTGTCAGCTTTCTTGTGTTAGCAGCTTTGGGCTTTTCCAAGGAAAGCCCCAAAGAAAGTTGTTACCAGCATATATTCTACAGTTCACAGACTCTCAAAAAGGACACATTAAAACAGTTAGAATCCCCAGGGCAAATAGGGAGATTAAGTAGCCTTCTCCTTAACAGAAGCCCCAATCAGACAAAGCTCGGTATTGTGTATTCAGTACACTATCTCTTTCCAGCGCTGCACTTTACCATTGTGCTCAAAGCTTCGAGTTTGCAAAGTGTTTGGGGGGCTTTGCATAACGGTTCACTGGCACCACCATTGACAGCCATCTGAGTGTGGGAATCTTTTAAAAAGATATGATGCCCACCAAATGATTGACCTATTGTATTAATGCAATGGCAGCATCTTAACATGGAAGGGAAGGGCGAGAGAAGTTTACTCAAAAAAAAAAAAAAAATCCCTATCAGGAAAAAATGTGTGCTTTAATAGTCATGGTACGGAGTAATGTGCCTGGTAATAAAAAATGCATGACTTTTTGGTGAAAGATTTCTGGACTCCGTAAGTTGATTTTCTATCCAGAAAAGCTTCTATTGCCCTCTTTTAAAAATGTGTTCACATTAAATGCAGTGTATCTCTTCAACTCTTAAAGTTAGATACATGCCCTGGACTGTGGCCCCTAATTTGATTTGCCAAATCAGAAAGCCTCATTCTTTGGAGGTGGTATACTAAAATATATCCCAGGGTAAACTGTGGGTTCATGGTCAATACTCTAAAAAAGGTTAAGGAAAACCTGAATCTTTAAATAAACATAAATCCTTAATTGCTCTAACCAACTGGGAAGAGATTGTACTTATTTGGGTCAGAGAAGGTTTCATCTAAGCTTTTTAATATACCACCTTGAAAACATGAAGGGTGTATGAAGGAGTGTAGCCATGACCTTTCCTAATGTTTACAGACTACTTACTCGTTTCATTGAAGGATCAAACATGTTTTAAAAGGCATTAATAGCAATAATATTTCATGCAAATGTTGTTGTTCATACCGCTTGTCCATTTTTGTACGTTTTATGCTTCATCTTTAAACTTCAGCTTAAATTCCATGTAATTTAAGGGAGGGTTTTAAATTTTAAGAAACCATATAAGAAAGAATATAACGTGATTCTATGTTTTTGGATTTTATAGAGTATCTGTTAGTATACTTCAGGTCCCTGATTCATACAAAACATGAAATGCAACAAAATGTTTTACTACATGAAAGGCTAGAAAAACGTATTTTGCTGGAAAACTTCTCACTACTATTTTATATAATAGTAAAGTAGCTCTCAATTTCTCATTAGTATTTTATATAATAGTCGAGTATTCTAACTGAAAGTAACTATTAGGAAATGAAGGCTTCTTGAAAATAAATTCATGTAAATACCGATTTACATGATGGTTTTAATAATATGTACAAATAATATATTTTCCATTTTAAATATACACTCGATGCCAGGTCTGTAACACTTTTGTGAGCATATCACTTTCATTATCATGTTGCTTGTAGTCATGTCCCGATTTTTCTACAATAAATGTAACCTTTTGAAACAGGAAGGTGCATTAAAAATCATCATAATCTGGGGTGTTGATCCCAAGTAGTGTTTTCCATAATATACTTTATTTGACTTTATGAAATTTTCCCTGTGGTCATTTTTAATTAAAGAAATAGACTGTAATTTACAATATTGGCCATCTTATACACAGGATAAGCACTCTCGTGCCTTTGAAAAATGGTTTATCACCTTTATAAATTGCAAAATTACTTGAGATTAATTTAGGCACTGTAGGTTTTATTTCTGTCCAACTTTAGTTATCTACATCTAAATGTAGATTTAATTTCATTGGTGATATTTAATTTTTACCAGATCACAAAACAATTAAGTGGATATTGAATATGTTTCACTAAAAATATGCAGCTCCCATAGGGAATTATTGATAAGCATTGTTCTCTGTTTGCCTTACTGTAGAAACAGTAAAAACAGTACTTATTCAATCATTTTCTAAAATGACAGGAGAGTAGTCTCTCAGCCCACTTCTTTTGACTTGTAACTATTTTAGATTTATTCATTAAAAACTTTAGAACAGCCTTATGAAATAGAGACTGTAAACATCATTCTTTAGAAAATAATCTTGTTGAAATGAGTGATTCTTATATAAATTTTAACAATTTTTGTGTCTGTATAATTTGGATAGTATTTTTATTTTTATAAAGTTTCAAATTAAAAAAAATAATTTAGTTTTTAAATTCTAGAATTATATTTAGGAATTGCCATGAATTATATATACCTTTTAAAGCAAATATTATTTTTTTCAAGTATGGATAAGATCTACATTTTGTAATAAACAGTTTGATGATCTGCTTCAGTATTGTGATATTGGGCAAAAGAGTTCATGAGCAACTAACTCCAGGTCAAATGCTATTTTCTCATTTTCTCTAAATATTAGCTTAATGTACACACAGTCTCCAACTTATATAATAATGTGAGTTCCCAGTTTTATTTTGAGGGTTTATGTATGCTTACACCCATGATTTGTGAGATTACTTCTAACTCAAAGAATCTACAGCTTATCGAATATGTAAATTCAAAACAAATGTGTAAATTCAATATAATAGAGTTGTATAAGAAGAAAGACAATATGGTAAAGAGGAAGGAAAAATGTGAACTAGGGACTGAAACTCCTGTTTTTCTGTCTATTTATGTATTATTAAATGATTGATCTTGAATCTAACTGCACTGATTCTTAATTTTCCTTTTGCAAGATAAGCTCTGTCTGTAAGCTAAGACAGCTCTGTCTACTGTCCTAGGGTTGCTCTTAGGATTAAATGTGATGATGTATAGGAAATGCTTTATAAGCTATCTAATACTAGCTTCACAAGTGTACACTATTATTCTTATTTGAGATGACATTTTGGCAGTGTTTTTCCTCCAACGTTGAGTGTTACATGTTCTAAATGTACTGTTTAATAGTGAACCACAGGAACTTTTATGCTTTGGAATTCTAGGGGTAGTGGTGCATGTTGGGACATCTCATTGCCCTCTGTTGGTTGGAATGTGTAAAATCCATATGCAATTTTAGAGCTTTTGTTCTTAATCATCTAAAATAAGAAGGTTTTGAAACTCAATGGCTGAAGTTCCCCAGAACAAACAGATTGACAAAAAAAAAAATGTTATTGTATGTTGTATATATTAATTGTATAATTAATATTGTATATATTAATTCTATTTTAAGGTCAGTGCATGTTGGAGCCACTAGAGGGTACCACCTACATATTTTGAACAGTCCTACCTATATCCAAGAATAGTTCTTTTTACAAATCGGTAGCCTCTCAACTCTTTAATCTCATTTACATTCAATTAACATTTTAAATTGGGAAATTAACATCCAACCAATCATATACATGTAGACTTGATATGTTTATTTTTATTTTTTTAAGATTTTATTTATTTATTCACGAGATACACACAGAGAGAGATGGAGAGAGGCAGAGACACAGGCAGAGGGAGAAGCAGGCTCCATGCAGGGAACCCGACGCAGGACTTGATCCTGGGTCTCCAGGATCATGCTCTGGGCTGAAGGCGGCACTAAACCACTGAGCCACCCAGGCTGCCGACTTCATATGTTTAGATCAAATATGTTGATCAAACAACTCAGAAAATTCAATTTGTCTTCATTTTAGTCCCTTCCTTGTGAGTGTTCTAACTATATATGTTATTTTCAACTTTTTACTTTATTTTGAAAATTCATTTTACATCTTCATACAGTTACTGGAATCCTGGCTTAGGAAAAGCTTTTAAAATAATCTATTCCAGCACTCTAAACAAAACTTGAATTTCCCTCTTTAAATTATCTAATAAAAATCTTCCAACTTCAGCTTGAATGTCTACTAGAACAAGGGAGTCACTATCTCTTAATTGCAGCCTGTTCTACTTCTAAGACTCCTAATTGCTTCATTGCTCTTTCATATGTTTAATGAATTCATCCTTCCTTGAAATGAGGGCCATTTGGCTCTCATTTTTCAATCCAGTGCAACACATAGTATTGGCAAGTCACTCTACTAGGTGCTAGAAGTATAGTTCTTCTTCCACTCTTTCAATAAATCTCTTGACAAAATTTATGAAAGGATATGGAACTAAGTATTACAGCATATTCCAGATGTTCTATGAATGTAATTATTCTTTTATACATGAAATTTATCAATTTATACTATTTTTACTATAAATTAGACTTTCTACATTCTGATTTAATTAGCGTAGACAGCTATAACACTACTGAGTTCAACCTTCATATGGAAAGATTTAGTTTCTTAAGATTTTAAAGTCTTTTTTTGTCGTGAGAAAACTAGTTTGCCTTTAATGCAAGTTAAATAATAAAATAATTTAATGTAATAAATTATATACTAAATGATAGGAATAAACAAAATGGAAAATAATTAAAAATTTATGTTTATTATATATATGCATATATATATGACTCTGTATTTGTTTTTTTGTTACTTAAAAACACTTGCATGATCCATGCACATTTCTAAGCACTCTGTAAGTATAAAAATACTTACTTCTCATACTCAGTTTTTGTATAGATGTATAACTGAGGCACAGAAAGATTATATTACTTTCCCGAGTCTACATTTAGTGTACATAGTTTGTGAATGGTGGTTTTAACCACTAACCAACTTGTTCCAAAGTCCAAGGTCTTAACCTTTACCATACTGCCTCTTATTAGATATAGCTCTCAAAAACAAACATTTCTGGGGCTCCCGGCTGGCTCAGACCGTTAAGTATCTGACTCTTGGTTTCAGCTCAGGTCATGATTTCATGGGTCTTGGTATCTAGCCGAGTCAGGCTCTGCTCTCCATGGGGAGTCTGCGTGAAGATTCTTTCCCTTTGCTCCACCCCCATATGTGTGTGCACACACATGCATACACTTTCTCTAAAATAAATAAATCTTTTTTTTTAATAAATAAATCTTTTAAAAAATATTTTTAAAGGTGTTATTTATTTATTTATTTATTTATTTATTTATTTATTTGACAGAGAGACAGGGACAGAGAGCACAAATGAGGGGAATGGCAGAGGGAGAAGGAGAAGCAGACTCCCCACTGAGCAGGGATCCCAACGTGGGTCTCAATCCCAGGACCCTCAGATTATGACCCAAGCCAAAGGCAGACTCCTAACCAAGTGAGCCACCCAGGCACCCCTAAAAAAGCATTCCTAATAATATCACTTGTTTGAATCTCTCCATTTCTTTCATTATGAACATATGTTATTATACTATAGGATAATCAGTGAAATGATAATTTTTCCCTTGTTCCAAATACTCAATGTGTGGTGAAACAGAATGGACTTAAATGTACTAATTCCTATCATGTATTTCTAGATAATTCTAGAATTCTTTCAGAACTCTGTGAACCCTGAAATGGTCTTTCAGGTTTCTGTGAAATGTTCTTAGGTGTAGAGCCTATTTATCTCCTGGGGTATCCCCTCCACTAACTTCCACTCTCCAGTGCTGCTACAAAACTGGTGTTAACTATGACAAGATCTGCTTTATACACCATTATTAGTCATAACACAATTGCCTCAGCCCTTCTTCCTTGAGTAGTTTTATGTATCTCCATATTAGTATTAAAGTATCTATTTTATCACTACTTCATGTAAACATTTTGTTTGACTCCTCCCTTTATATGGTGGCATTTATTTTAAAAAATACTGACGATCCATATTTATAAAATTAGGAATGTTTATTTTCTTTCAAATTCATAGCTATATGCAAAGCTATATGCTGATGCCAGTACTCTGGAGGTTAGTCCACAACACTGAATCCTTTACACATTTTCAGTGTACCTCTCCACTATGGCAGGTTTTGCTGTATAAATATTTGACATGGTATTATGTTGATTTTGAATGTGAAGGTATTACCAAATGTAAAGAAAACAAAGCATCTTATTAAAGGCCCCCCACCCAAACCCATGATGAAGAATCAAGTCAATCCAGAGTAATGTCTTCACTGATCACCAGCAAACTTGAAAATGTTATGGAAATTTCTGCAAATGGTTCTTCTATGTTAACATTTTCTACCTTGTGTTTGAAAGGGAAATTTACAACATCTGGTCTATGTGATATCCACATTTACTTACTATTAACAAGATATACTAAATAAAATAGAAAACAAAATGTTTGAAGCTATTGAGTTTTACATTAGTAAAAATATTTTTATTTTGATTAGTGAACTTCTGCAGTATTTGGTAGATAATGAGTAAACAGCCAGAGTATACTTTCTTTTTTCAATGTTGGCTTAAAATAAAACAGCATGTGTTTTAAATTTGATAAACCAGGCTTAACTCATCTTGCTAAACTCTCTTCATTAAAAAAAATTCACATACATATCTCTAAGTATTGTAATTATTCTTTATCAATATTAGTGCTAAGAAATAAGATGTTTGAAACAGAATAAATATGATAAATCTGCGAAGCAACTGATCTCCCCTAACTCCAAGTTGCTTAATTTGGAAGTTGTTCAGAGTTTGAGGAAAAGAAAAAGAAAAGTGCAGGACTTTTTATTATTTCCAAACCTGATAAGGAACTCAAGAAATATAGTTCTGTATGTCTTTTTATTTCTAGTCTGAAATGTTTAAATGGACACAATCAATTAAAGAGCAATGAAGCTATGTTTGAAGAGTAATTGGTCAATAAGAATATCTATGGATTGCTATGTGGAAGCATGTTTCACAATGCTTTCACATCTGTTTCAGAGAAGAGAAATATTAGCATTATCCTATGCTCATTGCTGCCATATATCTAAGAAATATGGCTGTAGAAAAGAAAGAGCTGTGTGGCAAAATGGCACCTGTAGCAGATTTTTTGTTGAGTATAATCATGATCTAATCAGGAAGCAAACATTGTCGTAGTCACTGTCTTCCTGTCATTTTGGATGATCTACCTTTGCAAAGCATTAAAAGCACAAATGTACGCAGACAGGGTTAGACCACATAAAGTGAACTATGTTTTTGAATGCTAAGGACTATACTCTTTGTTCTCCCTTTTATAAAGCTCTCCAGAGAGAGGTAGCAAGAACTGAGATCATATATTTTTTTAAATCTATGTTCTTCCTGAATATTGATTATGTTCTTTCAGGAGTGTCTATAATCTCATCCTGTATCAAAGTCTGCATTGCAGATGAAGGGCTCCCTGTGGCACTGTCCTAAGGAAACCATCACCACATAATTGGAAAATATAACTATGGAGGTCCTGAGACTGGGGTTTTAAGATTTCATTTGTTATTATTCTTGATGTCTACAATATCCATTTAAAGCTCTCCCACAGATCTGAATCTTAAATGTTGTACGATCCAGCTTCTATAAACACTGTAGCCTCTATACAATTAAGAAATTAAAAACTTACTAAGAAATATAATACATATCACTTTCTAATATCTTATATGTTAACTTATATAACTTTGCTTTTAATCAAATGGCAGACACTGTGAATATAAACATTAATAAGTTTAAATTTAACATAAGACCAGGCTCCTTTTTCCTTAAAACAAACAAAACTAATCAGACTATTTGTTTAGAACTTAAAAGTTATTTTGCTGCACAGTTGGCCCAATGCCACTACTTAGATGACAACCAGGCAACATTTCAGGTTCATTTTTTGGTCAGTTGTTAATAGATTCTGCAATAACCTAATCAGTTTGTCATGATTTGGTTGGTATCACAATTCCCATCTCTCCCTATGAATGCATCCTATTTGGTTGTGGTGCATAGATATTTACTGAGTTAACAAATACATCTAGTAATCTCCAAGGCAGATTTAGGCGCTCTTATAGTATAGTAAACCTGCATGTGTGTGTATAAAATCATGTGCTTCTATAATAACTGCATGATTTTCCATAGCAGAGAAAAATAGAAACAAGTAATGGTTAGCAATATAATTACTAATACTTAATAAATACTTAATGTTTATTAATTCTTGTATTTCTAATAAGCAGATTTCAAATGGATAGCAGTACATAAAAAAAATATATATATATATCTTGCAGCCTAGGCCAATAATAATGGGCAACACTGAGCTGTGAAGATCATTTCACAACCACATCTTGTGGAAGCCGGGTAGAAATATAACTAAGTGAAACTGACAAAATCTAAAACAAAATGAAACCCAAAAATGGACACCATGGTGAACTTGATAGGAAATAACACCTCTAAATAGTGAAGCTGCAACTCAGTTTTAACCAACAAAACCAAGCAAATTGTGGATTTGCACAAATAAGCAAAAATGAAACAAAAACTAACCAATTGCCCCCACCCCTCCAAAAAAAAAAAAAAAAAACAGATTATGTGACTGACAATTAAATCCATTTGATATATATCTTATTAGCAACAATACATATAGGAAACAGTGGAATAATACTATCAACACGCTAACTGAAAAATGAAACAAATATAAACTTAGTATTTTCCTACATAGGGAAACTATTGTTCCATATAAGGGTAAGTGAATATTGTTTTTAGGCAAGACAAAATTTACAACTTGGTGGTATAAAGAAAGAACCACAGAAAAAGATAGTTTTTACCTAGAATACTGAAGGACCAAACTCAAGGAGAATTAATTGTAAGAAAGTGAATGGGTAAATATCGGTGTATCAAAATAAACATGTCAGATAATAACAACAAATTATTGGGGGTGGTAAAACGAGAGGGGTGCTAACACACTTGATAATGGTAATAGGAAAATGAGACGTGATTGGAGTTTAGAAGTTCAATTTTTTTTTCTTTTTTTTGGAAGGAAGTTACAGACATTGTTTATCAAAGACTTTATTAAATCAAATTTGCATCTTTAAATAATAGAAATAAGAATAACCAATAGATGAGTAGAAATAGTGTGAATAACTCCAAAAACATTTGAAGAAAAGGATTTGGCGGTAGGTTAAGGAAACTTGATGAACTTAAGTAAAATATCATAAAAAGGAGGGAGAAAAAAAGAAAGAAAACTAATAGAAAATAAAATATAAGACTGCAGGCATATATGATCAAGTAGTAAAAACAAATATTATAGATCTTACTATTTCCCAAGGAACTGTTATAATATAAAAATTAATTTAGTAAGTAGCTACTTTTGTTAGGAGACTATTATTTCCCTCTTAGGAAACTGAGGAATAAAAGGATTAAGAGAGTTGCTCAAAGTTACCATAAACTTGTAGAACTCGGTTTGTTTCAACTACAGTTCTGGAATCAAATCAGTGACTGTTTTGTCATCACATATTATCTCTTTTAACAAAGATAAAAGCAAAGAATAGCCTGCAATGAAATTCAAGTGGTGGCATGGGCGAGCTTTTGAAGGACTTTGTTCATCTGTCAAGAATTTGGGTCTTAATCTGAGAACAATAACAAGTCATTAAAAGATTATAAATACCAAATACTCTGAGAAAGATGGAGAGAAAGAAATTGAAGACCTTAAAGGGAAAATCCCAAAGGGAGGAGAGAATTAGAGGGCTGAAAGCAAAGAAGTGTGGAGAAAGAAATGGATGAGATTAATTCATGTATATCAAAATGTTAAATGCTATACAATCTGAATTGTCATGTCACTGGTGAAAGATGATTAATAGATTGATGATAGGGCAGCCCTGGTGGCCCGCGGTTTAGTGCCGCCTTCAGCCCGGGGTGTGATCCTGGAGAACAGGGATCGGGTCCCATGTCGGGCTCCCTGCATGGCGCCTGCTTCTCCCTCTGCCTGTGTCTCTGCCTTTCTCTCTCTCTCTGTGTCTGTAGTGAATAAATAAAATCTTTAAAAAAATAGATTGATGATAGGTATAGTAGATAGATAGATAGATAGATAACTTTAATACCATAAGTTTGTATAATTTAAGGAATGGAAATATTACTAACAAATAAAAGACCCTCTCTACATCTACTAAATGGAGATACAGGTATATTTTGAATCTGTCTAATTCGGGATATTAGTTGTAAATTCAGATACAGTTTTTAGTAAAAATTAAGTGGAATTTTAATATCTGAAAAGGGTTAAACGTAACCATTGACCTTAGTTATATTGACATGATATTTATGAGAAAAATGAAGAAATAAAGGACTCTAAAAGCAGAGAGACTAAAGATGTTAAAAACTTAGGGTATGGGTACCTGGATGGCTCAGTCGGTTGAGAGGCCAAATCTTGGTTTTGGGGTCATGACCTTGGGGTCCTGGGATCAGGGCCTGCATTGAGCTCCATGCTTAGTGGGCAGTCTGTATTAGGAGTCTCTCTGTCCTCCTCTGCTCCTTCCCCCATTGGCTCACTCTCTCGCTCTCAAAAATTTAAAAAGTAAAAAACATAAAACAAACAAAAGAACTTAGGGTAAAGAGAAGAAAGAATATATGGTAACAGAAAGAGAAAAGAGGTTTTAAGAAGAAAAGTGAAGCTGGCATTTCTAAATATTCCAGAAGCTGTGGAGGATTTGAATAGCCAATAGATGAGGCAAATAGGGAGACTGGCCCTTTCCACAACAGTGATGAGGAAAGTTAGACCGCAAAAGTCTATAAAGCTGTTAAGGCAATCAGGAGAAAGTGTAGACTATTACTGGAAGTTTTGAAGTGAATTAGAGAGCTATAAGGTAAAACCATGGAAATAACTTGAACAAAAAGAAGAGAGCAAACAAAGAATGTGAGATAAAGAAAGATTAATTGATGAGACGTGATCATGGAGAAAGGAATAGCTTTAAGACCACTGATGAAATTAATCTCTACAGGAAAAGGCTTTCTGAAGGAACTTTATGACGAGAGACTATGAAGGTATAATGAAATAACCAGCTATATAAAGGACTGACTGAAAATACCTTGCACAAACAACCACATTTTGTAAATATACAACTACAACTGTTTGCTAGAAAAGAAGATAAGATACCCTTTGAAAAGGAAGAAGTTTTCCTATATTTATGGTAAGGAATACAGAAAGAACTCTATATCTCAACAGTATCTTTAGCAATACTCACATCACTAACTGTATGAGAGGTTTGTCTAACTGGACAGAGGGAGGGTTGGGGAAAAGGTCTCTGGGCCTCAATTTATATATTTAATATAGGCCCTTTGGTAGTCAGCCTCCTAGATTAGCTCCAAGGATTGACATATTATAGGTTTCATGGATGATTTATGTGGCCAATAACATATGACAAAAGTTGGGGTGCCTGGGCGGCTCAGTGATTGAGTGTCTGCCGTTGGCTCAGGCTGTGGTCCCTGGGTCCTGGGATTGAGTCCCACATCAGGCTCCTCAGGGGGAGCCTGCTTCTCCCTCTGCCTGTGTCTCTGCCTCTCTCTGTGTGTCTAATGAATAAATAAAATCTTGAAAAAACAACATATGACAGAAGTGATGGTATTGTCACTTCACATTTTTGCTTAGTCTTTTATAAAGACTATGCCTTCAATCTTGGAAAACTTCTAACATATACACACTGTCTTTGGATCACTCACTCTGGGGGACGCTGGCTGTTGTGTTGTGAGCAGCCCTACAGAGAGGCTTATGATATAAGGGATCGAAGTCTTCGGTCAATAGCTAGTGAGGAATTGAGAGCTATCAACAACCATTTTAAGGAAGTAAACATAGAAATGGATCCTCATTTGAAGCACCAACCAGGCCTTCAGGTGACTGCAGTCCCAGCCAACATCTTTGCCACACCTCATGACAGACTTTAAGCAGAAAAAGTCAGCTAAACCCCTTCCAGATACATGACCCTCCGAATTTATGTAAGATAATAAATGTTTGTTTTAATAAGCTGCATAATTTTAAGGTAATTTGTTATACAGCAATTAAATAACCAGCGTGGCCATTATAATTTTTGGTTGTTAAATCTTTATAGAATATTTTTGCCGCCAAAACAAATTGAAAATAAATCAGTGTTGATTAACTTGAAGATACTGATGCTTGAAAGCACCTTAAATCTATATAATTCAACTCTTTCATTTCTTAGAAAGTGATTTGAAATTCAGACAGGCTGAATAAGCTGCCCAAAGTCACACCATCTACAATTGATAGAATCAGTATTTTACCCTACATCTTCTGTCTTCCAATTCAGTACAATTTCACTATTCCATGTAATAATTATGAAACTGATTCCATGATGAATACCTCTTTAAAAGCCTTATGAAGTTGTAAGATTTAAAATTTCTCCGTGGGAAATTTACCAAGTAAGAAAGTAACCCTATGTTACTTCAGTGACTGAGTTTTATTTGTCTTACTATAGTTTATATAAAGAGTTTAGCACTCATTAAGGGAACTATTTGCAACAGAATAATCAACATTTTCTTATAGAAGTGTTATATGCTTTGCTGACTCCTTAAAATCGTGAGATGTATCTTTGTAATTGGGAAAACTGCATGGTGTCACAGAGCATTTGAAATTAAAATTGATTCTACTTTTCCTGTATTGTGTGTCCTCTAGATTTTTTCCACATATAAAAGACTTGTAATTCACAGCAAGGAAGACACAATTATTTTTCTAATAGTATCTAGTCAGCTCTGGAAACCTTTTATGTTCTTGCTGGCAATATTAAAGAGATCATAAAGGCTTTATAGTTGTTACTGCCCCTCTACCCCTTCCGGTTCTTTATCATGCTTAAATCATACCTTCACTTCTCCAACTTTGGAGCAAAGCTTCCCCTTTTTAAACATATTCCAGCCAAATAATCAGTTGTCTGCTGAGAATGATTACAGGTTTTCTGGACATGCTAGGGAGTCCTCTAAAATATTGTCTCTGCCTTATATCTTCCTGAATGATATTTCTTCAAATGTGACCTGTGAGCTTCAAGTGTCTTCCAAGAGCTCATTATTATGGTAAAAAGAAGAACAAAGAGAAAAAGGATAGTAAGGGAGAACCTCCTGCTTGCATTTTTCACTGATAAGATCAGGCTTGGTATAACAGTTTACTGTGAGAAGCATTTTTTTTTTTTTTTTACATGTTGAAAAGAAATAGTTGGGCAATTTTGTTTACAGTCACTTTAAATTTTTTTTTTTAAAGATTTTATTTATTTATTCATGAGAGGCACAGAGAGAGAGAGACAGAGACACAGGCACAGGGAGAAGCAGGCTCCATGCAGGGAGCCTGACATGGGACTCGATCCCAGATCTCCAGGATCATGCCCTGGGCCAAAGGCAGGCACTAAACCGCTGAGCCACCCAGGGATCCCTAAAACTTTTTAAAATATAATAGCAATGTGAGTGTTCTCATCACAAAGTGATTGTTTACTTCATTTTTCAGCAATTTGACTAAAAATTACCAGCATAGCATTTTAACTGGTTCTTGTAAAATAAAATGCAAATACAGAAAACCAAACCAGCTACCTGCATAGCTTAGTGAATAAGCACAGAGAGAATATCCATGTAATCCAGGTCAAGAAATATTATACTGCCAGCCACCATAGAAATCTCTCCATGTGTATCCAATTCAAGTAACAAATCCCTCATTCCAGCCAAAAATAACCACTATTTTGGCTTTTATACTAATTGCTCCCTGCTTTTCCTTACTACTTTATCATGCAAGTAAGCATCTTTAGACAGCTTAGCTTGGTGTTCCTCATTCTCTTAACATATCTTTTAGAGCTCATTTAATTAATTAATAAGGTTTCCCCTTATTGGTTGAGAGACTCAAAACACTTGATCTGTAGGTATCTCTGTATTTTCCGTAAATTGGCCACTGAATCTAGTAGGATTGATCAAAATGAAATCATATACATTTGGTAAGATATAGTCTGCAGACACAAAGTACATAACATCTGCTTTTTACTGTTTCTTGATTCCTTAGGAGTCCCAAAATGATAATATTCTAATTCTATATGTTTTAACTTACTGGCTGGAATAATTTTGAAAGGATAGATTTACCATCATCTCTCATTTGGCTATTCAGTGGTACAGTTCATATGAGAAAACAGAATAAGTGTTAGATCCTTTCCTTTTATCCAACTAGTTTTTAAGAAAATGAATTGTTTCATAGTCATCGTCAGAAAGTGACAATTAGACTTTTAAAATATTAATATTAACTCATGAACTAAAGCATATTTGCTGTCAATCCATTATAAATCTTTTTTCTTATCAAGGATTAAATTGTTTCATCTTTGGCCAGTAGAGTTTTTGCGAACTGGTTCCCAAAACCTTTTGATATTACCTTGATAATCTTGATAAACTCCTTGCTATTATACTAAAGTATTCCAGATTCATCTTGTACATTCCTTGCCCTACACCTAGAATCAGCCATTTTTCCAAGAAGCCTTAACTCTCCTTTAATGGAGAGTATTTAAGGGTATTTCAAGACAAAAATCTTGGGTCTACGGAAGCTCAATGATTGGTTATTATTTCTGAGCCTTTCAATGGGCAGAGCAGGGATCTAGTCAGGGTTTTTGCTTCGTCTGTACTATAACACAGTTGTATCTCTTTCCTTCCATACTGAGTATTATGGTTCTCACAGACAGGGAATGACAGAATTTAGTATTCTATAAATATATATTTGCTTTTATACACAACTATGTCTTCTATACCTTTTATGACATTATTTGTTGTTTTTATTCATTGTTGTGCTTCTTATATTTTAATGTTTATTCAAAAATAAGTTTTTTTACTCAATCTTAAAGAAATTTTCATGCTAGCTCACTGGTTTACCATATATAATTTCCCTGGGATTCAACAAATATTCCATGGGGAAAAGCAGCTGTCCATTTGGAAGTCCTCAAGTCACATTAGCTCCACATGACCATAGAAAGCTTTGATAGTGTACCTTTTTTTAATACTTCAGATACTTGTTTCTGGTCTTTCTACCTATGATATTTTTTACTCCTTCACCATTGAATGTTTTTCACTTTGTCTTATAAACAAAGTGAAACCGTGTTTCAAGGAGGAGGAAGTGATCAACTGTGTCAAAGGCCAAATACAATGAACACTGAAATTTACTACTGGGTTTAGCAATTTGAAGGTCATTGATAAACTAGAGCAGTTTGGTGGAGCAATGGAAGCTAAAGCTTACTGAAATGAGGTTAAGAACAATAGGACATTATTATTTGAAGATAGAGGAATAATAGTATGCTTATATTCTAATGAGATGATGCAGTTTCTTTTGAAAAAAGTGATGAAGAGATAGAGGGAAGGATGGAGGGAGAGGGGGAAAAGATAAGAAGGGGAGAGACAGAGAGGAAGAGGGAGAAAGAGAAAAGGGAGGGAAGAGAGGAAATAAAGGAAGGAAGGAAGGAAGGAAGGAAGGAAGGAAGGAAGGAAGGAAGGAAGGAAGGAAGGAAGGGAAGGAAAAGTATTGCTAAAGCTATGTTCTTGACCAGACAAGAGGGCAATGGGATTAGGGGTCAGAGTAGATAGAGGTCAACAGGTTACAGCTCCTGGGCCAGATCTAGCTTACCACTTGCTTCTGTAAGTAAAGTTTTATTGGAACACAATACCCATCTATTTGTGTGTTTATATACCCCTCTATTTATGTGTTTTCTCTGGGTGTTTTTGTGGTTCAATGACAGTTGAGGAGTTGCAACTGAATCCACCTAGCCCACAATGTCTGAAATATTTATTTTCTGGCTCTTTACAGAAGAAATTTTCCTGACCACTAGTCTAGAGGACAAATGGAGGTCTTTTTCTTAGCTAGGACCATGGAGGATTCATCCATGGTCAGGATGGAAAACAGAACATATGACACAGATGGAATAGGTTTATGTGTGTGTTGGTAGATATTTGTAAAAACTTTCTTCTATCTGCATCTATTAACTTAGTAAAGTAAAAATCAAAGCATTTTCATAGTGTGAGAACAAAGCGAAGAGATTATGGAGGTATAAAGAGAGAAGAATGCACAGTTTGGTCATATGGGAATATGAATATACCATTTAAAGCTGGTGGCCATGAATTTAAAATAAGGGCAGTCAGCAAGGTTGTGTACATCTCTCCAGTCACACTCCGCGGCATGAATGCCAGTTGATTAGTTGAGGGCTCCATGAGATCAAATGCCAAGACAGGATTAGATAGGCAAGAGCATAGGGAAATACACATTGCAGTAAAAGAACTGGGTGCCAGAAGATGTGGTAGGAGTTTGCAGACCATGATGCAGGTGTATCTCTGTGAATGAGTGAGCAAAAGAAGGACGGTGGGATGATGAGATTCTCAGGCTGTTCTGAAATGTTTTGGTCAGAATGAAACTCATCCATCAGTGAAGACTTGAATTATTTTTTGCCACTATCCTCAGCATTGGCTGAGAGCAGCTTGTAGAAACCATAACCTGTTGCAAATTCCATAATGGATGTGTAGATTACAACCATTGAGGCCAGTAGTCAGTTACTTCCTGAAGCAGGAAATCTGATTGGTGGGTGGTGAGAGAGAGTCAGATTTAACCAGAGGTTGATTCTTACTAGAGGAATAAAGTAAAGGAGAAGGAGACAAAGGTTTTGAGACTCTTGCAAGGAAGTATGCGGAAATTACTATAGTGGAGGAGCGTGAAATAGAAAGGTGAGGAAGTACAAAGGATGAGAGAATAATAAAAAATTATTTTGGTGGCAGGGGTAATAGATTGTAATTCAAACTGGAATCAAGGGAATATGGGGGTAATTGAGGAAGGACATTGGGAAGATGAGAAGATGACAAGAAAAGGAATCACTTGAATTGAAGTTTTGGAGCTGTTGAAATTACTGGGGATGGCAAGGTCTAGCCTTGGAAGTAGATAGTTGAGATAAATGGCATATAAAAAATTTCAAGGGTGCTTGGCTGGCTCAGTTGGTAGAGTGTGTGACTTTTTTTTTAAAGATTTTATTTATTTATTAATGAGAGACACAGAAGAGAAGCAGAGACACAGGCAGAGGGAGAAGCAGGCTCCCTATGGGGAGCTCGATGCGGAAGTCGATCCCAGGACCCTGAGATCACGACTTGAGCCAAAAATGCTCAGCCCCTGAGCCATCCAGGTGCCCGAGTGTGTGACTCTTGATCTTGGGGTTGTGAGATTGAGCCCTGTATTGGGTGTGGAGATTACTTAAAATCTTTAAAAAGGAGGGATCCCTGGGTGGTTCAACGGTTTAGTGCCTGCCTTTGGCCCAGAGCGTGATCTTAGGGTCCCGGGATCAAGTCCGGCATCAGGCTCCCTGCATGGAGCCTGCTTCTCCCTCTGCCTGTGTCTCTGTCTCTCTGTGTGTGTGTGTCTCTCATGAATAAATAAATAAAATCTTTAAAAAAAAATCTTAATTTTTTTTTTTTTCAAACAAGAGGAGGAGAACCCAGGGATCAGCAGGTAGCTGACACAGGATGGCATGGTCATCAGTATAAGGACCTTATAATCAAAGTGAGGGGTGTCTTTGGAAGGATGAAAGGATTGGAAGCATGCAGATTCCTACCAGACACTAAGGTCAAACAGTATCAGGGGTGTGGATGTTATTTTCATAACTGTGTCTTGGGAGGGTTACAAAATACCTATATATCCAGGAAAAACTCAGGTTTCAGTTAGAGCCAGAACTGAGGAGAATGTTTAGAAATAAGGTTGTTTCTCTATATCTAGAGGATTCATCTCAAGACCACATTTTCCTGGCAGTGCCCTGGATGATCTTTACTCTGAAGTCATTGCTTAATTTTTACATCATTTGCCATCTTGATAGGCTGAGAATTTTTTTAAAGTCCTGGCACCCTTAAAAGTTTTCCCTTCAATTTACCTCTTTCCATTCACATTTTTATTTTAAGCAGCAAGAAAAATATTAATATCTTAAACGCTTTTCTGGGAAATGTTACCGAGATCACCCAGTTCATTAGGCACAGTTTAGTGTTGCTACATTTTGCTGCTACATAGCAAAGACTCTAGCTCCAGTTTCCAATTACATACTTCCCACTTCTTCTTGAGCCCTCACCAGCAGCATCCTCAAAGTTGAGATTTCCAACAGTCTGTTTAATGCAACAGGTATTCTCCATCATGCTCCTCAACATTCTTCTGGCCTCTACCCACTACCTAGTTTCCAAAGCCACATCCACATTTTTAATTACTTGTGAGAGCAGCACCCCACTTCTATCTGAAGTATGAAAATGATCTATTGCATGATCTATTGCTGTGTAACAAATAGCTTGAAAGCTTATAAGCTTAACCAACAAACATATATTATCTTTCAGTTTCTCTGAGTGAGAAATCTGAGTACAGCTTAGCTGAGTGCCTCGGTCTCAGGGAATCTGCCATAAAGTTGTTCTCAAGATGTTGACTGAGGCTAAAATCATCTCACCACCTGAGTGAAGGAAGACTGTTTGGCAAGTTCCTTTATAAGGCTATCAGCTCCTTAGGCCCCCATTCCCTAATGGCCAGAGACATCAGTTCCTTTTTAAGAGAGCTTCTCCACAGAGCCCCTGACAGGATCCGGCCATCCAGCCCTGCAGCAGGCTCCTCACTCAGCCAGGAGTCTGCTGGGGATTCTCTCCTCTCCCTCTGCTCCTCCCCAACATGATTTTCTCTCCTTCTCTCTCTCAATCAAATAAATAAATAAATAAATAAATAAATAAATAAATAAATAGATTAATTAATTTTAAAAAATAAAATATAAATGAAGAAAATGCCAACTTCTGGTTAATAGTTAAGAAAATAAAGATTTATCTTTTTCCTCATTAAAATTCAGGAACTTCTTGTATTAAGAAATCTCCACACTATGAGACTCCTGGGTGGCTCAGGGGTTGAGCATCTGCCTTTGGCTCAGGTCATGATCCTGGGGTCCTGAGATCAAGTCCGGCATCAGGCTCCCTGTAGGGAGCCTGTTTCTCCCTCTGCCTGTGTCTCTGCCTCTCTGTGTGTGTCTCTCATGAATAAATAAATAAAATCTTAACAAATTTTTTTTTAAAAGAATCCCCACACTAAAGAAAGCTTTTGTTTCTATCATGTCAACAAGGAATTATATGGAGAAATTGAGAAAGTTTGACAATTATTGGCTTTACCATAGAAGCTAGTTTTTTGAGGATCAAATACTCACTCTTATATCTTCTATTTTGTTGATACATTTGTGGAGCACATTCTTGCCCCCCATGAAGAGATTGTCTCTTACAAAACCGCTAACGGGTTGCAAATTAGGGAGCAAGAAAGCTATTTTCAAAGTATAGGATTTTAAGTAATTGTTAATTCTCAGTTTTAGTAATTTATACAGTGATATTATTTTCATTGCAGTTCAATGCATTTTCTCACTTTGAGTTAATGCTTTTTATGATTTTGAACCTAATGGTGAAAGATCACCAACATCCCCCCATTCTCACTTCCATTCTTTAAAAAAGAATTTTAATATGCAGTTAATAACTTCTGTTTGTACCAAAAGTTAGTATCTTTCACTTTTTGTCATCATTTAATGATGAAAATTAGGAAAAATCCAAAATTATTTTCATTTTTATCTTCCCTGGGTTGCCTTATAGTATTTCCTTTAAAAAAAAAAAAAACTTATTTTTATTTTTTACCCTGATATCTCTGTTTCTTTTCTTTTTTTAATTAAATTTATTTATTTGTTTATCTATTTATTTATTTGAGGGGGGATTGAGGAGATAGACCGAAGGAGACGGAGGGAGGAAATGTCAAGCAGACTCCCTGCTGAACTGGAGCCCCACATGGGCATCAATTCACAACCCTGAGATCTTGACCTGAGCCAAAATCAAAGAGTGAGCTGTTAAGTGACTGAGCCACCCAAGTGCCCCTCTCTGTGTTTCAAGGATTAAAATCATTTTTCCCCCTTTATAAGTTTCTCATTTAAAAAACTGTCATTTACTGAGAGCTTAATGTGGCATGCTAAATTAGGTGTAGGGAGTAGCCAGTAAAAGTCATTCATGTTTCAGAAGGGGTATATATACAATATACAAAAAAATGTGTTTTGTTTCTTAAGTGTTGATCAAATGTTGTTATCCTCAGTGTGCATCAAAGGAAACTGAGACTTAATTATTTTCTCAATCAGACAGCAAACTAACTGTTCCTGGATTAAAAGCTGGATCTCTTTTTTCTCTCCTTCCTCTAACTGCCACAGTTAGGTTCTGAACATCAGAAGTTAATGATACAAGGCCCTTTTCTTCAAGTATCTCATTGCATTTTTGTGTCACATATTAATATCATTTTTTTGCATTATTAGTTGATGAGTTATTCCTGAAACCAAACTATAAATGTCTTGTGTGGAGGAAACAAACCTGTGTTTGTATCCTTTAGAATATTGGTCGTGTAATATGTCCTTTAATAGATGTAATTGTTTTTTTATGGGCTATTGAAGTGATAGAAATATAATCCTAATGAAATGGAAATAACATGGTTTCACATACGTCTCTCATTTGTATTAATTTACTTAACCAAAATGTGATAACAGAGATGCAAATTACTTGCTCCATATTAAGCAGGAGAAAGTTAAGTATATATTTTTAAAACCTATGCTTTATCTCAAGTATTATTTCTCAAGGGAAGTTTCAATTCAGCTCTGCAAGATTCACGTTTGTAGAGCGGTTTTGTAGGTGAATCATTGTGTAGAACCCCACTGCAAAATGTATCCATCCTGGTCTGCTGTGCAAATGTGAGCTATTTTAAAGAAATAATTCAGTTAGAGATAAAAAGCAAACCTTGCCCTAAAAATATTACCTTGCATTTAACTTTGGAATTTGTAACCCTCTGACAAGAGTTCTTTGTTTGCCTGATTTGGCAGTAGGCTGGTTGCTGTATACATTTCTATACTTAACATTTGTTATCAACTTAGTTTGACAGCTTAAATCTAGCATAATGATGTGGAAATATAAACAAATGTAAAATGCACTTTTGCATTCCAACAGGTTTTCCCTCCCAGTTCTTACCCTTAAAACTAGTTCTTTACAAGGAATGCAGAATCTGAGAAGAGTTTTGAAAAAAAAAAATTATATGATGTCATTTTATGTATCTGGTAGTCCAATTTGACACACTATTTAAGTTACCCTAAGCTTAAACCAACTTAGATATGGATTTTGACCCAAAGTGACCTCCTTGGCTTTGCAAAGGATTGTTTCTGTAAACAGATGGATCATTTTCCAAAGGGAATTCCTTTTAATTGAAAATAGTAACTAAGACCCATATATGAATTCTGTGCCTGAAAACAGCAAATTCAAAAAGCATAAAGCTTCAAACCAATTGAAAATGGAATTCCATGTTAAATCAGCTTATTACTGTCCTTTTATTTTCTGCAATTTATTTTTGTAATGCATTAAGATGGCTATCCACAAACCTCCAATTATAGGTCTCTCGGAAACATTTGATATGTGCATCTAGTGTATCTTATTGACAGACTTCTTGAGTATTAGGCAATTGTGTTTATTTGTGGAAAGTGTTATATTAGCATAATTTTTTGTATCTCTTTGTATGATGGTCTCAAGAACAGAGAGGCAGTAAAAGAAGGAGTGTAAGAATTACATTTGGCAGCTTTTATATTATGGAGAAAAATAAACCTAAAGGTATGACAAAATACAACTTTATTGTCTGAGCTGGCACATTAAGAGAATGGAAAGACCTGGTGGGGAGAAAAATCCAGATTTAGCAATAAAATGGAGCATCAGGAAGCTGTCATTGCGAATTTAGATTCAATTATAGAATTTATTGCAGTAGCGCTCTTCCAGTGCATCTAAAATATGCGTTGATTTGTTCATTTTGGGATGCATCTATCATTTAAATCACATAATAGAGATAAGTCATTATCTTCATTCATATTTTCCTAGAGATTCAATGACAAACTTCACACTTTTCACATGCAGAAAGTTTTGGTCTTGTAACTCACCTGGTAAAAGAAAATGTGTGTCTGGAACTCTGCAGAATTACTTTTTAGAAATCTGATGTAATCTGTTGTTAGCTTCAGAACATCAGTGTCCTTGCCTTACTATTATATTTGACTTACTCTTTTAGAAATTACAAGGTTAAATTATTATTTTCATTTAGTGGTCTCAGGAAGTGTAAAGAGTACTTTTCATGGCATTTATGAGTTTAAAAGCGGATGTTGCTCTTAATTAGTTGTGTGCCTATAATCAAAGTATTTACCTTTCTGCACCTCAGTTTCCTAAATCTCAAATTTTCATCTTTAAAGGGATAAAGATATGTTAGATTGTTACAAATATCAAACTGGTATGTGTGAGAGAGGGCGTGTGTGAGTGTGTGTGTGTGTGTGTGTGTAGAAGATTAGCTGGCATAATTTAGCTACTCAAAATATTGTTGAATTAATGGATGAATGAGTGTGCTTGTGTGTGTATGTGAGAGAGAGAAAGAGAGTGTGTGTTTACATAAATTGCTGGGTTCTCTGTGTATATGTGTGTCTGATACCTAGATAACAGAGGTACTTAGTGGTCGCTATCATCCTTTTTTTAATGATTCTGGAAAATAATGTAATGGTGACCTCAAAATGTTTCAAGAGCTCAGTGCTGTGAAGGTTGCCTGCCTAGAGGGTTGCAGAACAGTGCCAAAGGAAAGGGGAGATGGCTGTGCTGTGGTCCCATCCTGTCAGAATTGTTTACTCTTTCTGTCACAGATATGAGATAAAGAACTGAAGGTAACACTAGCCCTTTCTTCACTTCTACTAGCACAATGACTATGAATATGTGACCAAATCTTGGGTCATTATGGGGTTTCACATTTCCAATCCCAGTCTGTGGGTAGTCGTATGTGTAACATTTGTCCCGTGACCACAGGGAGATGGCCAGCACTCTAGGCTCCCGTTCACAGAAGGTAGAATGTTAAAGGCTGCCTGCGTGGGATAACCATATGAACCCATCCAGAGCAGCTCCTTTTGGAAAAAGCAGGTCTGGCCTTGCAGAATTTAGCCAAGCTGTACTTTGATATCAGCAATTGGTAGAACAAGTTCGTAGAAATTAGCAGAAAACAAAGTATTCCGATTGGCATTCTCATGTAAATGGTGACACTGTTGGCTATTATTCTAGCCTCATTCTAGTTTTTACTTGTATCTTTCACTCTTTGACTCTCTTGGCATCAGAAGCATGAGAAGAGACACTCATTTAAAAAATATATCCAATAATTTGATAAACATAGGTGAAAAACACCCTCTGGGATACGTAAAAAGATGAACGTTTCTACAATGTTAAGATTAATCATTACTTTCAGAGGTTCCTATTTCAACTTGAAGATATATGCAATGGCTCACAAATATTTATGTCTCTAAGATTTCCTTGAGGAGGTAGAAGAGAAATCCTCAAGTCTTAGGGACATAAAGACCAACAAGGTATTGTCTAGGTGATTAAAGACTTTATAAGTGAAAGAAACAGTCACACAAGTAACAACCAAAAACAGAGATAAAGAAACAGGAAACTATGACTCGTGCTAGATAATGAATGTATAAAGGGATATAGGACTATAAAATCCTGACTTCCCCCAGCAGATCTATTCCTCCTGGAGGAGTGGGCATGGTGAAGGAAGAGGAACATCTAAACTAATTTTCAGTGCTCAAGGAAATTAACAGAAAAGCCATGAGAAAAGATACCTTCCTGATATGGTGTGGGTGGTTTCTGAGAAGATTGGGGGACCTGGTAGTTCTATCAAGGCACTTGAGAAAGCCAAAAGAAGGAAAGGGTTAAGGAGTGAGCTGGAGTGCTGGGAGCCTTTTGGGCTATTCTAAAGTGTCTGGAATGTTTTCTTGTAAGCAGTTAGAGAGATATCGAAGTTTAAAGGGAAGTATCACATAATTGAATGCTTTATGTTGAGAAAGAGATGACTCATGGGATCCGGAGCTAGGAATTATAGTTAACCACTGAAATGGCAAAGTAAAAATTAAAAGCTAGCATAATTTTAGGGTGCTTTATGTCCACATCAAGGGGTAGAAAGTAACACTCTAATAACAGCAGCCAATAAATATTAAATATATATTATGTCAAGAGAGAGAAGAGTGGAAAAGCTAGGTGATGTGTGTAATAGTCGAAGACCTGGTGTGTTTATGTTGGAAAAGCAAAAATAAGATGAGAGTTGTGTTGTTGTGTTTTTGCTTTAGAGGTAAAGTAATAGTTGGACCTTTGGTATTACCTATATCATAAATATGCAATTTCATCCTTTCCAGCAATTAATTCCTTTAAGTTTTAAACTGTGGAAAGTTTACTTTTCATCCTTTCTAGTAAATGATTCTTTTTATTAGCACTTAGAGGTTATATCTTGCGTTTATTGAAATGGCATCAATAACAGAGAGTCTGGTGACTTAGCATTTGGGGGATGTTAGATTCATGAAGTGGTATGAATAACTGAAAATTCAGTGATGACTTAACATTTTTTTAAATATTAAAGCTTGCAAAGCACATTTTGACATATTATCTCATCTGATCTGCAACATTGGTATGAGGTACCTCTCCCCTTCCTGAAGACACTGTGAGATACAAGATTTGCTTCTGATGAAGGAACGATTGAGGAGAATCCTGAGCTCTGTTCAGGTTTTAGTTGACATCATTCATCATTCATACTCCCTTTACTTACTCCTTAGTCCATTTCTAAACAGAAGTCCTTGGTGAGCCTAGATCAGAAAGAAATGTTTATATTTCTGTGTTTGATTACTATTGTTATATCAGTTGTAAAAACAACTGTGTAATAATAATGATGGTTATTCTTCAGGTATCTACTGTATCACAGACATTTACTATGTATTCAGTATCTTACTGCATCTTGCAGTACTCCTGAAAGGAAGCCATTATTGTCCTCATTCTACAAATGTGGAAACAGAATGAAATTAAGAAAACTGCCTGTAGTCATGGAGTCTTAAAGTAGATGAACAGATCATTACACTCATGCCCAACTCAGTCCAAAGCCATGGCAGTTTCAATTGCCCAGCTTTTCCTTCCTGGGAAGCAGTACAATACTCCCCGATCTCCTGACCTACAAAGGGCATTGATTGATAATTCGATTCTTAAGTTAAATTACATAACACTTCAGCTCCAAGGCCTTCACAGGAAAAAATAAAGGTTTTGTTTTTGTTTTTTTTGTTTGTTTGTTTGTTTGTTTTTTTGTTTTTTTTAGGAGAAGATACATTCCCTGGAAAAGAGTGGAGAACTGGATTTCAAAATAAGAACTAAAAAAAAAGGAAGAAAGTACCCCCACTGGTATTTACTGTAGGGAGAAAAATTACCTCTATTTTTTGAAACACATATTAAAGCCAATTCTCTTTAAACCTTTTCTACCTAACATTACCAAAATATACAGAACATGAGGTCAAGACTCTTTCTGTACATCAGCTCTGAGCTATTGTCCAACGAAGTCTTCAGTCATCTATCTTTCCTGCTTGCAGGACCTTCCCACGCAGCAAACTTGCTCTCCTTGTTGTCTTTCTACACTTGATATATCTACACTTTCTACATTTGATAACAGAGGGATGTTTTTGTTCTTCATAGAGGGAAAGGAGCAGCCTCTCTGTGGAAGCTGCCATCTGTATTTATTAAGGGCTTAGAGAATACAGCCAGTTCTACTCTTGATCTGAGTATTTATTTGCTTTGAGTGTCTGCTTGGCCACAGGAAGTGCTACCGGCTGGACCTTAGAGGAAGAAATGTAGGATTTGACCTCATGATCAATGTGACATTGGGGAGGTCATTAGAATTTCATTTATAATATCAGCTGTGACAATACACTCTTCAGGGAGAGTTTGGATGTTTGTTTTTGTTTTTGTTTTTGAGCTCTACTTCTAGTTTTCGTATTTTACAGATGACTTTGTTGGGTGAATCTTAAAATCCACCTAGGTTTCAATTTTTTTTTAAAGATTTTACTTATTTATGCATGAGAGAGAGAGAGAGAGGCAGAGACACAGGCAGAGGGAGAAGCAGGCTCCACTCCATGCAGGAAGCCTGACATGGGACTCCATCCCGGGTCTCCAGGATCCCACCCTGGGCTGAAGGCGGCGCTAAACTGCTGAGCCAGGGCTGCCCACCTACGTTTCAATTTACAGTAGTAAAATGAAAGAAAGGAAAGAAAATTACAAGATCAGCAAGGATCCAAGTAAAAGTTGACCTCACCTTTTGAGTGAGAAGTAAACTGAAAACTTATCTGAGAAGTTTATTTCTGTAAAGCAACATGTGTCTTCTTGATTTCCACAGCTACACTTGCTAATTTGTGCTGATTGTGGAACATAAAGATGACAGTGCCAGGATCAGAGGGTTAACTCTTTTTTTTTTTTTAAGATTTTATTTATTTATTCATGAGAGATAGAGAGAGAGAGAGAGAGAGAGAGAGAGAGAGAGAGAGGCAGAGACACAGGCAGAGGGAGAAGCAGGCTCCATGCAGGGAGTCTGACGTGGGACTCGATCCCGGGTCCCCAGAATCACACCCGGGGCTGAAGGCAGCACTAAACTGCTGAGCCACCGGGGCTGCCCAGAGGGTTAACTCTTTACAAGATTCAGAATCTAGACCAAATCACTGAAAGAAAAGGCTGCCAGTTCTTCAACAGCTGTAGGCAGGGCACCACCATCACAAGGCTATACTGTGTAAGAAAGACACCACCACACATAGGTTTACAGCTTCCCTGAGTAATTCGGTAAATGTGAGTCTTCCCGGAGTATATGCCAAATGTATTCTTGTTCCAATTCTGTTGCATAAATCACCATAAGATAGAGATGCCTCTACTAAACTTAGTTTTAGATGTTCCATGATTTGATTAAGATTCCAATGTGTGATTTTCCTACCTTCAATTATTTTATTATGAATACCTATAAAATTGTTGAGAGCTATGAATTTTCTTTAAAGATTTTATTTCTTTATTCATGAGAGACACACACAGAGAGAAGCAGAGACATAGGCAGAGGGAGAAGCAGGCTTACTGCGGGGAGCCTGATACAGGACTCCATCCTGGAACCCAGGGATCACAACCTGAGCCAAAGGCAGATGCTCAACCACTGAGCCACCCAGATGCCCCAAGAGCTATGACATTTAAGAAAGCACTGTCATACAGCACTTTCTTCGTTCAGAAGCACTTAAATTTCAGCTGCTTTAGTTTTTTTAATAAATTATTTCTTGGATCATAATGAAGGGACAATAGAGAGATTATTGAACTTGTATCTACTTTCATTTTTCAAAAGAACAGTGTTTAAAAGAACTATCACTCCTTATCTAAGAAAGAAACATTAAAGGGACAGTTAAGTATCACAAAGAAACACATTTGTAAAAATGTCTGCTTCCCATTCACAGTCAGCTTCCTCAGTTAAATGCTCAATTCTAGCATAAAATGCAATGTAAAAATACCTCCAATTTACTTTGAATAAATTCACAAACTTTTATGATATCCTTTACCAAAAATGCAAAGTTTTACCAAAGATATTTTCTTGAAGTTAAATGCATACACACATACTTCCTCACACATTTGCACATATTAAAAGCAGACTCTATCTAGAAGCATAGATGCTAAAGAATTTTCTCCTTAAATGTAAACCCCTTAGCAATGTATGCAAATTCTGTAACAAATTTTATCAATATTTATTCCTTCTGGCATGAAAGAAGCATATTTTGTTTGAGTAAACAATGGAATCCTTCCATAATGCTCATCTTGGGGTTCCATGGTTAAATTGACAATACCTACAATATTCTCAGTAATCCACAAACTGATCATGTTTCATTAGATTTCAGTTGTATTTATGAGGAAAAATGGTTCGGAGGCAAATAAATAGGAAATGGGAGAGAAATTTTATTAAAATCTAAGTAATAAAATCTGAAGGAATTATGCAATCTTCATACAGAGAGATATTCACTATATTTCACAAAATGCCTAAAATATTTAAAAGACACAATAAAGGTTAATTAAAGTGAATCCTGAAATATTAAAAAATGTTGTTTCAAAAGATGGAAAGTAGAAAATAGGTAGAAATAGCCAACTATATCCACTCTACGTTCTGTCCTGATTGAAATCGAGATATGTTCAATTTCTTAACTTTGTTTTGTATTTGTTTTCACTCATAAGATTTAATTTTCATTCCCAAGAGAACTAAAAGAAATTTTATATACTCTATAGAGCCATCTTGATGTTTCCTCAGAAACACTTTATCAATTTACAGACACAATTTGCTGCGAGAACTCGAGAATCTGCAACATTCCTCTTGATGTGCTGCTCTGGAATCTAAAAATTCAATCCCACAGGCCTTTTTAATCACTGCAAAGTTTTCACTCCTTTTGTGTTCAACTTTTCATATCCAACATACTGTAACGTGAGCCATACCCAAGATTCTGCCCTGGATAATTCAGTAATTCTTAACAGCTGACTTCAACTTAAAATATCAAATTTGAGGCACACAGAGGCCTTCTTTCCTTTGGGCCATTTAAAACTCCCACTCAATGTCATTTTTTTTTTTCCACCAAGGAAGAATAAAGGAAACTGATAATTTTGTTATACTTGTATTCTTTAATAACATCATTATCTAATTAATATTTTAATCATAAATGCTTTTTAAGTTTTGAAGGCTTTTTAAAAATTTGTGCATAGGAGGAGTTGGGGACTATATATATATATATATATAATTTATATATATAAGGTACTTTATTCATTCACATGATTCCTTCTAAAAGCAGAGCATTTTTTTGGGCATGAGATTTAAAAGATGTTTGTATATGAAAGTCAGTATATATTCAGTGATGTCTGACATGATGTTGGAATTAAAGCAAGTTTCCATTTAGCTCTCTGTTGTAGAGAAACCCAAAAGGCGTGTGTATCAAAAAAAGAGAAAATGAATAAAATCACATCTGTACGTTTATTCAAGGTAACATTTACCTCCCTAAAACACAAAATATATTTCACTGTATAAATGATTATTTATCTTTATGGTTATGATGAAAAGAGAAAGAGAGGAGAGAGGGAGAAAAAAAAAGACTAATAACATTTTTCATAAACATTTAGAAGGAGTTCTCTCAGTAACATGAAGAAGTCAATGTTGATACTACCTGGCTCCAATTCTTACAGGAAGTTCCGGTTAATATAGATTAATTTGTAACATTTTCTAACTATTATGCTGATATTAGGAGGGAAAGAAGATATTGCCTCATAACTTTAAAAAGGATTTTTTTTAAACCGCTGAGCCACCCAGGTGTCCCAAAAGGATTTTTTTTTTAAGATTTTATTTATTCATGATAGAAACAGAGAGAGAGAGAGAGAGGCAGAGACACAGGCAGAGGGAGAAGCAGGCTCCATGCAGGGGGCCCATGTGAGACTCCAGGATCACGCCCCGGGCAGAAGGTGGCGCTAAACCACTGAGCCACCCGGGCTGCCCTAAAAAGGATTTTTAAAAATACATATAATTTTTTTGAAATAAAATTACAAATTCAAAAGTATCTCTGAAGTACTCGAGATGCACAAAACCCATGAAGTCTCTTAGTTAAATGCATCAATGGTCATGGCAGTTTTGTGTGTACTATTCAAGTTGTTTAACAAAAGCTAAATTTCAGGTTACCATTTTTGAGAATTAAAGAATTCCAAGTTCATAGAACACTATCGTACTTATTTTCTTTTTATCCTTAATGGGCATCAGCAATTATTCAGTAAAGCGACTTTCAATTTTAACATTTTCATAGAAATTAGCTAAGTAAATTAGTTCTATCAGAGTAATAAACCTATCCAAGGCTGTTATTTGTTAGGAGAACCTGCCTTACTCCTTCAAGAGCCACAAAGCAAAATAACATTTCTCATAAAAATGCATGAGATAGAGAAATAAAAAGAAGGAGCTTAATAGTCGGGTTTTATTTTTATAACGCTTATTCTATTTTTTTTAATAAAACAAATAAAAGCATGTAGAAAGCATGTTTTTTAAAAAAACAACAGATATGTATTCATCACCCTAAAATATCAACTATTGTCACTGGTTATTTTTCAACATACCTATAATCATACTGTTAATATTATATTGTTATTCTTCTTATAATTCTAAAAGTAATATGTTCTAAATTTAAATACTATAAAAATATATACCTAACAAATTACTAACAGCTTTTGTTTCCTAGATCATCAATAACTTTATATACATCACACAGAAATAGAGTAGAAGAATTTATTTTAATTTACATAGGATAGAACATTCATATTATTATTATTTTTCAATACATAGCTAGTTATTTTCACCCAACAATATATGGGATACCTTTCTCTATTGGTACCTACAAATACATCTTTTCCAATTTAATTACATAATATATAAACTTTTATAATATTTTGCCAATATTATCCTAAGCAACTCACAGCTTTCTGAATAACTCATAACTATTATTTTAATGACTAATAGTCCATTAAGTGACACCATAGTTTACTTACTTATCCATTATTTTTTATTAGAAATTTAGCCCTTTTGGGGGCACCTGACTGGCTCCATTGGTGGAAGGTAAGACTCTTGATCTTGGGGTTGTGAGTTCGAGCTTCGCATTGGGTATAGAGATTACTTAAAAATAAAATCTTAAAAAAAAAAAAGGAAGGAAGAAATTTAATTAACCCTTTCCTATTCTTCCCTTGTTTCCTACATTATTTTAATTAATGCTGTGAAGGATATAGAATATTTGCTTAGCTTCCCAGAGTTAGGATTACTGCATCAAAGGGCATGATCACTTTAAGACCCTGATACAGGGCAGCCTGGGTGGCTCAGTGGTTTAGTGCCGCCTTCAGCCCAGGGCCTGATCCTGGAGCCCTGGGATTGAGTCCCACGTCAGGCTCCTGGCATGGAGCCTGCTTCTCCCTCTGCCTGTCTCTCTCTCTCTCTCTCTCTTTCTCTCTCTCTGTGTCTCTCATGAATAAATAAATAAATAAAATCTTTGGGAAAAAAAAAAAAAAAGACCCTGATACAAATGGCCTCCCAGCTTTGTTTCCTCCTTTGGAGGCTGAGAGGTGTCATAAAAAAAAAAAAAACAAAACAAAAAAAAAAAAACAAAAAAAAAACCATGCATTTAGAGGTGGGCAGATCTACCTTTTGATCTACAAGCCATCCTGTGAATATGGAAAATGGCCTTCTGCATTTCATTTTCCTATTTTCCTAAGTCTTACAATGCACACTTAAAAAAAATCTTCCTGGTGTTTTTATGAGGATGAAATGTTAAAAACTGAACAGTGCATCTTCTTTTTTTAAATCTCACTTGTGAATTGGAAAGTAAAAAAATTATTTTCTACCTTATTGATGTAATTACATTTTTCAAGACGAAACTTTTTTCCTCTCAATTTATGGAGAAGCAAAGACTTCAAGTGACTTGAAGATTGGGCTGAAGATATGTTCTTGGAAAATTTGAGATGTGAATACATTCTAGAACAGAGGTAGTTAGAGTAAGTTATAAAACATTATTTGCTCCAGAAAATTTTAAAAGTATTGACAGTTGTTTTGGCAAGGAAGCCATGGGGAAAAATTATCCTCTTGATTCATAATGGATACTGGTTGTGAGGATAAAATAGGAAGGCAGAGCTCATGGAATAAAGCCTGTTGCAAAGAACCGTGACCCAAGTTTTATAAATGTTCCAAAGAAATATACTCAGAGAAATGAAAACCAGATTATTTCAGCTTATATTGTAGCTGAGAGAAACTATTGAAAATATAAAATAAATCCCAGATTCAAAATCCAGGCCAAAATTCTGAAAAAAACAGTGACAGCTTTGTTTTAAACTTTTAACCCATGTATGTTTTAGAAAAACCAGCGAGATCCCCTTAAAAATAAAGTCTGACTCTTCTGCCATGGATGGTAAGGGTACTCTTTAGAAATGTTTTTGAAATAAATGTAATCAAGCATTAAAGCAGCGTGCCGTGCAAAAATAAAACCAGGTAAATTCATCAGTCTATGCCTTTTATGTTCCTTGGGGCACTGTCACTGCTATTTTTATTAAAAAATTTACGCATCATAATACACTGATGTTACTTTTTCCTCAGTGAGATGTGAGTAGTAACAAAGAATGTGCTAAAAGAGAAGGAAATATGCACCATAAATCACTTGCTTAATTAGTATAGGAGAAATTTAATATCCAGCTATTTACACTTTTACTAAAAATATGTTGAGGATATTTTTTCAACTAGATAAAAAAACAATTCTTTACAAAAATAAAATCATACTAGACATATCATAATATCATTATAAAAATATTCCACAAACATGTTGGTGATTAGAACATCATACACATCCTGTCGGTAAACCCCAGGAGATTCCTAGACAACTATAAGTATTGTAATTATCACTTTAATATAATGGAATAGAGCATTTTTTAAAATTAATGAGTGTTTAGGGTTATATAAAATAATCACATTATTGAGCTAATACAAAAACTAATTAAAAATAACCCAAATTTAGGGACTTTTTGAAACATGCTAAAATCTTCTAGAAATTCATTTTTTATTTCCTATCACTCTAATGTACTGTTTTATACCTTTGAACTATGTCTTTATTTCTCATGTTGTTTTCCATGGCCCCCATATAGTTAAGGAGCAGATGGGAAGTTTTTATTTATCATTTTTCAGCCAGCAGAGGGCAACAGAGCATTGTATACTAAACACCTTCAGCCAATTGAAACAGGTCAAGGAGAAGGTATTTTACTTTATTGATGAAGTTACAAAAATAAAATAGAAAAAGACCTACTGTGAACTTCCTCATCAAAATGTGTGTGTGTGTGTGTGTGCACGTGCCTTGAATTTTGAATTACGTTTTGATAATTTACTATGAACTAGAGTGAACTTTAAAATTAGTCCAAGGGAACATGCATGAACTAAGAAATATCCTAGTGAAAAACGTAATCCAGTCTTGAAGGGAATTTCAAACACTACAAATTCCCAATATTTGTAAAGAGGTTTGTATTGGGAGATTCTTTTACCCATTTCATAGTGGCAGGACATGAAGAGAATTATCTTTGAGTTAAAAGAATAACTCGAGTTATTTATGTTTTACAAGTAAATGGTTTCCCATAAAGTACTAAGCCTCATGTTTAAAGCTCAGTTTAATATATTATATTAATTATTGTTTTAAAATAATTTTATGATGGACTACGAAAATCTACTTCTTAAAGAATGTATGAGGATTACTTATACACCATGCAATGTGAGGGAAATCTTGATAAAATCTAATTTAAATACAAAGTAGTATTTTCTTTCAAGACCAAATTGGTTCTGAAGGAGTTTTTTGGTACTCCTTACTATGTATTGGAGAGTTAATTTTATACATATATATATATTATAATTATATATATATATATATAGTAATGTCAGAGAAAATATCTCTGAACCTCCTAGCCTTAAGTAAGTGATTCTTTGATTCTAGAAGCTACTGTTTTCTGCCCTTAAGCCTCATCTACTCACAAATAAATAAGCATTAGAAAGCTCATTTCATGACAGTTAAATATAGACATTGAGAGTTTTATGTTCATTCTCTTGGCTTTGTGCCCTCTATAAGTCAGCTTGTACATTTCTGAACTTGTAATGATATACTATTCTAAACAGATTTTATCATTTTGTCATAGAATAAAATAAAATATTATACATTTTTTAAATTCCTAATTTGCAAAGTTTCGTTCTTAATTGCTTTAAAAATCATGTTTACTTATTTTCATAGCCTTTAAGAGGGGATATGCTTTGAGAATATTATATCAATAACCTCTCAGCCCATTGCATTTCCGGTTTAATTTTGGGCAACCCGGGTGGCTCAGCGGTTTAGCGCCGCCTTCAGCCCAGGGTGTGATCCTGCAGAACCAGGATCAGGATCAAGTCCCACGTTCGGCTCCCTACATGGAGCCTGCTTCTCCCTCTGCCTGTGTCTCTGCCTCTCTCACTCTCTCTCTCTCTCTCGAATAAATGAATAAATAAAATATTAAAAAAATGTTATTCTATACAGATATCTTTTAAGCTCTCTGGCTTTTGGAACACTTTTTTTAGCAACAAACTTTATACACATTGCTCAATTATTTTAAAAATGAAAAAATAACTTTTTTTAAATTAAAAGAAATACATGTTTGTGGTCTTCTACTAACTGTAAACTTAATCCTGAGGTTCCCAGGATAGTGCTCTTTTTCACAGTAAATCATAACAATTGATATGTAACCTTTGCTTACTATATTCCAAGCACTATGCTAAGCACTTTATGCATATTATGTGTTTCAATCCTCACACTCCCATGAGGTAAGAGCTATTATTCTTTTAACTTAATATAAAAGGCTTAAAAATTAACTTAATATAACTTAATATAAAATATCTTAGAGATATTAAGAGACATGTCCAAGGTCACCCAGCTAGTCAGTGACAGATATCTCTTTATGCATTTTAGAAACAAATATTGTACCTCATCATTGTCCTAAGTTTGCACCAAACTATCACTTTACCCACCCCAAATGGCAACGTTTGTTTTTTTAAGATTTTATTTATTAGAGAGAGAGAGAGAGAGAGAGAGAGCAAGTGAGCATGAGCAGGAGAGCCAGAGCGAGAAGCAAACTCCCTGCTGAGCAGACAGCCCAACCCGACCAAGGGCTCCATCCCTGAACACTTGGTCCTGGGATCATGACTTGAGCCAAAGGCAGACGCTTAACCAACTGAGCCACACAGATGCCCCCAGAGAGCAAAATTTAAATAAACACTAAATACTCTCAACTTTGAATTTTCCTTGGACATCCCCTTATCTTGTAGTTCACTGGAAGATGAGTAGTATAAATATTATATGCTTGTTTTTCTTACTAAAGACATATAAATAAAAGTATACTTATATGCTTTGAAACATAATAGATATTTATTATATGCTCATTCAAATTCATGTCCACACAACAGCAAAATTTTGCTAATACTCCTTGCATCATGTCAAGTTTGTAGCATTTAGGAATTATGACCATAACAGCTTTCTGATCCCTGTCAATAGCACATACCTGGTGTAATCCACACCAATTCAACTTTCCAGTTTGCCTTATCTTTAAGTATCATCCTTCTTACTCTATTCATTCCAAGTATAGACAGAAGTAAATAACATATTATTGAATAAATATACCTCTTTAAATAGGCTAGATTGCAATTTTCAGAAAAATGTAATTAAATTGTCTATTTTAAGGTATATAAGCATTTCATAATGCTTTGGCTGTGTTTGCATTCAATTTTATGTTATTTACAATATTTCCCTTTACAGTTGGTACACAATATAGCTTGCCTAATAACTTTAGAACCTGGGGATCCCTGGGTGGCTCAGCGGTTTAGCGCCTGCCTTCGGCCCAGGGCGTGGCTGGAGTCCCCGGATCGAGTCCCACATCAGGCTTTCTGCATGGAGCCTGCTTCTCTCTCTGCCTGCTTCTCTCTCTGCCTGTGTCTCTGCCTCTCTGTGTGTGTGTGTCTCCCATGAATTAAAAAAAATAAAAATAAAAACTTTAGAACCTAACTGTACCCCATTTATAAGACACATGTCTACTCTCTTATTTAATCCTCACCAAAAAAAAAAAATCCCCTTAGAATGTATTGAGCTAGACTGGAACAGTGTTTATCAATCTTGATACTATGGACATATTGGCCCCAATTGTTCTTTGTTGGGGGTGAAGGACTGTCCTGTATATAATGTGAGATGTTTTCTATATCCCTTTCCTCTATACACTAGATGCCAGTAGCCCTTTATCCCTTCTCCACCTAGTGTGACAACCACACATGTCTCTAGACATTGTCAAATATTCTCCAGGCCAGGGGGAGGGGACAAAATGATACCACCTCCCTTACTGAGAAAACTGAAATAGAATAAATCAATAAAATAAAATTTCCAAGGGAATTGTGTAGTTAGATTTAATGCCCATATGCCTGCATTTACACTTTCTTCTTATTCTTCCTCTTAGTCTAGCTAAATATTTTTTTCAAAATTTAGTATATTGTACAGAAGCATAAGCACAAAGTCACATTCAGTGAACTTTGATAAGAGCTAAAACGCTATTGGTGAACAGTCAGAAGTCATTACAGCCACTGTGGAGGCAGAGGAGGCAAGCTTAAAAGACTTACTTTTACAGCAATTATTTGTGATCAATGCTATGAAGAAATAGTCCAAATGTATCTAAGCATTTTACAGAGACAGCTGACCTATCAGGGAAGGTGGGGAATGGCAGGTCTGGGAAGGCTTTCTGGGAAAGAGACTTTCATCTAACTTAAAAAATGAAGAGTTACCCAGGGAAAGTCTGAACTAGAAGGCAAGCTCTCCAGACTCTGTTCTGCTCCCTTAATCACATAGTTTCCACCTGGGAAATACCTTTAATGATGTTCTAGGATGCATAAACACGTTGAAAGAAACATCTTAATATTCACAATCACCTTTTCAAGTATTCTTGTTGTTGTGAAATATTAAAGGGAGCAAGGTCAGAAAAATCTAGAGTAGTGGATAATTTGGTTTATTAATTAGACTTTGCCAAGTGTTCTGTATATTGCTCTATGACTTAAGCAGAACTTACAAAAAAATCCACAACTATTTCAAACATAGATTTTCCATATAAAGATCTATTTTTTTAAGATTTAATTTATTTATTCATGAAAGACACAGAGAGTGAGGCAGAGACATAGGCAGAGACAAAGCTCCTTGTGGGGAGCCTGATGCAGGACTAGATCCCAGGACCCCAGGATCATGCCCTGAGCCAAAGGCAGATGCTCAACCACTGAGCCACCGAGACACCCCTAAAGATCTCATATTTAAAAAGTGATAAAATTGGGGCACCTGGGTGATTCAGTCAAGTGACTAACGATTTCGGCTCAGGTCATGATCTCAAGGTCTTGAGATAGAGTACCTCATTAGGATCCACTCTGAGTGTAGAGTCTGCTTAAAGGTTCTCTCACTGTTCCTCTGCCCTCACCCCCACCACCGTGTGGGTGCTCTTGCTCTCTCTCTCAAAATAAGTATATAAATAAATAGTGATAACATTACCACCCTCAAGAAATAATGGCATTTTATCTTCAAATATTAAGGCATCCAATATGGGAATTGATGTCTTTTCTCTAATTATTCTAACCTTATGGTTCATATTTCACCAGGAAAGGGAAGATAGTTACATTTTTTCAAACTCCTATTCTACAATGAGCCCCATGTGGAATTTAGAGGAAAATGAATAGATGACTATGTATGTTAACCAAAATAATATGATCTGGATAAATTAGGATGCACACAATACATCTAGGTTGATCCTATTTAGACTAGTGTATTTATGTATGGTCACATTATATGGTCATTGTCTGTAGTTATAATAGCCATATGCTAAACAGTATACACTTCCAGCTGGAAAGAACAATTAGCAAAATAATGAATTGTCCTTTAGTTTATACTTTTTCTCAAAGGTAATTGTTTAGGAAAAGCCTTAGGTCTTGATTTATTGCCCTTGCTAAAGAACAAAGTTTACTTTCTGGTGTGAAATACAAAACCTGTGAAATCAAGCATACCTGTGAAATACAAACACTTTCAATTATTAATCTGTTGTAATGAAAACAAAAGGCACTCCTTGAGCAAACAAATAATTCTATTGGAAAAAAGGTGAAAATTTTAGGTGTTAAGAATTGTCTAATAGTTCTTTATTGTTGTCTGTGATCTTTAACACCTACCTATGTTGGTTCTAAGAGCATTTGAACAAGCTGCCTGGTAACTCCAAACAATAAGTCACTTAAATTGTGGGAAGCATGGTTTGCTTCATAGAATATCTGTGACTAAAATGAAATGTATTAACAGTTTACCAGCAAGACAATATCCTAATACGATTTCTTTTTTAAGATTCAGATTCTATACATCTTAGTGGCAATTGGAAATAACCTAAATATTTAACCACTGGAGATTAGTTACATGTATTTTAGTACATTCATGTGATGGAATTCTATTTTATCCCTTTAATGATGGTGTTAAAGAATAATTTATGACACAGAAAAATTGTCATGACATATTGTTGAGTGAAAATGTAGGTTATATACAGCAGTTTTTAGAGTATTATTCCATATGGTAAGAAGAAAAGTCTCTACACACAGAGGGAGGGAGAAAGGATGGAAAGAAGGAAGGAAGGAAGGAAGGAAGGAAGGAAGGAAGGAAGGAAGGAAGGAAGGAAGGAAGGAAGGAAGGAAGGAAAGGAGGGAGGAAGGAAGGAAGGAAAAAAGAAAGAAAGACAATCCAATAAAATGTTGATAGCATACGTGATGATACTTGAGTGAATTATTATAAATTTGGGTTTGGAGGGTATTTTCCAAATGTTCTGTAAATGCATTATTCCTATATTTTGAAGAAAATTAAATGAAACCACATTAGAACCAAATAGCATTTGAGTACAACCATGTTACTTATAGTATGTAATCTAAGAAAAATTGTGGCAAAACATTGACATGCCAAATTCACATAATATTTTTTTTTTACTTTGTAGTTGAAGCATTGTAAGTAAAAATTAATGTTTAGAAATCTTTGAATAATTTTCATGTGATATCTTTTTGGTAAGGTTGTTTTACTGGCTTCAGCAAACATCTGTTTTGTTTCAAAGATACTGATATGATACATAAATGCAACAAGATATGTACTGTACCAGTGAAATTCTAGCTGGTAGGTGTGATAAAGCAGCTTTTAAGTAGTAGATAGTGATAGGAAATTGAGAAGATGAGATTAGATCAAATCAACAAAGAATAATGGAATTGGATGATTTTGTTGGAATGTGGCCAGGGCACTAGAGAGGAGGTGATTAAACTCTTGGGAAAATATATAATTATCCTTGTTGTTAAGACAGTAGGTTTACATTTCATGTCAATTTCAACAGCAGATTGTTCCTCAATGACAATTGTGGGATATAGAGTCAGTATTTATCCACAAGAATGAGCACCTCCAGATTTAGAATCCTAGGCCTCAATCACACCAGGCAGCTATTAAATTCCAAAGCCCCAATTTAGCTTTTCAAATGAGAAGTCATTTTTTCATAAACCATAAGAGAAAAATACATTAAGAGGCTGTAAAATAAATAACATAAAATTTTCCAAATGACGTGCAATGCTACAATTTAATTAATTCCTTATTATTAATGTTGTTAGTAGTAGTAGTACTTACAATAAATTTGAATACTTTATTTCTTCTAGTTAATATAACATTAAATATGTAGGCCTACTTTTAATTTGCTGACCCAGAAAATAACCCGGAAAATAGGAAACGCTTAATAAAATTTCAAGATGTTTTTCAAGTCAACATAATATTTCATTAATGAACTGATTAAAATAACTTTTAGAACCTAGGTAAAACATTATTCAGAATAAATAAAGCAGAGGTGGGGCTAAACATATGAAGGTACAAATGAGACATAAGTCCCAACATATGTACCTCAATCTTCTAAATATTTCTTGAAAGGATTTTTTAAAAAGCAATAAAACCCCAAAAACTTTAAACAGTTTTGTAAAACACATCTGCAGAATTAAATATAATGTAAATTACTTACAAAATAGTCAGTTTGTGTTCAAATTGTAGGCCTATAGCGTGTTTCATTCAGCTGTGCAGCTGTTAACTATGATCCCAATTTAAGAGAATTTTAATTCATGATTAGTATAGTATATGCTTCGTACCAGATATATCTGGAAGTAAGAACCAAAAGATAGCAAAATTTTGTGGTAAGATATAAATATATATGCATCTTTATGTTTTTCAATATATTTTGAAGTTCCAAAAAAACTTGTACTGTATATTTTTTCATGCCTTCTCGTCAGAGTTAAGAGAAACAAAAAACCCCTTTGAACATTTTGTATATAAAATAAAAGAGATTTAAACATCTAAATTCCATATAGAAGTAGAACTACAGATGCATATACTTCAGAGTCACTTTCTTGTACTCATTCCCAAAATGAAAGTTGATCTCTAAACAAACAAAACAAAGTTGCACCGTGATAGCTTTTTTCAACTAGAACCAAATCTGTAAGAATAACATTAGTTTAAGCAACAGCTTTTATTTGCATCTAATGATCTGGTGTAGGGATAAATTCAAGTAGCCAAGGTTCAAATATGTGTTCATCCTCATAATAGCTGAACATCCTCTATCTCCTCACACATAAAATAGGATAATAGTAGTAACCTATCAAATAATGTATTTATGAATTTAGGATATATGAGTCAGAATACATAAAATACTAAGAATACAGTACCTCTAGCACATAATGCTATATAAATGTTGGCTGTTATTAGTTTATGCTATTAGGAGTTGAAGATCTTTAAATTTTTTAAAAGATAAGTCAGAAATATGCAAACTTCACTATATAATATAGAATAATATAATATCAATTATAGTATATCTACTGATGAATGAATTCCAAAGGTAAAGAATCTTGTCTGGGGCGCCTGGGTGGCTCAGTGGTTGAGCGTCTGCCTTCAGCTCAGGTCATGTTTCTAGGGTCCTGGGACTGAGTCCCACATCAGGTCCCCCACAGGAAGCCTGCTTCTCCCTCTGCCTGTGTCTCTGCCTCTCTCTGTGTGCCTCTCATGAATAAATAAATAAATACTTTAAAAGAAAAAAATAATCTTGTCCAAAGGTTTCTGATTAATCTGTTTCAGTGGAAAGAAATCTCATGAATTATTAAGATTTATTTATTTATTTGAGAGGGAAAGAGAGAGCAGGAAGGGGCAGAGAGTCTTAAGCAGACTTAACACTGAGCACAGAGCTCCATCCATGACCCTGAGGTGAGTGCCCTGAGATCACCCCAGGCCAAAGTGAAGTCTGCCACTTAACTGACTGCACCACCCAGGTGCCCCTCTCATGACTGAGAGGACTGGGATTTTTTTGTTTTATTTTTATTATTTTTAAAAGATTTCATTTATTCATTTGAGAAAAAGAGAGAGCAGGGGGCAAGGCAGAAGGAGAGGGAGAAGCAGACTCCCTGCTGCCCTGGGAGCCTGATGCAGGGCTTGATCTCAGGACCCAAAGATTATGATCTGAGCTGAAGGCAGACGCTTAACCATCTGCACCCTGGGTTCTGGTTTTGACTAAATTAAAACTAAGAGTGTTTTGGGGAAAGTCAGTTTCTTTAGGCTTCAGGTTTCTCAATTATAAAGTTAATGATTGAATAAATAATAGAACTATATATTAGAGAAAATACACTTTAGAACTACGGAAATAGGTTCTTTAAAGAAGGCTTTCTCAAAAGATATATTAACCATGAAATATGACTTGTTCCTTCATTTATTCATTCATTCCACAAACATTTGAGTGCCTAAGAGGTACTAGGCTCTGGATAGAAATAGAAAAGTGAGTAAAATAGTCAAGAATTCCTGACTCCATATAATATTTTAAGAGGAATGAAGTAGTCAACAAAAATAAAGAAATATATATGTAGTATCCTAGATGGGGTAAGCTCTCTGTTGAGAAAAACGAAACAAAACCGAAAAATAAAGCATGACATGAGTATGAAAAGTATGGTGTTAAGATGTCGTTGTATAATTGGTGGTCAGAAAAATACTCTCTGGGAAGGTTTGATTTTTATTAAAAGATGTGAGAGGAAAGAGTGGGTTTGTAGATTTATGGAAGCAAGGATTCAAGCCAGAGGAAGAATAAAAAAATCGGGGCAGGTGGTGGCCTGCTAACACTCCAGAATGGCACAAAGGCCCCTGCATGGGAGCAGAACAAGCACTGGCAAGTCAATGGGGGTAAGGAGATGCTGTTGGGGAAGAGTGAGCTTCCACTCTATGTGGGAGGGAGACCACTGGAGGCTTCGAAGCAGAGCAGAGACACGATGGACTCAGGTTTCAACAGGATCCCTCTGGCTGCTCTTTGAAGTGTGGCCTGGAAGTGCAGTCATTTCAGTTTACAGCCTTTCTCAGTAAGGAAGACTGCGTTGCTCATTTCAAGACAAATAAATTCCCCCCCCCGCCCCCCCCACATAAGTAACATATGCAATCTAGTCAGGGAGCACTGGAGATACTACTATAGTAGCTGTGTGGTGTGGAGGGGCAATGTTTACTAAAAAGCCAGGGCTTCTCCAGATGCTCTTCCCTTGGGGACTCACAAGCTCATTTGCATATTAAAGGCTTTGGGAAATCCTTCCAAATGTTGACTTCAAAGTCTCCCAGGCCTATCCTTCCATGAAACTGCACCCTCCCCAAAACGCCCGCTCCCACATGCAAAACAAGCTGAGTTTAAATATAAGATCCATGACCTCCACACCCCTGGACCTTCAGTTAATGATTTACTGTCTCAACCTGATCCCTAAGTTAGGATAATAATACCACCTAACATAATCATGGTGAGAATTTGGTCAAGGCAGTATCTAAAGGGCCCAAAATATTGCCCTCAATCAATCCCAGTGTCCCCCTCCTTCATCTTCAAAAACAAATTGCCAATATCAGAGGAGTAAATTCTAGTGAGACCTATGTTGCTAATAGTTAAGGTCCCAGGTCCTACGGAAAGGATTTAGCAATATAGCCCCTAGGTTTAGAACATTCATAATGTTCCCAGGATGCTGAGATGCTAAAAGGCAAGCACACTGACAGCAATTCCACAGAAGCTTGAGTGCATCATAGTTGATACGTTTTAATGAGCTTTAGAGACAGACTCACGGAGTCCTATCCCACTCTTCCGTGTAGTGAAGAAACTGGCCCAGGTAACATCACAGTAAGTCTTTAAGTAAGTGAAGACAGATAACTCAGGAAGTCTCTCTCCTCTCCCTATGGTTCCCAGTGCGGGGGGGGGGGGGGGGCGGAGGGCAATATCACACATTCTAAAAGGCAGAGAAGCAAACAAACAAAAGTAATGCTGTTAAAATGTGTCCTATGTACTCTTAAGAGAAAGCATCATGGTAAACTTTATTCTTTCATGAAAAAAGCTAAGGCATATTTTGAAATCCTACCTACCATTCTTTCATTTTTTTTTTTTACTGCTCTAATCCTAAATTATTTCTCTCTTCCTTGAATTGCCATTGCATGTTAAATCTATACCCCGCTATATGTGATTTATTACGTGTGACTTGTTGCTATCACATATGGCAGCTAGAATCAGTACGCAATACTCTATTGCTCAATTAAACAACAAAAAAAATAAGTTTCCCCCAAAGTAACGACCATATGCTGTTTAGTGAGGAAAGCTGCAGTTCCTAATTGTTAGGAATAGAGGATTAGAGATATTGTTACCTGAGTAGCATGGCACAGACTGAGCAATGTTTACTAAGGAGACACGGCTTCCCAAAACAGTAGATGTTTCCAACAGATGTGTTTATTCTCCCTTTATTAGAGTTACTTTAGGTTACTTTATTGAATGGGATCTCTCTCTCTCTCTCTCTCTCTCTCTCTCTCTCTTTTTAAGTATGCTCCATACACAGGGTGAAGCCCAACGCTGGGTTTGAACTCATGACCTTGAGATCAAGACCTGAGCTGAAATCAAGAGCCCCTTGCTTAACTGACTGAACCACCCACCACTCCTGCATGAAACTTCTCTTATATATTCAAACTTAGAAAAAAAAATTCAAATATTAAAGTATTCAAATATTCAACCTAGTTCATTATCTCAGATATTAAAGATTTCACAGATTATTCAGCAGTTTCATGTGAAAATTGCTAAGCTAGCTGTTGGACCCTGAGAGATAGTCTCTTGGAATATGCAGCACAGCCGTAGTGTGTATGGCTTGTATTACGCTGCCTCTGACCAGATCTCCTGGAACTTCCAACAGTATCCCAGACTCTGGCGCGGCCTGATTCTAAGGCTTCTTCCTAAGAGGCGAAGAGAGAGCAATGTTCTGGTTTGTAGTTTCCTTAGGAACTCTAGTCTGCTCCCATTGATCTGGGGAAGTGATATCTGGAATCCCAGGAGGGAGCCTGGGAATTTTGTTATTTCCTGAGTTCCTGCGACTACCCCCATAAAAGATAAAATCAGATCAGACCAACCTCAGAGATTAACACAGCTCTAGAATCTTTACTGTCCAAGAAGCCCCATTCACATAACTATTGGAGTATGTTATTTTTGGGTTTCCTCAAAATTCTCAGGGAGACTTTTTAGGGATCCTGAATTTCACAAGCTCCAAATGAGATCAGAATTTTGTAAACGGAAACTTAGAATTTGTGACTCATTCAGATCATGGTGATCAGAATAGTTTCTGAGTGAAAATTAAGACATTTTCTCCTTACCTTGCTATTTGTCAGAGTTCTGTTGTGTGTCAGAGTTGCCTACAGACTGACACAGGTAGACATTGTATCCATGTGTACACACTCACACTTGTACACATGGTCATACAGACACATTGAACATTTTATGAACTCTAATAGTAATTTATTCTCCAGGAGTAGCAGTGGAGAGGTGACTGGTTGCTATGATTCACCCATCTCCAGGAGTGACTGAACTATCATTTAACCCTAATGACATGCTGTCTCTACTTTTTCTGATAGGTTCTACTCTGGAGCTTGTGTAGCTTGCTATAATACGAGCTCTGAGGGCCGGGTGACTGAGTTTCTACTTGAATCGTGCCACTATAGGGCCCTTTACTGGTTCCTGCACATAGATGACATTTATCCAGTGTTTCTTTGCACAAGTAAGAGTAAGTAAGTGAGTGGAAGAAAGGAGTTGCAAAAGTTCTCAGGTACTTTGAGTCCCACTTCTTAATATATCCCTAGTATCTTCTGAATACAAATTCTTGTCTTCTGATGCCACTTTTACTGATACAATTGACGGAAAAGTATACTTTGCAAGAGACAGAGGAAGAAGAAAGGGCCAGCATATGTGTTTGTGATAATAGTCCTCATCAGGGACTCCTCAAAAGTTAACTCCTTGAGGATTCTTATTGCTGACTCCTAGGTAATATAATCTCTAAGGGTAAGATAGAGGAGATGGAGGGAGGGGGTTGTTGCCAACTGAGGGTGAAAAATAAAAGGATTGGATTGAAAGGAGTATTCCTATGGTTTCCACTCAATAATAATGAGATCAATGAAGGAAATCTCGAGAAATTTTAGCAAACTTCCAGAGATCAGAAGATGCACTTTGGAAAACAATGAACTAGGGATTCTCTTATCTATTCTGGTTTATATTTAAAAGTACACACTTTTTACTAAGTGGTTGTTAAAAATCTTTATTTTTTTTTTAAAGATTTTATTTATTCATTCATGAGAGACAGGGAGAGAGAGGCAGAGACCCAGGCAGAGGGAGAAGCAGGCTCCATGCAGGGAGCCGGATGTGGGACTTGATCCTGGGACTCCAGGACGGCACCCTGGGCCAACGGTAGGCGCTAAACTGCTGAACCACCCAGGGATTCTCCCCAAAATCTTTTTTTCCCCAAAAAATCTTTATTTAAAATATTTGGAGGATTTTTTCCCTCTCTCTCAAGTACCATGGTCTACCTTTTTTTATTTTCTGTTAGTGGGTAAGCTTTATCTTACAAGCATGTTTTATCCCAAGGGGAAAAAAGATGTATTCTACCTTTCTCACTAAATGTCCTTTCACAAAGACCAAATCAATGTATGTTTTCCAGCAGTTATGGCACATTCTTGTTTTTACTGCTGGACAGATTTTGGTTGGAGTCTTTGAATTCTTATCTCCGGCCTGTTTACTGAATTTGCAGTTAGCTTTCCCAGGATTAAACTATCTTTCACTTTCAGAGATAGGTGCTATTAACCAGAGTTTCTTTCTTCAAAATGCTACTCCATGGTCATTGGTTGTAGGAGCAGCAACCAAAATGAATGTATAATGAATGTATAATTTGCTTTTAAAAGATTATCTTTCATTAGGTAATGCTTGTGCTCACTTAAAAAAAAAATAGAGAAGCACAACAGCATAAAGAGCCAATCCATCCCCATTCCCTACCCCCCCCCCCCCCGCCCCCATCTAGCATGCAGTTCTCCTTTCCAGAGATCATCACTGAAAGCAGGTCTGGTATATTCAGATAGATACCAAATTTCAAATTTTGAAATTATTGTACATAATTTTATAGGTAGTGATTCACTTGAAAGACCAGTTCTAAATACCAACATTTACCATTTATTGGGCACACACCATGTCTCAGGTGTTTTGCCTACAGTATTTTACTTAATAGAAAAAAAAGTGAATGAGTGCAAGATTGCTCCGCAGATATGCCAGGTTTAGTTTGGTTTGGGTGTGATTTGTTAAAATTTGTTAATATCTCAAGCGTCTCTATTTTTGAGTAGAGATGACTGAGATTTGGCATGATAACAGAAATAGTAACTGGTGGGTTGGGGTTTCAGGGAAGGTATATGGGGTGTAGACCCGCTGGTTTAGACAATGCTGAATGGCTTCCCTTATAGCCGCAAACTTGGGGATAGTCAAGGATTTTTTTTTCATTTTTTTTTTATTGCATTTGTCCCTATTTCAGAATTACTCCCCCATTTGTTAACAGTCTAGGAGTTGAAGGAGAGGCTCTTGGTGAAACAAAGAAGAGGCCCCCTGGCTCACTCCTGTGCCCCTCGAGTTGGGTAGACGGTCTACACGACTGCCAGCAACCGCAGCTCAAGTGATTTCTGCGGCCCAGTGCCCCACTGTTTGGCAACGAGTGTGATGGTTAATATGGTCGCGGGAGTCATCACGCTCCCCCCGTCCTACCGGCTTCTGGCCCCCATTCGATCGAAGGCCAAAAAGAGAATGTGACTGACGCAGGGCGGAGCCCAGCGGAGTTTCTCCCAACTCCGGGCAGCGGCCAGGAAGAGGTTAAGGAGGACCAGGAGGGTTTCTGAAGTCCTGGGCTGGGAGGTTCCATTTGGGGAAAGGTGCAGGGGAGCCGGGGGCGGGGGAAGCAGGCGAGGGAGGTCCCGAGGGTCTGGGCTTCGGGTCGCGAGCGCGCGCGCCCTCCCCCGCGGCCGCAGTCGGGCTCCCGGCGCGGGCGGCGCAATCGCCGCGAGCGGGACCTGCCGAGCGGGAGCTGCCGAGCGGGACCTGCCGAGCGGGAGCTGCCGGCCGGCGTCGGGCCCAGAGCGCCGCGCGGGGCGGGCTGCGCGGCCCCTTTAAGTGCTCGCGGGCCGGCGGGGCGGGGCGGGGCCGGGGCCGGGGCCGGGGCCGGGGCCGGCGCCCGGGAGACCCACAGGCCCGCGAGCCCGAGGAGCGGCGGCGGCTAAGGCGGCTGCGGCGGCTGCGGCGGCGGGAGAGCCCGGAGCTCGGGGCTGCTCGGCGGGGCCCTCCGCACAGCCTCCTGCGCGCTCCGCCCCGCGGCGTCGGGGCCGCCTCTCCGCCGCCCTCGGAACTTCGCGCCGCGCCGTCCCGGCCGCCGAGACCCCGGGCGCCCGCGCGCGCCCCAGCGGGCGAGGGACCCGGGGCGATGCTGAGCGGCGCGCGGCGCTGGGGGCCCCGGGGGGGCGCGCGTCTGCCCGCGCCGCGGCCGCTGGCCCCCGTGCCCTCCGCGCCCCGCTCGTCCCGCAGGTGATGGGAGCGGGCGCCGGCCCGGGCCACCGCCGCCGCCGCCGCCGCCGCCCCCGCTCGTCCGGCCGCCCAGGCGCCCCCGCAGCACCCGAGCCGCCGGCGCCCCGCGGCCGCCTCCCGCGCCGTCGCCGCCGCCGCCGCCGCCGCCCGGGGCCAGCCGCAGACCGCGCCGCGCCGTAGCCGGAGCCGGAGCCGCAGCCGCAGCCGCAGCCGCAGCCGCAGCCGCAGCCGCGCCCGGGCGCTCCCGACTCGGGCCTCACGCCCCAAGCTCGCCGCCGCCGCGCCTGCCCTCGCCGCGGCGCTCGGGCTCGCCGGGGGGCGCGCGCCGGGGGGCTCGGCGGGGCCCGCGGGCAGGAAGCGGCGCGGCTGCTGGTCCGCTCGGCCCTTTGTTGTGCGCCCGGAGCCCGGAGCGCGGAGCCCGGAGCGCGGAGCGCGGAGCCCGGAGCCCGGAGCCCGGAGCCGCGCCTCGGAGCTGCGGGTCTGCGAGGGGCTCCGAGGCACTGACGGGCGTCCGCAAGGGCCGACAAGTCATCAGTCGCCCCGAAAACTCTTGGCGGATCGACCCACGTCGCTCACATTAAGCCTCTGCGTGGGGCGTGTGGGGTGTGCGGCCGCGCGAGCTCGGGGGCCCCGTCGCTGCCCCTCCTCTTGGCATGAGACTGCACGCAGGACGCGCCCGAGGACAATGATCGCGGAGCCCGCCCGCCTGTACCTCTTCGGATTGCTCTGTCTCTGCTCAGGTAACGGCGCGCTCGCTCCTGCCGTCACCCCCGCACGCCCCCTCCCACTCCGCGGCGGCAGACCCCGGACTGCATCTCGGCGACCTCCCGGCTGGAGGCCGGAGGGGCTCGAGCCCCGGCGGGGTTTTAAGCCGGAAGGGCCGTGCCTAGTTTGCGCTTGGGTCGGCCCTTTGCCCCCATCCCCCGAGACCCCCACGCCCCGGCGCGGACCTCGGCCTTTCGCCAAGTTCAGGGCCCGCCCTGGGCGCTCGCGGGGTCCGAGCTCCCGGGGCGGGGGGCGGCCGGGGGGGGGGACCCTCAGGATGAGCCAACGTGACCTTCCTCCTCTCTTCCCCCGGGGACGGAGACGTGCGCCCCGGGAGCTTGGGGCCCAGGGACCCGCCAGGGTTCCCGGACCCGGTCGCCCAGGTCGCCCCCTCCTCTCCCCAGTACAGGGATTATTAGTAGTTGTTTTGTGTAACCAAAGTCTGTAATTAAATTCGATGCTGAAGAAACTTCAGGAAATAACTCCTCCTTACGGTGGGATATCAGCTACCGCTCTGCCTGGCTGCCTCGAGAAGGAACACAGGCAGTTCCAAGCATCTGAAGGGGAACAGTCAGTGCCGGGGAATCTTCCTTGGGAGGGAAAAGCAGAAGGCTGAATTTAGGGTTTTGGCGATTAATTACACGGTGGTACTGAGTCTCTCCATATGAAGTGCTGGAAGGATGCTGCGATGAGGTCCTTCTGACACTTAAAATAGTTTTCTTCAGGCTCCCTAAGAAACTTTTACTAGGGGTGAGCCACGACTCAACTTTTCTTTCTTCCCTCTTGGTAGATTCTGGTTTCAATCAAGGCTCCGGTTTCAGGCCTTAACACACACACACACACACACACACACACACACACACACAATACACCTCAGGGGATTTTTTTTTTTTTTTTTTAATAGTTGAATACCGAGCTTCAAGTTGCATCAGGGCCTGTAACTTTGAGTCACTCAATTTTCATGATTATGAAACAGTTTTGAAAGGTGGGTTTTTGCTTTTCGCCGTCCATGGCTATGGTTTATATTTTGACCAAGGATTTTACTTAATGAAATCCGAAAAAGAGAAGAATGCACATCAGCTAAGTGATAGCAGATCCCTAAAAGAATTAGCCCACTGAATATGCTTCCTGACTAACAGGAGCAGTTGCAGCTAAACTAAGAACTTCATTAAATTGTTATTCCTTTGAAGACAACAGAAAACTGAAGTTTTTATATATTTCACAGTGAATAGATGAATAGATTAAACCCACTCTTAGGGATTGCCTCTCCTTACTTCCAGCTTCCCTTTTCTGTAATGTAGTTTTTTTTTTTTTTTTTCCCCTTAGTTTGCAGATCTGAAGGACTGAATAGGTTCCCCACCCCCACGGCCAGCCGAGGATGCAAATCAAAAACATTAGGACCTGATCTCTCTATTTGTCTCTCTTTGCTGTGTCTCCCCCAGTTTAATTTACAGCTTCAGATACCTTTGAGATTTTTGTTGATTCACCTTCTCAGTTAAAGTTTATTCACGTGTGTAAAGTGAAGTGTCAGTGTGATAAATGACTGGAGGGGCAGATTCCTGAAGATAGGGGGATTAATGATCTTTAGTCACTGTTTGAGCTGAGTTTGTATATGTTGGGACATTTTATCACGTCTGTAGATTAAAGATAGGGTCACACTAATAGGGTATCACTGAAGGCTGGTCGCGTCAGTGTGCAAATTCTGTCTTGGGGAAATATCGGGGGGGGGGCTGCGGGTGTGGGGGTGTGTGTACCATCCTTTCAGATTTAATAATTTGATTAATTAGTATCTGAGGTTTGTAATTTAAGCAGATAGGAAGCATTTCTAATCTTAAAGCTTAACTGATGTCTGGCTTTGCTGTTTCTAATTTAGTTTTCCATTTAAGTCACAGATGACTTTTAATAAGCCTGAGTTTTCCCCACAGGAGTGTCCGTCTGCTTGGTTCACCAGGTTGCAGGTCAGAGGCGTCTTTGGGAAGTGCTTTCTCCTCTTTAACCTGAAGCTCTTTATCATTCCTCTGATGACTTTCACTCCTGCTATGACTTGGACTAGGACTAGGACTAGGACTAGGATTTGGGAGGCCAAATTGCTGGGCTGCTGGGGTGATTTCCTGACAGTGTGCTGTTCTAAAGCCACACTATTGATTTGAATAAAACTTCACAGAACTCAGATAAGTGACTAGAGTTGGGTGTGCTCAAGACACCTGGGCAGGGAATGAATGAAGTTCTTGAAAGATTGTGTTTCATATCTTGCCTCAAGCCTAAGATCACAGTCTATCACTTGTTAATGGAGTGTATTTAAGAGAAATGTGGTGAGCTTAAATAAATCAAAGTGTACTGAGGGGTAAGGTGCCTTCAACAAGATTTAACCTGTAAAAGTATCTATTGGTTGTCAGTTCTTTTTTTTTTTTCTTTCTTTCTTTTTCTTCTTCTTCTTTTTTTTTTTTAACTTGGATGCCAACCTAACAATGTTTTATAGTTTTCTTCAAAAAAGACTAAAAACCATTTTGATGTGTTGATGTCATACTTAACATCAAATATTCTGTTTGAGTTCACTTTCTGTAGCCTTTTATTTATTAATCAAATGCCACAACTGTTTTTATTTTAGAAAACAGATTTTGGAAAAAAATGAGTACTCAGAAATTCATTTTTTAAGGTAAACGTCTCTAGTGAGTTTATATATCTGCATGTTCTTTTCTGTGGATAGCTAGACTTTTGGTGAGTGGAGCCGTTGGGGTAGCACTGAAGAAAAAGAATCTGTGCAATCTCTCAGGGACTGATTCTAAACATTCTTCCCTGGCTGACTTCCTCTTCTCAACTCCATTTTCTAAAACCCGATTTTAAGGAGAAAAAGTAATTGACCTTCAGTTCAAATTTAGGATGAGATCTCAATTTCACATAAAGCAAAAATATGCAGTGCTTTCTTCCTCCTTCCTTTTTTTTTCTTTTGATATGTGTGTGGGGGATCTTTTTCTCTTGGGAGGAGGGATGCTTTTTAGATAAGTTTCACTATGCAGAGCCACTCATTTGGGTTTCTGGTCTTTCTTCATCCAAGACCTCTGCACAAGATTCGTTGGTGAGTCCGACAATTTCTTATTAATTAATTAATTAATTAATTTTGACTTATTAACTTATTTATTCATGAGAAACACAGAAAGAGGCAGAGACAGAGGCAGAGGGAGAAGCAGGCTTCATGCAGGGAGCCTGACGTGGGACTTGATCCCAGGTCTCCAGGATCACGCCCTGGGCCGAAGGTGGCGCTAAATCACCGAGCCACCAGGGCTGCCCCTCTTATTAGTTTTTTTAAATAAACTTTTTGGCATTTAAATATACTTACCTGAAAACTGTGACATCTTTTAAGATATCCTTATTTCTTGGTGATGAGCTCTCTAACACGTAAGATACTTATGGTTAAAATCTAGAACAGAAAGTTTACCTGAAGTTTTCCCTTAGTGTTCACTATGACAAATGAAATATTCTTGTGTGAGTTAAGCTGTTACAAAATGATATTTCAAACCTACAGTGACGGTTGTTTGTTTATTTGACGTTGAGCAGATATCTAAAATTAAAAATGCTGGTACCAGGGATGGGATGAGGAAGAAATGTAGAATCGCAGCTTGTTGGTGAAGATCATAAATAGTTGAGTCTTCTTGTGTCATTTGTGTTGGTAAAAGATACTAAGGTAATGCTCATGTTGATTTCTGGACCTTTTAAGAATGTTTACTTCTTTAAAGTATAACAGCCTTGGCAGGCTTGGTTTCTTATAGAAGAATAGAATCAAAGTTGTTATTCAACTTAAAATTAGATCTATGATAGTCTGTGAGAATAAATTAAGAAATTTGGTAATAAGAAAGGGAAGAAAAAGTGAAACAGAAGCAGAAGTCAAGAGAAGTGTAGTGGAAATAGATCCAGAATTAAACTAGTTTTAAACTATTAGGAAGAGGTGGAGTGGGAACAGAGAGAGCAGCCGTGTCTAACCACACCCTCTGACCATATACATTATAAAAAGCAAATCTGAAAAGTGGATTTCTGAAAACTTGATGTCTGTGTGTACATTCTATATTTAGCAACTGTATAAAGAACTAAATACCTTGTATTTTTAAAACCAAAAGCAGTTCGAAATATTTAAATCTTTCAGTTCATAGAACAGTTTTCTTAAGCTATGTCTAACAAAACTTTAGAATATTGACTACCTTGATTTATATAAAGGAGTGAAAAAGTGGGTAATTGACTTCTGTATCATAACATTTTTGGTTAGAGGAGATCAGTAAAGTAAAAGAAGAAAATCATTAAAAAATGATATGAAATTTGCATTTTGGGGTACCATAAGAAACTCTACAATGTCTACTTCTGTTGCTCTGAAGACATGTTATCATTTATTGAGCATTCATCTTTATCCTATTAATGCTTATAGGAACCTTATGACATAAGTACTGTTAGTGATAAAGTATTACTTTATCCTTATTTTATAGTTGTAGAAACTACATCACTGAGAGGTTAGGAGAAGTGGAAGAGCAGGGATTTGAAACAAGCTAATTCCAAAACTCTTAACCACCATGTACTTTCTCAGGTGAAAGAGAGAAAAGAAAGATTTTAAAAAGAAAGATTATGGTTCAATATATATATATATATATATATATCTTTTAATGTTAAAACTCATCCAAAAAAAAATCCACCTAAACAAGACTGTGGTTTGAACACTTGAAAATCTGGAAGGGGGCATTTTTTCCTGCCATTAAGTAAATGGTCTTTAAATTTTTAGATCATCAGGCAAGACAATCAGTTCTTTACATTGAACCGATTCACATCTAGCCTTTATCAGGTCTGCATTTGTCCAGCATGCTTAAAAGAAGTGACTGAACAGAAAGTCCAAAGACTGACTGCTGGTGATGCCGAAGCACACAGATTCCAAGCTGTATTTTGGAAAATGAATGCCATTCTCATTCAGGCACATTAGAAAGATTTTGCTCCGAGTCCCAAGGCAAATAATTGGCACTCGTCAAGGAAGAGCCTGTGGAGAGACAATCATTTCCCCTGGGGTTGCTCTTCCCCTCTATGTTGAGCATGAGCTGGCAGTCATTTAGTAGTAGATGAGCCTTCTGCTTGACTGCTGTTCACAGATGACTCACTTCATGGTTACTGATCATGGAAGGGTTGAGCATTAATACCTGGTTGATCAGCTGGTTGGAAACTGCTTATGCATAGCCAATAAAGTTGCCATCCTGTGGAGATCAAAAGACCACCTCCTTTCTTTACAATTCTGGATTAGCATGGTTTCTTTTTCCCCTTCTCCCTCCATCTTCAGTCCTTTCCTTCAATCTTGCTGTTGAAGAGGAAGAAAAAAGATTATCTCTAGTGTACAGGGAGATAACTTTGATCTTCACTTCCTTGCCTTTCTCTCGCTCTCTGCTCTTTTCTTAAAAAAAAAAAAAAATTTTTTTTTTTTTTTTTTTTAACCATCCAAAAGGCTATTTCTAACACTGGAAGGTGTCATGTTGCTTGCTTCATGGGAGAGCTCAGTCTCATTTCCCTTCAGCCAAAACAGGCTGCTACAGATTCCCTTACTTCTGAGATTTTACTTGGCTTCCAAACATCTTATGACAATGTTGTTCCACACATAAAACAATATTTTGAACAGCTTGACTGTGCATAGCTTTCTGATTTCATTCAATGAGAGAAGTACCTCTGCAGTGTTCACAGCTGTCCATGGCTTGGAGCCGAAAATGAGTATCTGCTTATTTTATTTAATTAATTCATTTTGTTATTTAGAGGAGAATGTATGTATGGAAGGTAACAATTGTTGAAAATGTTCTTTAGCTACTAGTTTGATGCAGAATAACCTATAGCCTTAATGCCTGTCACCTAGTTTGACACTTAAATGAAGCGTTAAAAGCACCTTCAATGGCTACAAGCAAATGTCAACAGAGCAGTGTGGTTCTGTTAAGTGGGAGTATGTTCTTTTTATGTCACGTGATTGATTTGTATGCAGCATATAAGGATGAGTAGACTTTGATTCCTAAAAACACCATGAATTTGGGGGATCTAGTTTTTAGTTATTAGTCTTTTTTACTGGAAAAATATATATTTTAAGATTTTATTTATTCATAAGAGAGAGGCAGAGACATAGGCAGCGGGAGAATCAGGCTGCCCGCAAGGAGCCTGATGCGGGACTTGATCCCAGGACCCTGGGATCATGACCTGAGCCAAAGGCAGATGCTCAACCACTGAGCCACCCAGGTGCCGTGAAAAAAATATGTTTCTTAAAGCACTTCTGTCAGTATAGCAGCTGATGGTTACACTTTCTCAAAATGCTCTTTTGATTGGATTTCAGAAAGCATCAAGTTCAAAGTATGGGCTGCCTCTGCCTGTGTTTAGTTCATCTGTACATGGCCTGAGAACCAAAGACAGCTCATCCACAGTCAGCCATGGCAGGAGCTTGGTGTCCTTGGAACTTTCCCCTAAAATTATCTGCAAGAGGTTCTACCTGAGACTATTAGACCCAGTCTGTATCTCTAACACTGTAGATTCTTGTTTCCCTATCTATTCTTCTTTTAATGCCAGGAAAAGTATTTTAAGAGAAATAAAATTGTCACACGTGACCAGTTAGGACTTTAAAAATCATTTTAGGTAAATGTCATCTCTTGATTTAACTGAAAATTTCAATAAGCATAACAATACAGGGATCCCTGGGTGGCGCAGCGGTTTGGCGCCTGCCTTTGGCCCAGGGCGCGATCCTGGAGACCCAGGATTGAATCCCACGTCGGGCTCTCGGTGCATGGAGCCTGCTTCTCTCTTTGCCTGAGTCTCTGCCTCTCTCTCTCTCTCCCTCTGTTACTATCATAAAAAAAAAAAAAAAAAAAAGCATAACAATACAATGTTTATATGACCGTAAAGTTCTTTGCAGCGTGTTATGTATGGTCATAATTTTTTGCACGATTATAGAAAGATACATCAACTTGGTAAACTCATTCCTGGATTTTAGCAGAAGAGGAAACAGAGGTCCTATTACAGTTACTCCCCTCTGACGTGACTGAGGTCCTTATATGTTATTAGCAACCCCAGGTAGAGTTTGAAACGAAAATGGGGCCAAAGAATCAGAGAATCAGGCCACACATATCTCTTTCAAGATCATTTGGCTTCGGGATGCCTGGGTGGCTTAGCGGCTGAGCCTCTGTCTTTGGCTCAGGTTGTGATTCCAGGGTCCTGGGATCAAGTCCTGCATCGGCTCCCCACATTAGAGCCTGCTTCTCCCTCTGCCTGTGTCACTGTCTCTGTCTCCCTCTGTGCCTCTCATGGATAAATAAATAAAATCTTTAACAAAAGAAAGGATCGTTTGACATCATATGGTGCGAATGAGATATGCTCAGTCCTATAACTTGATCTCCAAATATAAATAACCTGCACACTAATTATATTTTTTGTTTTAACTTGCAGTATCTTTTCCACATTTCCAGTGATGTTGCTGACCCTTAGTTTGGCTACAAGTGTCTGCCTGCAATCTCTTTCCTACATGAGGAATTATAAAATATATACTGTTTTTAGTTTCAGAGATCTAAAGTGGATTTTGTTTACTCAGGCTTGCTTTAAAAGGCAGTCTTTATTACTCTGAAACTTCACTACAATGGGGCTTACTCACATAACAAAGTGAGTTAAGGCACATTTGTATGTGTTAACTGCACACCTCTGGGTAGCTTTAAGTGACTTGAGTTGGGGGAAGTAATTTTAGTGTCTCCAGACCTTTCAATTAACAGGTTGTCTGAACAAAGTAAACTGACTTGTACATGCTGTGGAAGATGAACTCATTGGTTTTTTCCCCCTCATATTTGAAGAGAAGTGAAAATTTCCTTAGCAGTCTGATACCGAGTTTAGAATTAGAAGTTTTTAAATTCGTGAACTTAATAATATATTGCCTAAACATGTAGAAGGAAAATAGGAGCGAGTCAGAGCCTTCACCTGGGTACTATCCAAAGGGGGGGGGGGTCATCCTGTGATAACATTGTCACTATTAGTCTCAGTGAATTAGGGTGGAATAAATGCAGCATGAGGGCAGCTTTAAGTGAGGGTTAGTGTGGCCAGAGGGAAAACGAAATTCATTGCATCCTTTGGTCTTTTCTCCTATTATTGGCCATTCGTTCTGAGGAGCTCATCATTTCCTAGGATTTCATATTCAAAATTATCCTTTTAGCATTTACCATTTGACATATTTAACATGTTTAAATATACACAATTATTAAGTACATGTATGTATACATATATATACTTAATATACACGCATATATATAATATATATCCTGATAAAAAATAAAGTGATTAATTAATTAGATGATGAATTGATGCATACCCTAATTGAAGGACTAGGAATCAATTAAAATAATAATTGTAAAGCCTAAAATTTATAGTGTTTACCGTATGCCCCACAGCAAAGTGTTTAACATGCCTTATCTTATTTAATATCGCATTAGGAATGAAGGCATTGCCATCATCCCCCCTGTTTATCAATACGGAAAATGAAGTTAGAAAAGTTGGTGTCTTGACTGGTCAGTCAGCTCATTCAGTAGAGTGAGGATTTGAAACCAACAAGTCTGATCCCAGATTTTTTGTTCTTTACCATTTTACAGACACGCTGCACTCTTCCCTTCAAAGGAATATGATTGTAGATGAAACTGTCAAATGTATATATGACTATCAAATTCTTGTGTGTCTGTGATGCTTTCCGTGATACAGAATTGTGGTAGATTGTGCTGCCAAGCTGTTTTAGTTCCTTTTTAGATTTCAGATTTTTCTGGTCTCTGTGATGATCTGTTCCTCCCTTCTGCTTGTCACATGATAACCCATAACAAAGAATGTATCCTGGTATGATACAGAACAGAATATAGAAACATATAGGTCCAGCCCCATAGCATGGTTTGGTGGAATTCAGTGCTTTTCTGTTTGTGGAGTACATTTGAAGTAGTAAAAAACCAAGTAGGTTTTGTGATAGTTCAGTTGTCTAAGTGAATAAAAGTCTCCTTATACATAGGAAAAAACCTCACTATCATTGGGATCTAACTTCTCCTGGGAACATGTTGAATTTTTGTTTTTTGAGTTTGAAAATAGATGGTTACTTACTTGGTGATAAGTTGTTACAGATAATAAATTAATACAGATAATAAAAACGCATTAAGCAGAAGCTTAATTATGACAAATTTTATAAAAAACAAAGAATGCAACATTGGTTAACATGATCCCTGTGAATGAAACCTGCTAGTCTGTATTAACTATCAAAAACTGTACTGTAATCAGTAGCTTTTCAGAAGTAATATAGTTGGTTTTTAAAATGTTATTCTTTTGCTTTTTCTTACTCCTTTAAATACATATGTTTGACTAAGATTGTTCCGTATGATTTCTAAGGTATGGTTTTCTCAGTTGAACTCACTGACTTCCACAGTTATTTCCAAAAGTGTAGATGAGAGGTACATCTGTACTCTTTGTTATTTCCATAGGTTGTTACTTTACATAAGGCTTAAGAGAAGATTGAAGCTGTTCCTGGCTCCTTACACAGTACCGCTAATCAAAATGGTATCATATTCAAAATCTTCCTTTATATGGGAGTTGGGGTCTCTCAGCCTTAAGGTTTTACTCTTTGTCTGAAAATATACTTCATAACAAATTTATTTCTCTGTATTCATTGCCTTGCAGTTAGCCATTCATTTGTGTTTGATAATACTATTTGTTTATTATTAATGGGGCTTAATAACATGGTTTAATCCTTTTGATGACAATCAAAAATTATTATTAACTAGCTGTCAACTTTTGTTGCTATTAGATATTTTAAAGAATGTGTTAGATGTACCTGATACTGTATAAGGGCTTTTCATTAAAGATCCTGGTTGTGAACATGTAGATAGGAAAATGAATGTCGTATCATGTCAGTGAATTGTTAGCAATATATGAATGAAGGATGTTTGATGTGAGAGAAGGGAGAAATAGAAATGCCTTTCGGGAACCGATAGATCAAGGGGATTTACTAGGTCAGGAAAAACTCTATGGAATGAGTAGATTCCCAGAGTTGAAAGAAAGAATGGGATATCTTGTTAGGTGAAGGGAAGAATTTGAGAGGTGCATCCAGGAGTGTGATCTGAGTTACTGACAATCTATTTCAAGAGGTAAATTTTACATAATTATAGATTTTCGCTTATGATGTCTTATTTTGCTATTCAGTAATTCTGTACATTTGTTTTATTTATTTAATCAACCTTAGTAGACAACAGATTATTAAAAAAAAGAAAGCTAAAAAAAATAAAAATAAAAAAGAAAGCTTATTCCTTGTACTTGAGAAATTGATGATGAATGGTTGATTGCCATATAGATAATTTAATAGAGGCATGTGTGACTGCTCTGGGGGCCTATGTTTAGACCACAAAAGCTTCTGCCATGTGAAGAAGTGATATAAAATAAATGTAAATATGATGATTGAATTCTTGATTAGACATGGGGGTTTTGGGGGCCATTTTCTTTGGGGGTATGGGTAGCCATGGACTGATGAATAGATTTAGTTATAATACTATATTATTATCAATAACCTGTCAGAGAATCAATAGAACATTAACAATCTCTCTTTGCCTATGGCCTGTCTGCAGTACCCAGAATATATAGTCTTTATCCTACTCTAGTTACTTTCTGTGACAGGACCTACGTCCCCATAGTATAGAAGATTCTATTTATAATTTTTATGAACACTTTTTTCATATTAAGCTGAAGCCCAGCTTTATTTTGTGTCTTCCTGGCCCTAGTTTTTACCCTCCAAAGCTGTCCATGGTGAATCTAGTTTAGTTTCTACATGAAACTGTTTCAATATTTGAAGACAGTTGTGTTCTTTCTAAATCTGCTGTTCTCCAGGTATAGTTTCTTCCAATTTTCCTCATTTGCTGAAGAGTCGTTTCCCTTGGTTGTGTTGTTTTTGTTATTACTGTTTTTATTAATGATTTTGTTCGTGTCCTAAAGTGCAACATGAAGTTTGAGGATCCTACCTTTTTTTGTAGTTAAAAACGTGGATAGGCCTTTAACTTTTTCCCACTCTTCTAATCTTTCATTTTATCTAAAAGGTTCTCTCAGTATTGTGGGATGTAATGTTTTTCTGGATCAAGAGATTTAAAATGTATTAAGAAACTAGATACTTACCTCCCCACCTTGATTTCCCACTGAACCAACTTAAAATTGCTCTTCCTGGTCTGAAGTCACAATTCTTGGCGGGGAAGAAAAACAAAATAAAATTTGTGAGATTCTGTTTTTTCTTCTCTGATAATATTTTGTGGTGGCTGAAAACAAATGTCTACACAGGGCTTGTAAGGAAGGACTCAAGTTAGGTCTGAGGGGGATGATTGGCTGGATGTTCCCATGGAGAAATAGAGCCCAATACAGATAGACCTCCAGAGTTTTCAAGAAGGCATAAATCCATATTTTTAGGTAAAATATTGTAACTGATACATGAGAGCAATTGAGACTGTTAATAACAATAATAGATCTCAACCCCTCATGTGACCCTACAGGTCAGCAGTTTGTGGGACAGTTACATCATCCACCCCACTTAGAACTGACCTGCCTGTAGCTGCTCATTCCTACTCTAAGTACAGAAGTATACATACCTTCACTTTCTGTTATCTTTAGTGTTTTAGAAGCTTTAACTTTTCTGATGTTTGGCCTTCCTTACTATATTGTGACTAGTTAAATGGTTAAATAATTGCTTATTTATTTAACCAAAAGCTTCTGCCTATATTAAGAGCTATTTACAGTTTACAAATTGTATTTGTTGAACCAGTCAGAGTGATTACTTTGACTGTTTGTGTTTATTCTTTTGTCCTAAAGCTAACAAACAAAGAAAACAAACCGACAAGCCCTTTGATGAGCTAAGAGTCCCTGATGAACTGAATAAATATATTCTTGACTAAGAAGAGAAATTATCAACACAGACAGTCTAAAGGTTTACTGATTGCTATTAAGAGGCACACCACTGCACTGCATTTGAATTACAGGTTGAGAAAATACAGGAAGGGAATTTGAAGAAATAAATTAAGAAAATTTAGGCTGTGGTTGAATTGCAAAGGAGCCTTCAACTTTTGCAAGAACTTATTGCAGGATGCTTTTGAAAATCTAGTTTCCCTTATTTGTTTTGTTTTTGTTCGTAGATCATTAGCTATTTGACAGGAATATCATCAGGAGAGAAGCTTAATCTAAAGGGTCAGTAATCATTACCAAGTTGAAAATGATCAGAAATGAAAATGAAACATCTCTGAAATAATTTGTTAATAGAAAATGTTATTTAATTCACAAAATATTGATTTATGCACAGTTCTTGAGAGCATATCTAGCACTTCTTGAGGAAATCTTGTGCATAATTCATAAATGTTTCTAAAATAACATTTGGAGGATTTCTTTAGGCAATGGTATAATTTGCTCAGGTGTTCAAGATATATTGCAAAGCTAAACATCTATGAAGAAACTTTTGTGGACTCTTAAAAAAAAAAAAAAAAAAACCTGATCATTTCTCACCAAATCTAAGTAAAGTGTTCCTTTACGTGGAGATTTCTATTTTTCATTATGTTTTACTATAAAGTACGTGGGATTTCTTCCTTCTTCAAACGGCTCATCCGGTGGGAAGACTATGGCAGAGTCCCATTGGGGATCATTAGGAGTATTACTCCTGTTAGACATCTATCAGGGGCCGCCCTCCTCATGCTAAATTCTGGAGCCACAGCTCGCAAATAATACAAGATGCTCACAGGCACAAGGCAGGGAATAGCGTCTGAGTGGGAGAAGGTCAAGGCACGGGCAGGGGAAGAGGTCAGAAGCAGTAATGTGCCCTGAGCAAGGAATGCTGATTCATTTGTAGCTGGAAACCGTCAGCAGCAGTTAGTTCATTGTCCATAGGAGACATGTTTAAAGATGAGCATTATTTGATGCTCTGACAAAATGGCTTGTCAATAATAGATTCTTCATCACCTCCAAGGGTAGCCATGATTTCCGTGTTTATATGGAAATTATTCCTATGGTTGATAACTGCAGCCTTTAGAAGAACGTAATGAGAATATAGTAATTAATTAGCCTAAGTCTCGTTGATCTTTATTGCCCTGGACCATAACTCTAATTTCATTTCCCTACTTCCTTCCACATAAAGACTCTTTCTTCCTTCTTTGTGAACCACAGAAATGTTATGTTTGAGTTATTTTCTCACAGGGAAGTACTTTGTGTTTAAGATGTATTGGTATTATTGATGTGATCATATTGTACATCTAATGAGGGTTTCCTGCCTGTGAGCCAGCTTCAGCCAGGTGAGTACCCTCCCAAGTCCTCTGGCTTGGCTTTTCTTTTCTTTTCTTTCTTTTCTTTTTGATTTTATTTATCTATTCATAGAGAAACACACACACACACACACACAGAGAGGGGCAGAGACACAGAAGCAGGCTCCATGCAGGGAGCCCGACGTGGGACTCGATCCCGGAGTCTCCAGGATCACACCCTGGGCTGCAGGCAGTGCTAAACTGCTAAGCCACTTGGGCTGCCCTCCTCTGGCTTTTCTAGATGCTTTCCCGCTCTTAGGGAATGCTCTGTCTAGGGCCATACCTTTTTCTCCTTCTTCCTCTTCTGCTTTCCATTCCAATTCCTGTTTCCCCTGATGAATCAATATAGATGTCTCTTCCTCCAGAAAGCCTTAGCTACTCCTCCCACCCACCTATATAGATTTGATGTTTTCCATATATTTTTCTCTAGCACCCTATGAAAGAGTATATGATCTTGAGGGCAATCATGCTGTATTGCATTTACTTGTCTAGATATCCTTTCCAACCATGAGAGTATATGTCTAATTAAGTATCACAACTAGCACATTCAGTGAATTAATAAGTGATTCAGGACATAAATTAATTTGCTTTGACAGGAGTTTTAAAAGGGATTACTACTCCCTCTTATTCTTGGGTAAAGTTTTATTCTAGAAACAGAGAAGGAAACAATTGGAAAGAAGAAAAACCAGAATTACCAAATACCACAAATCCTCATCCCTGTGTTTACTTCATTTTTTTTTTTTCTGGAATAACTTGTGGTAGAAATGTTGTAAAGCACCAAATTTGAAAGTAATTGAAAGGGGGGGGGTGCTCCCAATAGCTATGTATTTACTGGATCCTACAAAATAGGTTGCATAGGACTTTGAGTGTCTACCTTTGTTTGAAGTTTATAGATTTTCCTACGATTTTTCTATGGACTAACTGTACTATGACAAGTGAAAAAACATCACTTGGATTTAGACATGGTTGTTGCTGGCTTTGAATCTGCCACTACCTTGCTTTTTTACTATGCTAGAGTGAGTTGGTTTCTTCATCTCTAAAAGTTCAGAAATTGAAACAGTTGATACTTAGACCACTTTCAGAATTTTAGTTCTGTAGTTTTTAACGCAGGAATAGTACAATGAACTGAAATATTTATCAGTGAGTTTTTTCTAGTCATTACATCTCTCAGTAGCATGTAGTGATTGCAAAGGTGTAGGCTTCAGAGTTAAAATACCTGGCCTCACTGCTGACCATCCATGTCACTTTAGCAGGTTATATATCTCACTTTTTGGTTGCCTTATCAGTAAAATAGAAATAATTTTGATAGCTGTTCATAGGGATGCTATGAAGGTTAATTAAGCTAATATTTGTGAAATATTTAAAAGGGTATTTAACATGTTCTAATGTCTATTGAAGTGTGAATTATTGTTTTTATTATATTGCTGATAAGTAGTCTTTTTTTTAAGATTTTTTTATTTATTTATTCATGAGAGAGAGTCAGAGACACAGGCAGAGGGAGAAGCAAGCTTCCTGTGGGACTCAGGACTCAATCCAGGAACTCCAGGATCATGCCCTGGGCCAAAGGTAGGCTCTAAACCGCTGAGCCACCCAGGGATCCCCTGATGAGTAGTCTTTATCAAGATTTTTTTTTTTTTTCTTTTAAAGAAACTACTTTGTGATAGTTGCTTGGTATAGACCCTGAGTTACAACCCCTAAACATAACAATTATCCCTACGGAGAATTCAAACTTTAAGACCTCTTGCCAGAGATTTAAAAAGCAACAAACAAACAAAAGCAGAAAAAGCGTGAATGTTCTTAAGAGAAAATTCAGGGTTAATTTGACAGGTTGGAGACAGATTTCTGGGCAGATTGCCATGTCAGTGTGATAGCCATTTCTGTCTGAATAAAGCAAGATATTATTGTTTATGCTGTACAGAAATGCCAACAATTAGAGGTTATAGCTGATTGTTCCACCCCCCCCCCCCACACACACACTCTTAAAAAAATGTTAATGCCTCTAAGAGGATTAAGAGATTTGCAATTTACTGTGAATTATTTTAATCAGATTATAGGTCCTCTTTTACTTGGAGTTCAGCTTTTAGCACTTGGGGAATGGAAGTTTTCATTTGGCCAGTCGGATGGTGACACATTGGGAAGTGCCAAGGATGGAGAACCGGGCCCAGCCAGGGAGAGTGGAACTGGCAGAGGAGGCGGAGAAGTATCTGCAACGAACTCTACATGTTAAAAATGTTCTCTGAATCTAGAAATATTGTATCTAGCTCCTTTCTTTATATTAAAGTTCTTCAGGAAACCAAAAAATCAAATTAGAAACATCACTGTTACGGTACAGAGAACCTGATTTTTAGGGCACCTGTAGGCTCAGATAATGAATCTTTGGCTCAGGTCATGATCTCTAGGTCCTGGGTTCGAGCCCCGCATGGGGCTCCTGGCTCAGGAGGGTGTCTACTTCTCCCTCTGCCTCTCCTCCTGCTCATGCTCTCTCTCTCTGTGTGTATTTCTCTATCTTCAATGAATAGATGTTTAAAAAAAAAAAAAACCACAATTTTTAGATGAGTCAAGGATATAGGTTTGGGAAAATGTGTCTTTTATGGAATAATATAATGACTAAGATTTCAGCCTCCAGATGTAATTCATGTATTTAATCAGTAATTACTTATCATATTCTGTGTGTCTAGCTGGCTGTGCTCTAATCTTGGTATGATCACCGGCTGTTTTAAGACGTACCTGGGACTTATTGTCTTCAGGAATAGCAAGACATGCAGACTTGGTAATGACTGTCATGAAGATTTTACTCACAAATCCAAGAAACAGGCACAGGGTACCATGCAAGACCACACAGAGAAGCAGCAGGGTTGGGTGGGAGGCAGAAGGAGGGAGAGGATGGCTTGGGCAAAGCCTTTCATTGTGGTTTTCATGGGAAAGCAGGAGTGATGAGGCAGGGTATAAAAGCCAAAAAGATTTAAGATTGGACAGTTTCAATAATTTCAGCAGGCTGTGAGCTACAGGAAAGTTCCTAGTTGTCCATTGTTTGGACTTGGGGTGGTAAGAGCCAGACGGAAGAAGTGCCTCAGTGTGTGGACTCTGGATAGATTGATTTGTATTTGAGGGGTGTGCTCTTCAGTGAGTGTTTGCCATCTCCAAGAATTGACTAGCCCTGGGAGAGGCAGGTCCTCCCTGTCAGCAAGGCCCCAGATGCCAGGGCATCAACAATACAAGAAAATAAGAAAGTATAATTAATACATTAGTTAAGTATGTTAATGGTTATATCACTTAGGTTTTTTAAGCCTAGGTTTCTTCATCTGTGAATTGGAGATAGTAATAATGCCTGCCTTGAAGAATTTTGAGATCAAAATGGAAAAAGACATTATTTTTCTTAGAAGAAATATTTAATAAGTGATAGAAGTTCAAAGCCCAAAAATGATATTGAAATGAACTCAGAATTCAAAGCAATACTGAGATTCTGAGATTGTGTGTGTGTGTGTGTGGTTTAATAAGATGAGATGAAATTGTGTGTCTGTTGATGGAGACAAGTTATAAATGACAGTACTTCTTAGATTATTCACTAGAAATATCACTCGGTGTCCAACGAAAGATGAATGGATAAAGAAGATGTGGTTTATGTATACAATGGAATATTACTCAGCTATTAGAAATGACAAATACCCACCATTTGCTTCAACGTGGATGGAACTGGAGGGTATTATGCTGAGTGAAGTAAGTCAGTCGGAGAAGGACAAACATTATATGTTCTCATTCATTTGGGGAATATAAATAATAGTGAAAGGGAAAATAAGGGAAGGGAGAAGAAATGTGTGGGAAATATCAGAAAGGGAGACAGAACGTAAAGACTGCTAACTCTGGGAAACGAACTAGGGGTGGTAGAAGGGGAGGAGGGCGGGGGGTGGGAGTGAATGGGTGACGGGCACTGGGTGTTATTCTGTATGTTAGTAAATTGAACACCAATAAAAAAAAAAAAAAAAAAAAAAAGAAATATCACTTTATTCTCCAAAGAGATAAAATTCACATACAGAATTTATACTTCCAAATCTTAATACACAAAAATCTTAGGGATTTTATTTCATTTTATCTCTTCATATGAGAATGTATTTTCTGGAAAAGCAGCAGAATATTGGAGCAGCAGTAGCTAATGCTAAGTAAGTACTAATTAATAGCACTAGTATCAGAAGAACTTTGGTGAGGGTAGGGAAAGTTGTAGACTCAAAGTTTCATGGCCAGAGGAGCAGTCTATTTAGTAATATTGCTATTAGTTTGAGTGTGGCACATCTGCCTTTATGCTGTTCTCTATATTTAAATTTTTTTAAAATTTTTATTTATTTATGATAGTCACATAGAGAGAGAGAGAGAGAGAGAGGCAGAGACACAGGCAGAGGGAGAAGCAGGCTCCATGCACCGGGAGCCCGATGTGGGATTCGATCCCGGGTCTCCAGGATCGCGCCCTGGGCCAAAGGCAGGCGCCAAACCGCTGCGCCACCCAGGGATCCCTGTTCTCTATATTTAATCCCAGGCCAGTGGTCCAGTATGTCTTTCACCGCTGCTTCCTTGCCATGTGCTCCTGGTCACTTACTATTTTTATTTTTTCTTCCTTACTCTCAGGCTTTCTTAAAGGCACTGCATACTCTTACCAAAGCACTGTGTCAGCTTCACTATTATTAATTAGTGTCCATTATTATTTAAATTCTGCTTTTTACAATAGTCTCACATCTCTGAGGGATGACCCATGTCTGTTTTACAGAATTAAGTATCATCAATAGTTAGCACTCACATAACACTTTGTGGGTACTCAGTAAGTATTTGTTGAATGAACAGTCAAAACAGATCATTTTAACATTCTAAAAAACTAAAGTGTATCTTATGAAAAAATAATAAATCTTCCGACAAAAGAAAGATAAATGAGACTGTATTATCTAATATTTTAATTCTCTCTTATGTTTATTTTTTCCATAAATGTAATAGTAAAAAACTTACATTGTTTAGGTTTGCCTTGAATATTGTTAGGGGAGAGAGATTTAAATGTTTGTTTCTTTTAGGAACAGTTAAACATAGTTACAGTGGGTAAGATCTATAATGGAGGTTGTAGAGAAACATCTAGAGAATTCAAGAGCTTTGGGTTATTAAAAAAAGAAACAGAAAAAGTTCCTTCTTTCTGAAACTCATTCATAGGAAGATGGGCATAAAACATATTTTAGGCATGAAACATACCATGTAATGTTCTCCTATTTTTTAAGATATTTGCCATTCAAAATAACTTCTCCTGGGGACCTGCCATTTGTGAGAAATTTGTAGGTACTGCTGATATGTGAAGATGAATTTAGTTATGGTCCCTACATACAAAGTTCACATTGTCTGATAGTTGAGGATATTTATATGATATTTGCATAATATAATTTCACATATATGTATAGATACGCAAGAAGGAAAAATGTACTTCCTACCAGAGTCAGGCAATGTTTGAAGAATAATTGAAGTAAATACTGAAGATATCCTTTCCTCTGCTTGTTTGCCACCAGATGAAACAGAAGAAACCCACATGTATAGGCAAAGAGAAAAGAAATTGTGTGGGATACTGAGGAACCAGAAATTGTTTGGAATTGTTAACTTATTGGGTACCTGTGAGGATAAACCTGTGAACAGAATATAAAAGTTCTCCTCTTCCATACTCACTATAATGAAGTTCATTATGTGGCAAAGGAAAACCAGGGAAGTTTTTTTAGGTAGGGAAAAACTCTGGTGGGTTAGAAAGATTGCTCAACCAATGGCGCAGATGATGGGTTGAATAGGCAGGGATAGCACAGACCATGAGAAAACTTAGAAGACTATCAATAAAAGGGACAGATGATGTAGAAATACAGTGGTGGTAGAGATAAAACAAAGGGAAAGTTACAGAGTTTGGGGATGGTAGAACGAATACATAGACTTGTTGCAGGATGGAGGGTCCATGAGCATCAGGAATTTCGATAATAATGGAGGAACAGTATGTGTAGAGGAAATGCTGTGACTTGTCCTTTGATAGGTTGAGTTTATGATGTCAATGTGTTGTCCACATGAGCATTCTTCAGTGCCTGAAATGCTGAAAAATTCCATGTGGATTCAAAGAGAATTATTTAGAGATAAAATGTCAGGAGAAATTTCTCCAGTGAGAGTCTTGAGGTTTGTAAAGTGGGAGACAGAGGGCAGGCAGGTCCTAAAATGAGTTCACCTTGCCTGTTTTTGTTATTATTACTATTTAGATTACAATAATACAAGCCTGTACCTAAGATTAGAGGCATGTGTTATTAAAGAAGGGAGAATTAAAGGAAATGGCTATTTCTGAGTCAGTTTTAGCTGCATACACCTCAATTTTGAACATGCTTACACTTTGATAAGTTCACTGCAATTTCAATATGTACTGTTGATTTAGAAAAAAATGTGGGGTCTGGAGTAGATTCAAGTTATGATTCAATTCTACTAATATCTGCAGAGTAATCACTACATAACGTTATTTGGGATAAACACTGGAAATGTAAAAACAAAAATGATTCGGACAAAAGCCCTAGGCCAGAGGACCTGAGTTGCATGAATGCTGATTTGATCTTAGGTAAGTTTTGATCTTTGGGATTATAAGCTTTTCTACTGCTGGATTAAAGTGTTGATTTGTTATCATTGTACATAGGCTCAAAGAGACTTTCTGTAAACAAATGTGGCAAAAACAGGTTATGAGGAAGGATGTTTAAGGGCAGGTCTATAATTAGGTAATTGAAGAAATTTTAGGCTCATGGAATCTCCAAGTAGGAAGGAAACAAAGAGATCTGGCCCAATGTATACTAAGACAGTAATTTATTTATGTTCACATATTAAGGCCTTAATGTGTTCCTCCTCTTATTTCCAAAGAGACACCAGCCCCTTACTCCAGGAATGCTAAATGACTTGCTCTTTTTCAGCTTCTCTTGGTCATCTTTCAAAATGCTGTTTTTTCCTCCTACTCATCTGCCTAATTTGTACACAGATGTCCTGCCTATCCCCTCCATCCCATCACCCAGTTCTTCAGGTCCAGATGAATTGGCCCTTCTATGCACTACTATAATAGTGTCGTATATGCCTTTACTTTACATTGTGCTGTATCATTTGTGTGTTTGTTTACTTATTCAAGGCTTGGAATGGATCAGGTACTGCGCTAGGTACCAAACAAAATCAAAACAACTGAACGGGGTTTTTGGGTTTGATTGTTTGTTTGGTCCCTTATATAATTACATGCTGTTAGAGAAACGATCAAACTTTTTTCTAAACAGACTTTTTAAACAAACTCACAGTGATGTTGAGGAACAAAATTAAAACTATTCCCTACCTTCTCCAAAACAAAAATGTGAGATGGCCATTCCTTTATTTTGGCAAAGTTGGCAGGAGGGAAGGAGAAGACCTTGTATCAATCAGTGTTTCTTAAGCTTGGCACAAATGACATTTTGGGCCAGACGATTCTTTCTTTTTTGGAGATTGTCTTGTGCCTCGTAGGATGTTTAGCAGCCTCCTTGGCCTGTATCACTAAATGTCAATAGCATCCCCCCTAGTTCAGACATGCAAAAATGTCTCCAGATATTGCCACGGCTCACAGAGGATATTGCCTCAAGTTGAGAACCACTGCTTCATACCTACATGAACTTCTCGCAAAGAGTTCACCTGGCCAAACTAGATTAATATCTTTTTATGTATTAACCTGTTTCTATACACAATACACATAGAAACATATGTTTGTGCCCACACACACAGTGTTTTTTTTCTATCATGAAAAACTATTGTAGATATTTAGTGAACAAACAACAACTTGTCATCCTGCCAATATGCATTTATGAAGTAATGAAGCTTGAAAGGTGTGTGTCTGTGTGTGTATATTATTGGCTCAATTGAACATATTCTGTATTGATTTTCACTGAAAGTGGGTTTTATTAATAAGTCAAGAAAGTCATTTCTTACAGACTAAATTTCCTAGTGGGAATTGGTCAAGTCCTCTTCTGTGGGGATGATACACTATAAGAAAAATAAACAGGCCGATGTGGTAGTGATTTGTGGGGAGGACTTCCATTAGATAGAATAGTGAGGGAAAGATTTGAAGGGGAGACATTAGAGTTCAGATCTAAGGGTTGAAAACGAATGTAAAAAAACATGGGCTAAGCATAGGCTATGACACAAGGTTGAGGTAGAAAAACTTGGTGAATGAGAGGAACTGAAGTGTCAGTTTGTCCAAGTATGGTGATAAACGGAGATTGTCATCAAGTGTCGTCATCCAATAGCCTCTTATGCCAATTTGTAGAGCTATTTGTTTTTTTCTTTTTATATTTTAAGAATTTCAGGCAACATTTAAAAATTGAGGTTTCTTTAAAAACCCAGGTTTCTAGCATCTTCTGAGAAACTAGATGATCTGGTAATTTCAGATTCTCCCTCACATGTGGAAGCTGGAAGCTGTCCCTTGGAGCTGGATGAGGAAGACCCCTGTAGGCAGTCTTCCTGGCTTGCAGGTATCCTCCACTCATATTGTATATGAGTGTGCTCAGGTCTTACTGCCCAGCCCTTGTTATTATTTAACCACATGGCCTGTAGATAGGTACTTTTCGTTCTCTAATTTTGGGACTTGAAGGGCCTCGTACGGACTTTTTTTACTTCAAGTGAATTAAGATGGTAGCAAGCACAGGAATACCATGCTCCGCTGTAAAAACTGAGATTATTTAGCATGCTCTGGAAGGCTAGATTACAGAGGCAAGAGTGGAAATGGGGAGAAGATTTAAGAGGATGCTGAGGAAGGGGTGGATGGTGGCTCCATCCGAGGTGATACCAGGGGGATGGAGAGAAGTGGTCTTGGCCTCTGTTGTAGTCCTAGTTGTATGGTTCATGCTGACCTGAATGACCAACCTCTCAAGCACAGAGCCCATGTATGATGGGAACAGTGCCCCCGGGACTTGTGCCATGTAGCAGCCTTGAAGGAAGGATTTGGAATAGAAATCCACAGTAAGAAATGCAAGATCTTGCTTATGGATTTGCCTCGTGTGGGAAGCAACAGTAGTTAGGGAAAGAAAATAATGTCATAATTACTCAACTTTGATTTTAATCATCTCTGTTTAGTTACAGATGAAATAGTTTATGTCAGTATTAAAAGTAGAAGGTGCAGTATAGAAGACAACAGAATAGACGCTTCTGGATTTCAGTGTACAGCGGTCATTATTTTCCATCTGGTTCTCTAAACAAGTGCCATATGAAAAGTGTCCTGGTAGCTTGAATGTATGGATTCATGTCTGTGAGGTATTTATAAACACACAATGTGAATTCTTGCCCCTTCTAGCATTTTAATGGGTTCACATTAAATGGTAGGTCATTATACTTTTCACTGAGACAGTGAAGGGTGATTAACTTCGTCTGGGTTCAACGAGTGTAATTTTAGAGGCTACAAATATTGTTCCAAGTCAGGTTAAGGTTTAAGGGTGAAAGTATAGTGAAGCCTGACTGAATGACTTTTACAGCATTGAGTTAATGTACACAAACAAAGAAACTCTTGTTTTCTTTCCATTATGAGTGTGGAGAACAAATGACTTGCTTGTTATAGAGAGGAAAATGTGAAAATTAGGTTGGTCTACAATAAAATTCATGCTGTGTGCACCCATTTACTCAGTATTTTGAATTGAAAGTTCTTTTTTAAAGCCCTGTTTAACATTGCTGAGATTCAGAAACTTCAGATTCTGAATACATGGCCTTTGTTGAGATAAGACTATCCTAACAAATGGCATCAACAGATTTACTATCTTTTACATAAAGAAGGCAATTTACCATAAAATACCCTAGCACACTCTTAGAAGGGAAAATTGCCTTTTTCTCTCCACTGACTGTTTTTAATAGATCCAGCTACCCCCAAGTGCTTCCATTTCTCTCCATTTCTTCCATCCAGTAAGTACTTTAGGTAATTTGATCTAACCTTTTCCTTTTCACTAGTTGGATTCAAATCTTGGAGACTGGATTTCAGTAGAGAAGGAAGGTTGAGGGCAGAAGGTTGCTTATTATGACCCAGGAATGGGATTAGAAGGCTAAAAGGCTTCCTTTCAAAGCTGTGTTTAGTATTTATGTCCATCTTAAAGACAGATTTATAAATGAAGTCTGACACTTATGTGGACTAGTTTTGCTTAAAAGACTAGATATTTTGAGGCTGCTCACCTGGAACTTAAGGTAACTGCTGGGAACTATAATACCCTGGACATTTTTTTTAAAGTCCTAATATGTAACAAATTAGACACTCTCTTCTTTAATATTTAACACTTTTTACTTATAGCTTTAGCGTTGGTTTAAATTTCTGTCAAAATATGATAGGATTTTGTGGGAAAAATGTTTTGGGTTAATAGATTTTAGATGTAAACTTTAAAAAATTTAGAGAACATTTTGTTTTTACAGAAGTAGAATAGATTTGACTAGAGTTTCTGGGAAAAAAAACACTCAGAGGAATTAATAACAACAGGCAAAGTAAATAAATTTCATTTGGGCTAACTGATCCCTTAAAAAACAGCAGCCTTGATCTGACATCATTCAAGTTGTAAAGGTTGCCATGAGATTCTTAGGTCTAGTCCCTGAGGTCACAGCGGAAGTGCAGAGGTCAAGGCTTACACTTAGCCTTGTGTCAACAGCGTCATGCCCTAATAAGTCTAAGAACTGACTTGACTGGGTTCAACTCCATATATAAGTATATTATGCTTTTTCCCTAACTTAAAGAAGGAACTGAATAAATGCAGGCTTTTAGACCTTTGTGTCGCTATCTAAACCTGACTCAAATTCAAAAAATTTACAACTATGAGGGAGAAAAATAAATTCTCCTTAAAAAACACTTTACTCAGGATGAGAGTATGCTTGTGAAATCAGGTTTTTTCCCTTAGAAACATTTAAAAAATATGTTATATATGTTTATGAATACATCTGTGAGCATCTTCTTAAAAATCAGTCTTTTTACCCACATACACCCATGCCTTGGAACATACTTGATTCAAGAGCATGAACTAACTTAACTTTATTTGGTTTGAATTCAGTCCTCCTGTGTCAGAGATAATTTACTGGTGACATTGATGGTTTTAAATTTAGTTGGGTTCTATAATGATTCGTCGAGGAGAATTGAGAAAGTCCTAGCATAATATCATGAAATACCTGGATGAAATATCAAGCATCTTTTCTGCTACTCCATGGGGAACATGTGTGTGTTTGCTTGTGTGTGTGTGTACGTATGCACACACACTCTTGTCTCCACCCCAAATCTTGGCATGTACTCTGGTCCTCAGATCCTCATTGCTACTTCAGGTTTTAGTAAAATAAAAAAATCAGATTTTTTTCAAAGCTTTCCTTGGAAGGGGCTTCCTGTTCTCTGGGAAACACTGGAGTTACACAGGAATGCTTCAACATCTTGGGTGTCTTCTCATCTGAAATTACTCCATGATTATACTGTATTCTTAGACCTTGATTGGGACCACCTGAGTCTCTTGTACCTGCACTCATCTTGACTTTAATACTGTAGGAAGAGTTGATACAGGGCACAATTCCAAGGATATCTGTATTCTAAATTAAGTAGTTAGACTTGGAGTTGTGCAGTTTTTGTTGGCAAGTCTAACAAATCTTGATTCACACTGATTTGACCAGTAAGCAAATGTGTTATGTCATATGCGTAGAAATCCAGCCCACAAGCTACTCACAGATGTCATCAAACACTGGATTCTTCCTGCCTCTTAATTCTGACATCCCCGTGGTCTCCTTCAGCTTAGGACTGTGGTTGTGGTTGAGGTAGAATGGCTGCTGGTGGTAATTATGGATCCTTGTTTCAATTTTCACAATAGTGAGAGTAACATCCCCAAACCTTGAGGCTACGAGTACTTCTCTTCAGTCTGGTTGAGGCATCTTTAGATAATCATTACCTTGGGAACCAATAAATGTACCAGGGAAATGACATATGGAGGTTGGCCTTGGCACCTGAGCCAGGATTGGGATCACCTTCACCTGAGATGTGCTGGTGAGGGGTGGATGCCTGAACAACATGTTGGCCGTTAGGAAGAAGGAATATGCCTACCACATTTTTTGTCAAGTAAATTTACTCATGTACCCATCAGTGGAAACTACACTACCAGAGCGATGCACCATTGTGTTCCAGTCCGGGCTATCTTCTCTGTAAGTCTACTGCATAGTCTTCATTTTTAATTTTAGCCATAATGTGAACTTTGGTCATAATTTTAATCTCCACAAGCATGCTCTTGTTTCCTAATTATTCCTTTTTTATAGCATTATTTTCTTGTTTTGTGGATGTAGTCACTTCTTGAAGATTCCTGAGTTTATTCAGAAATAAGAGTTTATTGTTAGTCTCTCTGCCTGATTTCTGTGATGCTTGAGTTATCTTAATTTCCTCTGGAGTCAATTTTTAGTTTCCTAATTTTGATCCTTCCATCTCATTCTGTAGCTTTCTTTGTATGTCTGATAATGCTTCCTACAGAAAAAGGGACTGCATAGTTAATGAAGGGCCTCTGAGTTACAACTGACTGTTACTTGGAAATCTCACTGTGAGTTCTGTGTGAGGTAAGTAAAAGGGAGACTTTGCTTTGGTAGGGGTATTGTGGTTCAGGGACCGGCTAGGAAGCCAGCTGTATAGACTCTAGGAGCACTCAAATTCAAGAAAAGGATTATGTCAGGCTTCACCTGACAGTTCAGTTTCACTGGGAAAGGGTCAGCTGTTCTTGCTGGAGGTAAATGCCGGCTGCCTGGTTTTGTCTGCATTTGGGAAGGAGGGGGTTTCAAGTGAAAAAGATGCCGTCATGCAGACCTTTAATTAATCCCCCTTTCTTAAGTGTCCTTTTCACAGTCATCTTCCACAGTACCTGCTGACTGGGTCTTGACTTCCAACAGCTGCCTCTGCAGACTTGTACATTTTCTAGAGCAGCCTTATAGCAGATTTTAAGTTGCAACTCTGGTTCCTAAGCACATTCTCATTTGTTCTCTTGCCTCCAGAAATGTCTTCATTGGTGATACCTATACCTGTACCCCGTCTCAGAACTTTTGTGTCAGTGACTTCAGAAAGAGTGGAGGCCATTGTGTATGTGCTTAATCTGCTGTTTTAATCACTTGCTAATGATCTGCATAATATAATGCATATTTAGATTTGTAATGTAAATTATTGCCTGTGAGAATAACATGGTTGGAATACAATGCTAATATTTCCATAGTAATTTATTAGAACCTAAATGAAACAAGCACAAACTGATTCCTATTGCAAAAACAACTCAGATAGCTTTTATTTTAACTACATGTGCAACAGTTTATATTTGCCATTGATTGCTTGCTTAAAGAGACATAAATAGTTAAATTCAGGATCAATTTCTCTTACTCTTGTTTCATTGATTCAACTGAAATCTATAAAATTTTGGAGTGCTGGTTACTGAGAATATTACCTGATACATAATATCTTCAGTTTCATATAATTCGTGTTTTAATACTTAATAAATCTAATTAAAGGACGAAAACGGACAGTGAGGTTTGAGAAAGAATATAAATAACATTCCTTCTTTTAGAGTGAGCTAAATGTAAATTTGGAAGGGGAAGGGAGATGTTTACCATTTTGTTTATGATTTCTCAGCCAAATATATCACTTACAAGTAACAGCCATTCTGTAAGTATATATTGAATGTATGAATACAATTCCATTGCTTTGTTATTATCTATGTATTAGTGCTATTCTAATGGATTCATTTTTACTTTTACTTATATTTAACTAAAAAGCAAAACTAGAATGCCTGGCTGGCTCAGTGGGTAGAGCTTGTGACTTTTGATTTTGGGGTTGTGAGTTTGAGCACCACATTGAGTGGAGCTTAAAAAAAAAGGAAAAAGAAAAAACTGACTTATTTGCCAGGAAACGGACTCAGATTCATTAAAAATATCCGCTTATGTGTGGGGTGGTAAACTTTTGGCAGGGGCTTTCTGTTGCTCTCCTGTTTAAATGCTGGTAGAGGAAATACACAACTTCTAGAATTCTGAAATATTTGCTGAAAAATGGTTTCTTCATGTTTTTATATATTCAACATAACTGAAATGGCATACTGCCAATCAAAAATGACTGTAAGAGTATTAAGGGGGGGGGAATCCCGGGTATCAGGAAAAAAGTATAATGTATTCAATATTTTCTTAGGAAGCTTGAAAAAAGTATTATTTAGTTCAAAAGGAAGAAATCCAATGTTGGCAGATAATTTCTCCTTCCTTTTTTTTTCTACCGTGGTTATTGCTGCTATTAATTACCATAAAAGTATAAACATTTTTAAACAAAAGGCAAATATTTTGTTTTTATACTCATTATGCATAGCTTTTATTTTGGTTTTCCGTAGTAATCTTAGGCTTCCAACTAAATTCATTACATTCAATTATAATTAAACAATCTAAAAGATAACTTTTTTAGAAGATACATAGTTTTTTTTTTAGTAAATTAGTGAATAATCAACAGTGATGATTAATTTATACAACAGAAGGTGAACCCAGGCAGCTGCTGTTTCCATACCCCCTGAGGCAGCTAAAACCCAGTGTTACATCCTAAAAAAAAGGAGGTTTTTGTTTTTTAAAGATAAATCTATTTTTTGAAGCTCTTACCTCTGCATCATTTTTCTTTTGTATATTATAAAAATGTGCACTACATTACTCATAAACTCAAGAAATAGGGTATATGATTTTTCCATACCAGTGTCTTTCCTCAGGACCATAATTTGACTAGTATCTAACTATCATCTACTTCCATCATTTTCTTTGCAAAATAATTGCCTGGCAATTTTGATGGAATGTAGTGGCCAACTTTAAAAGAAACAGACAAGAAGAAGAAACCTTGTAACAATCACAAAACAAAGGGTTTTAGGGTTGTGAGTCAATCAGTGACAGAAATAATGTACCAAAGGCTATAGTTTAAGATGGGTAACTTTAAATCTAATTTGTACAATTTTTTTTTTTAATTTCTGAAATATGTCAACGATTATCTTGGACCCAGTTATGTTTCATGCTTCCAGCAGGTGGAGTTAAAAGGTTTCTGTCAATGATGCTAGTAATCTGCTGTGTCCTATAAGGATAAAGACCACAAAAATGAGAGGCTCCAGAATTACATTCTGGAAATTAGAGCAGGCAACACTCTTTTTTGTATCTTCACAGCTTGTTTGCTTCCAATTTTGGCTAATTAAAATGAATGTTTCCCCAAACTGGACCAAATAGAAGAGTGCCAGTCTTACGAGATAAACACAATTACCTTCATAAAAAGTTGCCTTTCAGTTCTTAGCTCTGTTTAATGGATATGAAAACTCTGACAAAACGGGAACTCAGAAGTAAATTACAAACATATGAGGAAAATACACAGACAGCAAGATTTAAAATTTCACTCTCAAGAGGAAATAGCATTTGGACAGTTTGTTCTTCATATGCTCACAATTTTCCCTCAAGATTTATTTCAGTATCCTTGATGCTAAAGAAGACATTGCAGTATCTGTTTACGTACCAGATTTTTAAATAGGACATGCAGGCTGTATAGAAACAAGTGTGAGTTCACTTGTTATCTTAGCTGATCAATTATTTATTATGTATCTTTGAATACAGTTCTACATATCCAGTGACTTTAAATACATAATATCTTTATGGCATGACTCTTGCCTCAGGGATTTTTATGAAAGCAAGGCCCAGAAATAATTAAAATGCTTTGAAACTAAATGATTTAGCAAGATCCCACTCATTTTTTTCAGAGAACAAATAGCCACCCAAAGGGAAGCTTGCTAGTCTACCTCAGAAGCCACAGGATTTATCATCCAGCAGTTATCTTTTCTTTACTCCTATGGTCTGTATTTCATTACCAATATAATTTTGTGAGGAGTAAGAGTGATTCTTCCCCAATCCATCATGATGTGTTGTTTCATTTATTTTGTTGAGGTTTTGTAAAGGTTGGGTGCAGTTGCTAATTTTGCACTATAGGCAACTCTTAAGGAAACATATGATATATAATATTTAATATAGACTATACTATATATATATAATATATATATATTATTTCTAATTTTCTTTCTCGTTTCTTCCCCTCTTCTCACCCTGTGTTGTGGCAAGAAACAAAAAGAAAGCAGCTTTGTTCCTCCTAAACGCTCAGAGTACTTTATCATGTTTTGGGGGAAGAGGTTAACATTCTGAAACACTGCTGTGTTTTATTGCCAGTAAATGTTTTTACTCACTAGTGAAAAGTTTGTAAATAGGCACTGTTTAAGAAAACAAAGAGATAATAAGTACTCAGACTTTTCCCTTCAAATTCTCTATACCTAGGAAAATGCATTGGTGATCTCAGCCCTTCTGAACAATAGTTGGGATCACAAAACCACTACTCATCATTCAGCTTGCCTGGCATAATTAGCGGCTTTGACTCAAAGGAGACTAAGACGTATTTAGAATAGAGGGGAAAGCTTTTTTTTTTTTTTTCCTTATCCCCCGTTATTCAGAACCAAGACTGCACATATCCCAAAAGGCCAGGGTTGCAGCTGAACAAGTAGCTGCCTCTATAACATGTTCTTTAGATGAAATGTTTTCTCTGATGTGCCATTTGGAGGGCACTCCATTAAAAGCCTAAAGGAAGCAGGAGAGTTTGTGTGCCAGACTGAGGGTTGGGAAAATCTGTTCCTCCAGGAAAGGCACATAGTGCCGAGCCATTACTGTGGCCTGCGTGTGATCAGTTTGGGATACGGATACATGAATAGCTGTCATTGAAGACTTCTGCCTGGGTGAATAGTATATATTACAAAGAGATTTGAGAGGCAGGATTTGGCCAGCGTGGTTGACTGATTAGCACCCACAACTCAGAAGGACTAGGTTTGATTCTTTCTTTCCCCTCATTGAATGCTGCCATGGAAGTATAACCTATGCTTCTAATAATTGCTAGCAACCCAAGCATATTAGAATATACATTAACTTTTTCATTCTGTTATGGTAATTAAGGACCACTCCAGGGCAACAAATGGTGAGATGGTGGCTGCAAAAGTTCTTTTTAGCTCTTTCACTGAGATAGGCAGCCAATCATTCCCTGTTGGCTCAAAGCAACGGCATCAACTTTCTTGCATCTTCTGGAGGATTATTCAGGCTCCTTATGGCTTTGGAGAAGAAGGCATGTCTTAAACCTTGTATTCTTATTTCAGTATCCTTTTTGCTGATGTCTTTTGCATGATCATTAACTTCATGTTACCTGTTCAAGGTTTAATCATGGACTCACTCTCTGCTGTCCTTCATTCTTTTCACTGTTGGTGCTGTTACTGTCCCTATAACTTGAATCTTAACTCAGGAGAACTGATACTTGAGTAGGTGGAATTTCCATAAATTCTTAGCAGCATAAGTCAAGCAACATAAGTTGAAATCTCACTTTTTTTTTTTTTTTTTTTACCCCCTGCAAATCTTGTTTTGAAGACACCATACAAATAATAATCATCACAAACAGGGCAAAACAAACAAGGAAAACTTAAATATATCTAAGATGGTTGCCCTGGACATTTGGCGATTTTGGTTGATATAACTGAAGGTGTCCTGGCATCTCGTGAGCAGAAATGAATGATGCTGCTAAATGTCCTATACTAGCTAGGATAGCCTCTCACAACAGGGAATGATCCTGCTCAGAATGCCAATTTGAGACAAGTTTGAAAAACCTTGCTATAAGATAAAATCATTTCTCCACCATATGCAATCTTTACACCTGTAAAAATGGTCTCTTATACCACCACTTCCTTTTACTTTTTGGACCAAGATTGGTGTAGTCACCTGTGTAGTGTAATGTGTTAACCAGCTGGTCTGAATGGTCCATTTTTTCTCATCCTCATCAAGAACAGGAACTAAGAACAGAGATCAGGGGAAAACAAATTTTGGACCAGAGAAGAAAGACAGGCGCCGATGTACTCATTCATCAAGGAGCTCTGAGAGCTGAATGTGCATAGAAAGACACATGATGGGGGCATGTGGGTCGCACAGTGGGTTAAGCATCTGCCTTCGGCTCGGGTCATGATCTCCAGGTCCTGGGATTGAGCCCCACATCTAGTCAGGCTCCCTTGCTTCTCCCTCTGCCTGCCCCCCTGCTCCGGTGCGCTCTCTCTCTCTCTCTCTCTCTCTCTCTCTCTCTTTCACCCTCTTGAATAAATAAATCTTAAAAAAAAAAAAAAAAGACACAGAATGGAAATGCACATGATGGTCCTGAACAGAGAAAGACAAAAACTAGATGATATCACTTATGGAATCTATAAAACCTGAACTCGGGTGTGTGTCTGAGTGGCTCAGTCAGTTAAACATCTGTCTCTTGATTTCGGCTCAGGGCAGGATCTCAGGGTCGTGAGAACGAGCCCGGCATCAGGCTCCGTGCTGAGCATGGATGGAGCCTGCTTGGAATTCTCTCTTTCCCTCTCCCTCTCAAAAAGCTGAACGGTTAGTAACAGAGGGTAGAATGATGGTTACCAGGGCCTAGGAAGTAAGGGAATTGGAGAGGTGGTATTTTGGGGGTGAGGGGGAGAGATGTTTTTTAGGGGTACAAACTTATAACTGTAGATAAATACATTCGGGGTATCAGTGCACAGCATAGTAATTATAGTCAACAATGCTGTGTTGTAAATGTCCAAGTTGCTAAGAGACTAGATCTTAATGGTTTTCACCACAGAAAAAGAAAGGATAATTATGTGAAATGATAGAGGTATTAGCTAACCCTGTGATGGCAGTCATACTGCAGTGTATAAATGTATCAAATCAATAAGCTGTATACCTTAAACTTACACAATGTTATATGTCAATTATATCACAATTAAAAAACAAAACAGTAAAAATGATGATCCTGGGGGCACCAAGAGATTTTAATACCTTTTACACTTTACTTATAATCTCTTTTTCAGTATAATTATTACTCATATTATGTCTACATACTTCTCATATCATTCTTTTTTTTTTTTTTTAAGATTTTATTTATTTGTTCACAAGAGAATAAAGAGGGAGGGAGAAGCAGGCTCCATGCAGGGAGCCCGATGCAGGACCTGATTCCGGGACTCCAGGATCACAACCTGAGCCCAAGGCAGGCGCTAAACCGCTGAGCCACCCAAGGATCCCCTTCTCATATCATTCTTTTGTGAACCCGATGTTTATTGAAATAGGCTCCTGATTTGCTTTCTTCCCTCTCATCTCTCTTGTCTTGATTTACCTTCTGAATCATCTCAGTTATGCTTTGGGGAAGGTGAGTTTAGCAGTGATTTCCTGATTTTCCTAATCTCATGAATCAACATAGAAGAATGGTAAATAGCACAGACTCTGGAGTCAGAGTGCCTCAATTTATGTCCTTGAGAGCTGTCAGCCTCAGTTTCCCTTTCTGTAAAGTGCATCTGTAAAATCATCATTGTCATCATCATCACAGTCCACTTATAAGGTTATTGGAAGGATAAAGTAATATATTAATAAAGCATAGCACAGTGTCTGCCACAGATCTTTGACACTTTATTATTCTCATTGTTGTTAATATTCTTACAGTTGTGCATTGATAACATGCATGTGTAGCATGGGTTCTCCAACTCTGTGTTTGTTTGTGTTTCACCTTATTTGAGTTTGCCAGCTCTAGATTACAAGCCGCTTGTACCAACATGAGGCCAATTGCCCTTAAAGTTTTCTCCTTAAAAGATTTTTTTTCCCTTTTCAATAAACTTACTAGTGTCTTCACACCCCTACTTCAGTGCCTTCCAATTTAACCCAAGACAGTGTTGATTTACCTATTACTTAAATACTCAAATACTTAGATTTATACTTGACATTGGTCCCATGTCTTTATCCTTTTCTTTCTCCTCTTCTGTATTTCCTTCATATTATAGGTTTGGTTTTTTTGTTGCTTAGCTTTTTGAAATTTTCTGTATTCTCTATAATGCCAAGTATTATTCAGTCACAGAAAAAAAAGGCTACCGAATGACTTCTGACAGACTGTTCTCCCTTTCTAATATACTGAGTTTGAGTATTTGAATCTTTTGGCACTTTGAATAAAAAAATGCTTTTTTGATTAGCGTTTGTATCAAATATCCTGACCTCTGGGATTGAGAAACAGATTCTGTAAATGTCTTCCAGGGTTCATTGTGTTTTCATTTAACAACTAAGAAGAAAAGATAGTGTAAGCAGTAATTTAGTTTAAAATTGTTTCTTTGTTCTCAGTAGGAAATTGGCCTGTGTATTGTGTATGGCAGCTTAGGCGATAAGGTGGGAAGAAGGGGGAGATGTAAATTTGTTTTTTAGTTGTTACTTTTTAATTTCAAATTTTCCTCTATCAGTCATTTGATTCTGATAACTGTGATTAGTGTATTGAAACCTTTCAAAGTGACCTCAACTGTTTTTTCTTGTCTAAAAATGCAAAATCTGCAAAAAGACAACCATCGAGCTCTCTTTCATTTGGAACTTGATAGAAAGGCTCAATTCTTACTGTGTAAATGCTTTCAAATCTATGCTATTTTCATAACTTAAAAAAATTTCTCTTTTTAAATCTAGTTACTATCATTTGTGTGTAGGAGTGTGCTTATAGATGTTTATAATGATACAAAAATGCTCAGTATTTGACTGCTTTAGGGGGCAGGGGAAAAGAAGTTGTATAATGAGTATAGAATTCAGTTTTGCAAGATGGACAAGTTCTGGAGATCTGTTTCAGAAAGAAATGTGGATATATTTAACCCTACTGAAATGTATCTTTAAAAATGATTAATCTAGTATATTTCATATTATATATTTTTATTATGATTCAAAGGAAAAAGCTCAATATTTAATCTAGGCAAAAATGCCTTCATCATAATGCCATTGCTTATTGAGTTTTTTGTAGCAGAAGTAGGGTATCTCTTTTTTTTTTTTTTTTTTGGTCTGTTTAAAAGGTTGATCTGCAGTCACTTAAGGGTGAGACACTCATAGGACCCACCTCCTTATTCTGGAGAGATTTAAGTGAGATGGTGTGCGTGAAGTACTTAACATAGTCTAACTCCTTACAAATGTGGAACCATTGCTAATGCATAGAGTACAACAAAGCGAACTATAATCTGCTGTAATTTATTTAATTGTATAGAATGCCATAATAATTATGAGTACAAACTCAGTGCATAATTACAACTTAGGTATGCTCGGAAAATTTGAATTCCTCATACTCTCTGTGTTCATGAGGCTTCTCACTTCTGTTTGGATAAAGCAGTATGATTTATTTCATATGGTTGTTGAAAAGATTGAATAAATTAATACAAAAAAACACATATACTGTGTTTTATGTGAGTGTTATTATTATCTTTGGTGATTTAGAAAATAATGATAGTTCGGATGTTAGTGGGTTTATAGTTTAAAGTAATATGTATTTTAAGCTCACTAATTACTCTCAATTACTATTTCTTTTTATTTAATATGACCTCCCTTGATGGGTCATTTTACAACTATAGCTACACATTCCCATACACTGGAGTGTTTTGAGGTAGTTTATAGAATTTTCTGTAACTAAGCAGAGGTCGGGGGTGGGGGAAACACCAAAGAACCTAAGTTCTGTTCGGTGAGGAAAGTTTTCCTACTGTTTATCTCTCAGTCAGTTCCACATGCTACAAATCTCAGTGTTAACGGTGTTTAAGTGAACACCAGGCTGCAGAGAAACTGACTGTGCATGCAAGACTCTATAGTGAAGATAGTCCAGAAGTTTAAAATTTTGAAATAAGGAATGAATATTCCTCTGTTGGAAAAGAATGTTTCATTAATTATCCTTATCCATTTGTGTTTTTAGAGCCTTTAGAGTTTTTTTGTGTAGCTTCAAAAGAAGCATTCTTTGCCTTCTGAAGTTTTCACCTCATTAAGGCATAGTAACAAGTGCCAAGCATGGAGGAAAATATGCGAGTTCTTTGTGTCCATGTGTTTTTTTTTTGGGGGGGGGGTAGTGTGGTGGGGCAGGAGGTGGTGATTGTAATCCTCACTCTGTCCAGACGTATCACATCCTGCCCAATCTCAGGGAGGCAGGTCACTTTCTTATATAATTACAGTTTGGGGCTAATATGCCTCTTTGAACATGCTGAATTCTTAATGTATTGATTTTTAAATATAATTATAATGTGAATTTAATTTGGTATATGTGTTTGGAACATGTGCTGTTCCTTGGCGAATGTTTCCTTAAATTATATGCTTGTGCATGTATTAAAGTGTAGGAAATTATTGTTTTACTTGTAACATGCTCAAGGTATATTTTAATAAATATAAAGGAATACCCTGAGGCTGGGGAACAGTAAGATCAAAAGCTTACTCTATTTTAGAAGATAGTTTTATTAAGGTTGATTATTAATTTAAGGATTATTTTTGGTGGGTAAAATGGCTAGGAAGGGTATGAGCCCGAATAGATCACTTGAATGCATATGTGTGTGTGTGTGTGTGTGTGTGTTCATTTTCTTTCTGTCTGCATCCTGTGTTATCCCACTCATCCCTCCCACCTTTTTGTTTATTATGCCAGTGGGCTTTCATAGCACTTTTTTTTTTTCTTTTTCTTTTTTTTTCATAGCACTTTTAAAACATCAGAGGCCCAGGGTACTCTGGGGGCAGATTTTAGTTAAAGAACATGGTGGTGTTTTAACTCTTTGGTTAGTAAATTAGATTAAAAGCCAAATAAGTAAAAAAAAAATCCACAAAAACAGTCATCAATTATGGGATCTTAATCCTCCCTAGATCTGTGTGATTCTTAATATAAATATGAGAGGAGATGTTAATGATACTTTATCAGAATATGATCTACATTGCTGAGGAGACAGAAATCTTTTAACAGTTGCCTTTAAGGAACTGTAAATTTCAGCGATTATTCAGCCCATTGCTTTCAGCACCTTTTGTTGGCTTATTAGTGTATAGAACAGCAGGGTTGTAACAGGAGGAAGAGCCTGTGCATTTTAATTAGCTCCAAAGACAGTGTGAGATAAAAGCCAGGATTTTTGCCTCATTTTTATTTCACATTGGCTGATTAAGGATGCTATTGTGGGTTGAGCTGGCTTGACCTAATCTCAGTGACCACCCATTTATGGAAGGGGAATGGCAAAAACTTGCTCCAGTTTTCTGAATGGGATTAGGAAAGCACTAATTAGCAAACCCTGAAAGCCATGAAGCATGGATAGAACACAGCACCCTTCCATAAGAAACAAATGCAGTCTGGGAAAACATTCACCAATTGAACCAATTAATGCTTGCATATATTAGGCACTTGGTGATGTGTTTTCCGGTTTTAATTACTTAACCATGAATAAGAGCCTGATGTTCGTCAAGCTGTACTTGTTGATTAAATAAATACTTCTGGCCTGAAGAGAGATGTCAGAACTTGAAGAGTACTAACATTGATAAAGAGGTCCGTAAATAGTCGAAGAATAGATTCAAGTTGCATTTGACCTCAGCTGCAAGGGAGGTGACTGGGCATACAATCTGCAGAACTTTAAAAATTGTTTTTTTCAGTTTAAGTACAGTCAGATTTTAATTATTAGGAGGAAAAACAATCTATTTGTGGATCATCAGCTCTTTCTTTGTATTTTAATGTGTAACACCGAATACTATGGAAAGAGCACAGGCTTTGGAACACAGAACCATACCTGGGTGTGAATCTCTTTGCTGCTAACTAGTGTGGCACTTAGGAGGGTGCCCCTGGGTGGTTCGGGTGGGAGAGTATGGGACTCTTGATCTCAGATTTGTAAGTCCAAGCCCCACATTGGGTTTACAGATCACTAAAAATAAAAAAAAAAAAAAAATTAGGAAAGGCACTTCATATCTTTGAGTTTCAATTTTGCTACCTTCAAAATGAGGATAATATTATCTGTTTTTCAAGTCATTGTTAAGCATGGCACAGTATGTGTAACACCATGGGTGATACTTGACATTCATTAAGGACACAAAAAGTGGCTATTGGCATTCCTGTTCTTACAATACTATCATTATTACCTCTGGACGTGTCAAACAAATATAAGGCAACAGTATATGGAAGAAGACACCTGGGTCCAAAAGACACCTGGGTCCAAAGCTAGGGTTATTTGGCTAAAATGGTATTGCAGGTGTCATGGGGATTTCATGTATCCATTCTTCCACCCTACCTTGGTTGATTGAATTGGCCACTAGATGGAAGCATACATTTTTATTGGTTTTATATCTGTAAATATGTAGGTCTTTTATGAATAGATATGCATATCTAAATTTTAAAGATCAGATTTAGTGCAGTTGATAATTTTGAAATCTGTAGAGTTTAACTGGGATTAAATAGGAAAGGAAAGCAAAAAATAACAAGATTCTGGAAATGCATATGTGGGACTTGTATACCTTCAGTTTATGATGAATGTATTGGTAATATTTAAAAGTACTTAGCAAAATATTCTGTTCTCTCAGTTTAAATGGCATAATAATAGTTGTTTTTATTCACTAATATACATTAGAACAGCTTACTATATAGATATTAAAAATTTATACAATGCTAAGTACGTTTTTTCAGCCTAGAGGGACTGATTTTATTTTTAGGAAGGTCCTAAGTGATCATAATCACTAGTTTGAGAGGTATTGCATACATATGTGAGTAAGTAGGACTTAAGATTTCAGATATGTGATGCCAGTATTGTGGCACACGTTTCTAAAAGGATTTTGTTTTCTCATGATTAGTTTCTTTTACACTTTCTTTTCAGTGCAGCTTATGAATTTTTTTAAACTATTAATTGACTGTTTGAATGGAGATCCTCTGCTAGATGCTCTGGTTAGAATGAGGAAATATAAAAATTTCTGTCCCTGTCCTCAAGGAGCTTACGTTGCAGTTGGGAGTGCAAAAATAATAAATAGTTAAATAACTTATGCAATTTAAGTTCCTATTCGAGAGAAGAAAGAAATATAATTGAAATCTTTACAGGGAGAAATAGTTTCATGCTGAAATATTTTAAATGAATGATATATTTCGGAGAAGATAGAGTGAAGGCAAGGAGAGGTGGAAGAGATAATGAGTTTTAGGAAGAGATGAGTGCGGGGATATAGAACAAAGTACGTTCGCACGCCTGTGAATAATCTGATTTTTCTAGATCTGAGGGTAATTGTGGGAATTGGGGTTTAAAAAAGTAGACTGAGGTCAGGTTGTGGAAGGTTTTAACTGACAGGCTAAGTGGTTTGGAATTTATCTTACAGTTGAGAGGGAATATTCAGCTTAAATGGCCACCATCACTTTAGGAAAGAAAGAGCTTTATAACAATTTCTCTGTTTTATAGCCTTGTTGAATCCACTTTTCAAATTATGTGAAGAGCTGAGTGAAGTAAGTCAGTCGGAGAAGGACAAACATTATATGTTCTCATTCATTTGGGGAATATAAATAATAGTGAAAGGGAATATAAGGGAAGGGGGAAGAAATGTGTGGGAAATATCAGAAAGGGAGACAGAACGTAAAGACTCCTAACTCTGGGAAACGAACTAGGGGTGGTAGAAGGGGAGGAGGGCGGGGGGTGGGAGTGAATGGGTGACGGGCACTGGGGGTTATTCTGTATGTTAGTAAATTGAACACTAATAAAAAATAAATTAAAAAAAATTATGTGAAGAAATTTAAGGGAAAAAAGGGATTTGGTGCTAAGCAAAGTTCAGGCCTTCATTGTTAAAATGCAATGGGGCTATATCTTATATTTGTTGTGATTTATGAAATGTACGAGGCAGCCACATAGTGTGGTCTTGATGTAAATTTTGGGGAGAATTAATCTGTTTTTCCTGTTCTTTTATATAAAACATCGCCCTGTACATTTTGCTGACCTTATTCTTATTTCTCATCCAGTACAGGACTAGATTTCTTAGTTGGCCGTATTAAGTGAAGAAAGGCTTCCAAGATGTTTAACTGTATATGTAGTAAAATATATCGATTCAGTTATATGCTGATGAGAAAAGAGTCAGCATAGGATTGGAGTAGAACTGAAATTGAGCAAATGCTGATAGGAAGAGGAGAGACAGGAAAGGGCCAAGATGGGTTATAATTGGTGCAGGATTAGGTGGCCACACGAGGGATTAGGCGGCCACATGAGGGATTAGGCTGCCACAGGAGAGAGATCCTGATTGTGCTGTCACAAGCCAGAGGCAGGAAGTTCCATCAAGGAAAGTAGGCTGCAGGTAAATCCAGGCAGGGCGACTAACTGGAATCCTGAGGATCTGTCAGTCGGGGTTCTGGCTTCTGACTCCTGATCATCTGCGTGCAAGAGGCTCTCAGGCAGAGTAGCCCAGGCCAAGGTCGGGCCCTAGGATGAATGGACATGGGCACTAACTCTCATGAAACTGCACGACGGAGTGGCTCTTTCCCTCTTTTTCCTCCATCTTTAGGTGGCTCCTGAGGTCTTCACTTTGGGGTTCAGGGAAACACCAAGTCCAGGTTGCATAGTGTAGGGCGCAGATCCGTGGTTTGCTGTCACTGCTATTTCTCAGCACTCTACCTTCAACCTTTGCTCTTGATTTTGAGCCCCTACCCTCTGCTGGAGCAGTTCTTAATGTGTGTATTACGTTGAATCTGTTCTGTTTAGTACCTAATGCATGTGTATGATGAACCAATCCTGATCAAATTTAGGATTAAAAAACCACCACCACAATAAAACAAAGGAACGAGATTAGGCTGACCTATGTACATTGATGTAATTTAAGGATTTGTTACATTGAAGTCTTTACGACACTTTAAAGCAGATAGAGTTTTCAGCATCAAAGTTGAATGTTAGGGTGAAATGGTCTGAAATGTCACATTCTGAGTATAGAAACACGCTCACCACTTCAGTGCAGGGAGTTTTCTGTTCTCTTTTATGTTTACTGCTGACCACCTTGGGCCATGGGAGAGGTTGACACATTGTTTTCAGTGTTCATATAATTGCATCTTCAACAATTCTGTTTTTCCTTGATCCTAGTTTTGTTGACTAGAACCTAAAAGTTTTAGCTTTTTTTTTTTTTTTAATTTTTTTTATTTATTTATGATAGTCACAGAGAGAGAGAGAGAGAGAGAGAGAGAGAGGCAGAGACACAGGCCGAGGGAGAAGCAGGCTCCATGCCCCGGGAGCCCGATGTGGGATTCGATCCCGGGTCTCCAGGATCGCGCCCTGGGCCAAAGGCAGGCGCCAAACCTCTGCGCCACCCAGGGATCCCAAGTTTTAGCTTTTAAAGGAAACATTTACTGAAGGCTTTTGTGTCAGACTAGAGTATTTTTCACATTGTATTTCATTGAATCCCCTCAATAGGTTTTTTTTTTTTTTTTTTTTTTTGGTCAGGAGATTAAGGTTCAGAGAAATTAAACTGATGGCCCAAATTTACACAAGTAGTTCAAGGGCAGAGTTGGAACTCCAAAGTCCAAATCTCATTCTCTTCATCCATTGTACCAACAGTCTCCCTAAAAGAGAACGGGAAAGCAGGTTGATTTTACCTTTATGAAACCACTAACAAAATTGTCGCAGAAGTTATTGTTTTACCAGATGAAATTCCCTTTATATAGCAAGCCATGAAAATAGATAATCTTTCAAGTGCTTGTTTGTGATACATTGGAAGGAAATGAAAATGTTCATTTAACTTGCTTTTATTATCAGAGCTAGCTGGGAAGAGATTTGATTTAAGTATAATTTACTGCAGTCTCTTCATCTTGTAGATAAATATGTAAGGGTGAGCTGAGTCTAAAAGACTTATCCAAGGCACCTCACTTTTTAGAAGCAAAATCAGCTTCCTGGATTCTCAAACCTGCTCTTTTTTTCTTTTTTTTTTTTTTCTGCAGGACCCCATATCCTGGTCTCATTCCCATGTTAATGAAATTTTAATTTACATTGGAAGGACCCCATGCTCATGGAGAAAATTACTAATCAAATTGAACTTTCTGGTTCTGATTTAATTTGGTGGCATTAGTTGACATGGTTTTAGGCTCCTGGGAAAGAATTATTGAAAGCTAATTTTAACTTGACGAAATATAATCTAATATAAAATTTACCTTGAGCAACAAAAAAAATTAAATTATTGTATTTGCAAATAGGTACTTTAAATTTGAGGTACAGTATCTGTTCATCTTAGGTTATGAGTAAATTCACAAATGATGTCTTTAAAAATAGGAGATACTGTTAGCTTATAGTAGGTAAAAAAGAAGAAAGAAAATCGGCAGTGGGGCTTTGATAGGAAAAACCATTAGATGTGATCTCTTCACCTGTTAAACCCAGCTGTCCCTTCTGGGATTTGGCTTTTGTGTGCTGAGAACCATTTCTATGAAAATCTAATGAGGAAACTCTAAACTGCTGGTGACATGACTAGCCTATTTTACAAACCATGCAGTAACCAGGATCAAGTATCAGAGTTCAAATTCAAGCCTCTTTCTATTTTTCATATACTGAGTTTGGTGGTATTTTGTAAAACTATCTATCCTTCTTCCATTGCCAAGCTGACTAATCGACTGGTCTGTTGACACCATCTGTCTAAAGAATCCACAGCCGCTACCATGACTTTTGGTTCAGTTTTCAATAGAGACACATTCCATCAAGAAATAAATCTTTTTTTTTTTTTTAATTTCCTAAGTTGTGAATCGCATGGAATTTCCCTTTCTTCTTTCTCTTTTCCTTTTTCTATTCCTTTCTTTCTTTTCTTTTCTTTCTTTCTTTCTTTCTTTCTTTCTTTCTTTCTTTCTTTCTTTCTTTCTTTCTTTCTCCTTTTCTTTTCTTTTCTTTTCTTTTTTCTTTTCTTTTCTTTCTTTTCTTTTTCATTTTCCAAACACAATCATTTAATGTGTTTCAAGAGAGTTGAGTACTGTGGATTTTAATGATACATTAATAGAAATTGGTACATTGGCCCAGGATATAAATATAGGATGCCTGTAATGTTTGAAAAGAATTTATGTAGAACTCGCTTTTAAAAGAAATAGTTCTCTCAATGATTCCATGTTTCTTATTAAATAGCAAGAGTATTTTGAAATTAAAACAACCAGAGTACTCTAAGAAAATGCTTTTGATTTGGTGAATACTTATGGTTTCATTTAGGTAGCTCATCTATTCAGTCTTATAAGTTTCCTTTAGACCTGAGTAGTATAGTGCTGATTATATATTTTATGAGAAAAATGTAATAGACACTGACTGCTCTTTGAAAATGAAGTTTTTAAAAACAGACAAAATATAAGTGTATTTCATGTCCACCTCAGACTTTATTATTTAGAATAAACACTTCAGAAGTATTCAGAGAACTCCTAAATGTTAAATAACTAGTATTTTTGTAACATCTTTCATTTGAGTGAGTCAAATTCTTTAACTAGTACTACATTCTCAGTTCCCACTGTAAAATATGAAAAGTATGCCAGAACTCATTCAGTTGCCTTTGCTATATTATATATGTATGCTTGGAAATGTATGAAAACCTGTGGTGATTACAAATAAATTTAAGACATATTTTTTACCTTAAGCTGTTAAAAATTAAGTTAAAGGAAAAGAAATATACATGCAAAAGGTTAAATAATAATGACAATTTGAATATTAGGTTATAGATGACAAAATGACATAGTATTTTTTAATTAAGAGAACATGGGTTTTACTGGTCTGGCAGGACTTCATGGAAGAAGAGGTGATAATAAAAACTTGAAGGCGTTTGAGAAGTGGAGAGGTGATGGTGTAAAATACCTAGTAGGGTCTTCATAATGACACAGTCCAAGGGAGGAAAAGCTTCATTTAATATAGGGAAATTAGTGGATCAGGACTATTTTGTTGCAAGTGAAAGAAACCCATCCAATCACAAGAGGAAAATTCTATGATTCATATGCTGCAGCTGTAGAAAATGCTTTGGTGGGATCAAATTTAATGGGGAAATAGAAAAAATAATGAAATGCCATCAGTATGTTTTGGTTTTCTTTTCTCTATTTCCTCTTGTGTGGCTGGTTCATTTTTCAACTTTATAGACAAATCTTTTCCATGCAAGAGCAAACATGATGCTTGGCAGCTTGGCAGCTCACAATCTCATAGCTTTTCCCTGCCAACTCTAGGTAGGAAAATCCCAGGGAAGGGTTCCAGTCATCCCAGCATTAGTCATGTGTACATTCCTTGACCAGTAATTAGAGTCACCAGCCTGGAGCCCATCCTCACCACTGTGGTCCATGAATGGAGTGTGTTATTTGAGGAATGGAGGAAAAGTCTGCTGGCCAAAGACTTCCCCAGACTCACAAATTGCCTCAACTTGTCACCATGGGCAATTAATATGTAGCTGAAGAGGGGCACCTGGGTGGCTCAGTGGTTGAGTGTCTGCCTTTGGCTCAGGTCGTGATCCCGGGGTCCTGAGATCGAGTTCCACATCAGGCTCCCTGTGTGGAGCCTGCTTCTCCCTCTGCCTGTGTCTCTGCCTCTCTCTCTTTCTGTGTCTCTCATGAATAAATAAATAAAATCTTTAAAAAAATATGTAGCTGAAGGAACTTTCTATTTGATACTTAACAGGGAGGAATGAATGATTTTAATAATATGTGAGTGATAATGAATCATGAATAAAATTAAGAATGCTACCTTGTGTCAAATTCCTTTATAGGTTAGTGAGCTTATAATACAATTCTAGTTAGCATATCTCTGGCCAGTACCATGTATGCTATTTTTTCTTAATTATAACAATATTACTGTAACTACTTTTTGAAAAATTTGACAGTGGAAAATTCTTAAGCTATTTTAAGGTAAACATGCTGGTCCATTCTTCATGTTCATGAAATAGATGTTACGATTATACTATATAATATTGACTTGTTTTTCAAAGTACAAATGTTGAAGGGATGGTACTGTTTAGTAGACCTTTGAAGATAAGCTTCTGACACTATCTGGAAAATATTCAAACTAAGGCTTTGTTGATGCACGAAGAAATTTCTAAAAAGGAATTCTAAAAATTACACTGTGGACTTTAGTAAGCTGTGTGGTAACTAACTCATATGATCAACAGCCACATCCCTTGCTGTGAATATTTATAAAAAGAAATGGGTTTGCTAGCTCTTTAGATATTTTAAAGAATTTAAAATGTCAGTAGAAAGCATTAGATTTTTACCTTATCTAATTCTATTGTCCTAGGAATTTCTCTGTTTCTCCTTTGGATTTGTAGGTTTCTGAGGTCATTTTGTATTAGGCAAGTTAGAGGGATATTGGGATTGCTGCTCTTGACCTGACCTCTTTACCCATTTCATGTTTTTATGTCTAACCCATTTGCCTGCATTGGGATCTCCTTGTCTGTGCATCACTAGGTCTGTGTTCATTTTTTATGTTATGAGCTGGTGGTTCCCAAATTTTAGGGCCTGAGCTAGACCTCAGACCAATTCATAAGTGTGAAGCTGAGTCCTGGCCATTTTTAGAGCAAACTTCCCAGGTGATTCTGCTCTGTACCAAATCTAAGAACTGTGTTTTTACTCTTTTTTTACTTTTAAAGATTTTATTATTTATTCACAAGAGAGAGAGACAGAAAGAGACAGAAACACAGGCAGAGGGAGAAGCAGGCTCCATGCCGGGAGCCTGACGTGGGACTCGATCCCGGGTCTCCAGGATCAGGCCCTGGACTGAAGGTGGTGCTAACCGCTGAGCCACCCAGGCTGCCCTGTATTTTTCCTCTTACTTTTGTTGTTGCTTCTCAGAAAATAGTGACATATTTTCTGCAAATCTGTCATGATAAACACCCACCAGCATCATATATGATAGGGAGAACTTTGCAATCAAATGACCTGGTTTCAAATCCTACCTCAGTTACTAATTGATTAAATAACCTCGAATGAGACATTTGACTCTTCACTTGATCTTAGCCAAAAGGCCGAGAAGCAATGAGAGAGACACCTGACTCTTGTTTTCAGTTTCCTCTGGGTAAACTGGGAATAATAAAAGCATCCGTTGAGGAGCACCTTGGTGGCTCAGTCCATTAAGCTTTGGCTCAGGGCATGATCCTGGAGTCTGGGGGATTGTCCATACTATCAGGCTCCCTGCTTAGTGAGGAGTCTGCTCTTCACTCTGCCCCTCACCCAACTCGTGCTATCTCTCTCTCTCTCAAATAAATAAATCAAATCTTTAAAAAAAGCCATTGACAATAGATACAAATATCAAATCATTTAGTTGTACATCTGAAGCTGATATGTCAGTTATAGCTTAATTAAAAAAATACAGCCATCAAAAAGAATCAGTTGAGGAATTTACCCTCCATAAACACATAAATATATAAATTATTACATATGTTGATGGTGGATTAAAAGAGATTAATAATATTTCTGGAAGACAATTTCCTCATTACTTATGCAAGGATTTTTATGTCATTGTAATTACTTGATCATTCTTTTACTTTATTAATTTATGTTGTGGATAATATTAATATTAAATTCCCTGAACAAGTCATCTGGACTTCTTAACTTACTCAGTTTTTAGATTTGGGGAATGTAATATGTAAGTAACAACTGTGCTTAGTTGAGTTCATGAGAAGTATAAAGCAACCTCACTTCAATGTACCTTAAACTTTAGATGGGTGGATACAGTTTAAAGCTTGAAGATTGAGCCTTAATGATAAAAGTTGTCCATAGCATCATGTAATGTACCATTATTATTAACCAGAAAATCCTTTGGTCTTTTATCCAACATCAAAGAAGGAAAACAGGAGGGAAACCAGTATATGTCAGTAAATATTATGAGGCACTGGGTTTAGTATTCTCTCCTAAATTATATAATCTGTGAAGCTGATACTACTACCAGTTCTTGAGGATCATTGACACTTGATCTTTGTTCATTCAAGCATTATTTACCATATTCTCATATGTATGAGAATCCAACATCCTTGGATTAGGGGGAATGAGTTAAATAGGTGAAGGTAATTAAGAAGTACAAAACCTCCAGATATAAAATAAATAATAGAGATGCAAAGTACAACATAGGGGCTATAGTTAATAATATCGTAATAATGTATTCTAACAGATGGTGACCTATACTTCCTGTGGTGAGCTTTGAGTAAAGAATTGTCAGATCAGGGATCCCTGGGTGGCGTAGCGGTTTGGTGCCTGCCTTTGGCCCAGGGCGCGATCCTGGAGATCCGGGATCGAATCCCACGTTGGGCTCCCGGTGCATGGAGCCTGCTTCTCCCTCTGCCTATGTCTCTGCCTCTCTCTCTCTCTCTCTCTGTGTGTGACTATCATAAAAAAAAAAAAAAAAAAAAAGAATTGTCAGATCACTATGTTGTACACTTGAAACTAACGTAACATTGTACGTCAGTTATACCATAAACAGAGAGAGAAATATTCTACTGAGGTAATTAGTGTGTAGTTTATTATTTCTTTTATCCTTCACCTTTACTTGGCCTTTTGTCTTCTCTCTGTACCCCATTTTGAGAAATAAGATATGCTCTAAAATATAAAGTGACCTAATAACCATTTATTAGCTTTTGCCCCATGCATCCAAAAATACTGCATTTAAAAATTCAGAAGTTTCTGGGATCCCTGGGTGGCACAGCGGTTTGGCGCCTGCCTTTGGCCCAGGGCGTGATCCTGGAGACCCGGGATCGAATCCCACGTCGGGCTCCCGGTGCCTGGAGCCTGCTTCTCCCTCTGCCTATGTCTCTGCCTCTCTCTCTCTCTGTGTGTGTGACTATCATAAATAAATAAAAATAAATAAATAAAAAATTCAGAAATTTATGATGAAGAGCATGCTTAGCTATCTTCTTGTTTTTGTGTGAAATATCCCACTCAGAACTCAATGGATCTTTAGCAATGTTTAATAATAGTCATTTAATTCTGTCTGCAAACACCAAATACTTCACTTGTTTATTTTTAATTTTATGTGCAATGGAAAATTAAGTTTGTGCCCATATGATTTTTATGTAAAATAATCATTTTCATATGTTTGGCTTCAGGTTTTTTGAAAGACAAAGTTTAGAAAATGGGAGGGCTTAAAATCTCCACATATGATGTTGCCAGACACATCATGGTGGGCTGCTCTTTCAGCACAGCATATGCACCACTGAATATACATACTAAATGGTACTGTGCTTCCCAAGTGGCTTGAAGGAGAATGTCCAGGAAGTGGAACTCACCGCAGATTTGATTCTACCACTATTATAGGCATTTTCAAATACCCTGATAGTCAGAATAAAGTATGTTATGGCCTACCTTACTTAGCTGTCATGTGTCCAGCATACCTGTTCCAGATAATTAGCTATTTAACCAACATGTACTTCAAAATAGTTGCTAGGAGGACACATGAGTTGGGTATTTTATCTATTTGTAGACTTGTGTGCTGTTCTGGACAGCATTTTCTTCATCTTTTATGAATGCAGCAGCCTGATTTTAATAGCTGAGCTTCTGTAATGATAGCAGTTACGTTGTAGCATTTGACTTTGGGGAACAAAGCTGAAGGAATTCAGTAATGTTTTAGATTTTTAAATTTATTTTAGAGAGGGATACCAGGGTGGCTCAGTGGTTGAGCACCTTCCCTTCAGCCCAGGGCGTGATCCTGGAGTCCCGGGATCTAGTCCTGCATTGGGGTCCCCTCGAGGAGCCTGCTTCTCCCTCTTCCTATGTCTCTGCCTCTCTCTCTGTGTCTCTCATGAATATGTAAATAAAATATTTAAGACATTTATTTTAGAGAGGGAATGTATATGAGTAGGGGGAGGAGCAAAGAGAGAAGGGGAGAGAGAATCCTCAAGCCGACTCCCCATGCAGCACTTAATCCCAGTACCCTGAGATCATGGTCTGAGCCCATATCAAGAGTCGACTACTTAACTGACTGAGCCACTTGGGTGCCTCAGATTCAGTCATGTTTTACAGAAAATGTATATTGTATTGATCACAACTATTTTATTTTAGAAAAGTACATTTGTGTACATAACCAGTTATTTATAGTGTACTGCTTGATACAGATTAGGTTTTCAGATCACTGGTGTACACATTGGCTTTACAAAATCCAGATGATTCTAGCGTATTGGAGTAGAGTCAGACAGTCTCAAGTAATTTACCAAAATTAGATCTCAAAAAAGTTTTTTAACTATTTTGACCCTTCCTTTCATCTGTGAGTATTTTATTTATTTTTTTAAGATTTTATTTTATTTATTTATTTGAGAGAGAGAGCACTTGTGTGGACACATGCATAGAAGCTGGGGGAGGTGTAGAGGGAAAAGGAGAAGGAGAGAGAATTTCTCAAGCAGGCTCCACACTGAGTGTGGGACCCAACATAGGGCTTGATCTCTCATGAATAAATAAATATTTAAAAAAGAAAGAAAGAAACGAAGATTTTAATTTATTCATGAGAGACACAGAGAGAGGCAGAGACATAGGCAGAGGGAGAAGCAGGCTCCATGCAGGGGAGCCCAATGTGGGACTTAATCCCAGGGACCCTGGGATCAGGCCCTGAGCCAAAGGAGATGTTCAACTACTGAGCCACCCAGGTGCCCCTAACTTAATTATTTTTGAAAGGTCAAAACGTTATTTTGTCATTTTAAAAATCCATATTTTATTTTAAATTCCATTTCTGCCGTTAGCATAAAGCATCATTCTTTCCATTTTATGACTCCTGAGACTTCCACCTCAAGTAGGTTGCCAGTATTCTTTGAGGTCCTTGTGAAGTTGCCATATCAAAGTGGCTTGTCATCAAATTAAATCTCATGGCTTTCCAAACAAGATAAAAGTAAAACTTTTAAAAACTTCTAGAGTCTTTTGATATTTTTGTAATAGGACTTTAAAAATAAACTGTATTTAAATATATTGATTTCCCTCCACCCTAAGTTTCTTAGATTTCAATAAGAAAGTTAATTTGGTTACTATATTAATTTCAAAATGATTTACAAGTGTGTGATATTTTCACCTTTGAAAGACTAAAAGGTAGACCTCTGAAGAATTTGGTCTGTAATTGTAGCCAGTTTGAGAATAATCAAAACTTTTTTTCCTGTTGTTTTTAGATAGCATTCAATTTTACCCTATTGCAAAAAGTTATATATATTCTGAGATGAAGAAATCATTTTATATAATGTTGAAATGCTTTTATAAGTTTATTATTTTTTTATTTTAGGAATTTTTTTCACATTGATGTGAGGGATTGACTTTTTTAAGTGAAAATATATTAAAAACATGGACCAATCCTAGAGCTATATAACACCAGTAAAAAAAAATAATAAAGAGGATCATCATTGCTTCTTCACTTCTAAACAAAATATGCCAAATGCTGTGTGTTCAGATTGAGGACACTACTTCCAAGTCCTGTCTAATGAGGGATAATTTTATTGCCTAATTTTCTTTCTCTGTGGGAGGTGATATGAAAAGGGAAGGTTGGGTGCAAGACAAAACCAAGTCATACGGAGGGAAGCAAGGTTTTTAGTTCTAGGAACTGGGTTTGGCTTGGAGTAATAAAATAATAGCCAGCTTTGAGGATGGAGTGGGGGTAGAGTTGGGGGTTGGGCAAGGGTGACCAGGTCTTAGCATATCAGCCATACAAAGATGACTTGACAAAGAGTCCCATGTCCCTAAATTTCCCCTGCCCACTGGAGGCAGTGCTCTAGGGCTCTTTGTGGCCTGAAAACTGCAAGTAAATGATTTTTGGCAACTGTCAACAGTATTGACAGGTAAGTGAATTAAAGGAAAACAAGTAGAAAACAGTCATTGAGAAAAGGAAGAAAACTGGTACCTAGCCATTATTGCACAGGTGCCAGACACTGCTAGGCACTTCACATTCAGCCTTGAGAATGATCCTTGAGGTAGGAGTGTTCATTCCAGTTTTAGTTCATCTTACAGTTAAGTAAATTGGTAATCAGAGAATGGCATTGCATAGATTTATATAATAAGCATTAGGGCGTGGGTTTAAAGATGTAGAATAAAAAGAGAGTTGTGTGTAATACTCTAGGCAGAGAATTCATTTACTTTGGGATCTACAGAAAGACAAGATCTGATGAAGTACAGCATTGGTCCAGGGAAATTGGTTGATACTCCGTGTTTTAGAATGTGAAAATAATTTACTCTCCAGTTGTTTCCTTTTTTTTTTTTTTAAGATTTTATTTATTCATAGACACACAGAGAGAGGCGCAGAGACACAGAGAGAGAAGCAGGCTCCATGCAGGAAGCCCTACGTGGGACTCGATCCTGGGTCCCCAGGATCACACCCCAGGCTGCAGGCGGCACCAAACTGCTGCGCCTCCGGGGCTGCCCTCTCCAGTTGTTTCTAAAGAGATGGCACTGTTAGAAAAATGTTGGTTAAAAGGTGACAATGCTATTTAAATTGAAACAATATGTTTTAATATTAGAACTCAATAGTTAAACCACACAAAGCATATTTCCTGTTGGAGAAATACAGTGACTGTAATGAAATCAGAAATAGATTAGGTGTTCTCAAACCTTAAGATGCATCTGAGAATTACTTCTGATGCTTGTTAAAAATAGATATTTTAAAGAATAAATTCAGTAGATCAGGAGTGGGGGTCTCTGACATCTGAGTTTTTAAGATTTCACTTTCTGTAGTTCATGCTGGTGAGACTCATGGATATAAATGATGATTTTCATTGCGATAGATCCCAGTGTTTAAGAGCCACAGGTGTAGGTTTTGATTTTTTCTTCTGCATTTATTTTCACTTAACAGTAGATTAGAACTATATTGTCTAAAACAGTAGCCACCGATTATGTGCGACTATTTAAGTGAAATTAAAGTGAAATGAAATAAAAGGTGAATTCAAGTGCTCAAATGCCTCATGTGACTGGTGGCTACTGTATCACAGGGAACACATAATGGAACATTTTAATCATTACTGCAGAAGGTTCTCCTGCACAGCACTGAATCAGAAGGTATGAATAATGAAATTTGATCCCAATGTAGTTTTTATGATATTGGGAATTGTTTTTTAAAGTTGTACTTACTAAATAACTCTTTCTTTAAGGAGGAACATACATTTTCTTTACAAAAGTAGCTTCCATATTAAAAACTACTTCTAATTGGGGCATGAGGGTGGCTCAGTTGGTTAAGCAAGTGATCTCACTCAGGTTGTGTTCTTGAGGTCATGAGATTGAGCCCCACATTGGACTCTGCTCAGCGTGGAGTCTGCTTCAGATTCTCTCCCTGTCTCTCCCACTCACATACTCTCTCTCTGAAATATATGAATAAAATCTTTTTAAAAAAGTAATTCTAATTAAATAATAAATATTGCATGCTTTATTCTCTCTTTGAATGGAATAAACATGCCTAGAGAAGATCAACTACTTGGATGACTTCTGCTTGTACTGGAATAGTAATCATCTAAAGACTCTTTTGATGTACACGGGATGTTCCCACTTAAAAACTTTCCTGGAAGACCATTTCTTACTGTGCTCAAAGAAGTTGGAGTGGCCTCGATATTTTGTCACTTGATGAAACAGGTTTAAAGATGATCTACAAAAATGAAGCTGTGGTCTAAGTAGCCTTCAGGATTTGTCTTTATGTTGCTACATTACATCAGCATGTTGTGTGTATCATCAAAAGACTTTCTATATAAAACGTTTGTGGAGGAGCACCTGGGGGCTCAGTCAGTTAAGTGTCTGCCTTCACCTCAGGTAATGATCCCAATTTATTCTGGGATAAAGCCCCACATTGGGCTCCCTGCTTATTGGGGAGGCCGCTTGTATTTTTCCCTCTGTTCTTCCCCACCACTCTTGCTCTTTTTCAAATGAATGAATGAATGAATGAATGAATAAATAAATAAATCTTTTAAAAAAATGTTCATGGAATTTAGCATTAAATCTTTAAATATATATGTTAGATAGCATTTTCCTGAACATATTGACTATAATTTATAAATTACTAAGTGCAGTTATCTTGGGAGATATATAACAGATATATAACTATAAATTATAACTTGAAACATACAATTCTTGAAATAAAAATTCTGGGAATGAGATGGAAAGAAACTCCCCTTTGCACTCTTTAAAATATCATCTGTTGAGCCTCGAGTTGGTTTTTAAAGTCTTAGAGTTATGTCATACTTAATGTATGAAAAAATGAAATTTACAGTGTTGGTTTCTTTCTCAAAATCAAACACAAGTTAAAAATGGAAGCAGCACTGAGCTAGCTTTCTTCTTGTCTCTTAGATCCCAAACCTCAGAGCTGTTGGACTGAGTTGTGTGAATTCTTCCTAAAGAATGCTTTTTAGATTTTTCTAAAATTTAGATTTTTTTTTTTAATTCACATTACCTCTGTTGCCTCACATCTATGTTATGGGAGTGATTATGGGCGTCATGGGGTTCCTTTCTCCACTCTGCATCCTGCCTAGCCCTGTGAATTTAATATTCTTAAATAACATTTTTATAATGTTTTTCATTACTTTTCAAAATCTTTTATGAACTTTTTTGTTGCTAATAGGCTAGAATCCAAAAGCTTTTTTTAGGTTTTTTGTTTTGTTTCTTTGTTTGTTTGAAGTAGGCCTCATACCCTGCATAGAGCCCGGTGTGGGGCTTGAACTCACGACCCTGACATCAAGACTTGAGCTGAAATCAAGAATCCAATGTTTAAGTGGCTGAGCCACCAAGGCACCCCGCAAAAGCCTGTTTTAAATATTTTTAGATCACAGTCTGGCCACAGCCAGCATTTCACCTCCTATTTTCTATTAGTCTTAGACCAAACCCTTAATACAAATCATTCTGGGCTTCTTATTACCACGTTATTCTTTTCCTCCCTAGTATACTCTGATTTGAAGCATCCTTCCCACTCATCTGTGCATATCCCATCCTTATGGGTTGAATTGTGTCCCATAAAAGGTTGTTTAAATTGTAATCTGTGAATGTGAGATTATTTGGAATAGAGTCTTTGGAGATGAGCGAGTTAGATGAAGTCATTAGGGTGGGCATTAATCCAAGATGAATATGTCCTTATAAAAAGGGAGAATTTGGACACAGAAACACAGACACAGGACGATGCATGTGAGGATGAAGGCAGTTTGGGGTGAGTGATGCAGCAAAAACCAAGGAACTTCAATAAACTCCTAGGAACTAGGAAAGAGGCATAAAACAAATCCTCACTTACAGCCCTCAAAAGGAACCACCCCTGCTGACACCTGCACTTCTAGCCTCCAGCCACAATACGTTGCTATTTTTAAAGCTACCCTCTTTGTGATATTTTGTTACAGCAACACTAAGAAAAGGATACACCCATTATTTTATTGTTTGTCTAAAAAATGTTTGCACTAATACCCCACTTCAAGACTATGATGGTCTTTTCTCTGGATGGCTCTTCTCGGTAGAAAAATGCAAATATATTCATAAACACAAAACTCCAAATAATTTGAGGGGCAGACAACCTCTGACCAACCCAAATCCTATCCAGCCCTCAACATCCAACCAAAACCTCATCTCTGAGAAAGCAAACTGCCTGCTTTAGTTAACCTCTAGCTCTTATTTCTCCTTTGGCATTTACTCTGTGTGTTTTGCTTTTAGTGCTTCATCACAATCTTCTTGCAGTCTGAGCTTTTCAACATATGTCAGCACCCCCCCCCAACTTGACAACACTAATCTTTCTAGACCCTGAAATCCTAGATTGTAAGGTTTTGAAGGATAGGGTTACTTTACCAACACCGCAAAGTGATTATATACCTAAGGTAGGAGGAAAGCATGTGTTCACTGTTCCCAATAAATGCCTGGGTGATACTGAGTGCTCAGTACCTAAGAGCCAGCTATTGCTGTTCCCTGGCTTTAATGTCTGCTATAATACTTCTCAACAGAAAACAACTTGAGCTTCCTGCTTCACCAAGGGAATAGTGATAGCAGGTGTTACTTCATTCAGCCTGCAATGGGTCCAGCGTCAGTGCAGAGTAGGTGTGAAAAGAGGTTTAGGGCAGCCTGGGTGGCCCAGTGGTTTAGTGCCACCTTTAGCCCAGGTTGTGATCCTGGAGACCCGGGATCGAGTCCCATGTCAGGCTCCTTGAATCTTTTTTTTTTTTTTTTAAAGGGAGGTTTAAAATGAGAAGTCAGAGAAGCAGGCAGTGTTGCAGGTGGCAACACTATGCAGGGGCTGCAGATTCTGGAGTCTAGATCCTAGAGTTTGAGTCTCTGCTCTCTGTGAATTACATGGGAAATACTGTGCAATATGATATGATACTGTACAAGTATGAGATATGTGTAAATATCTCTCTATTAGGAGAATTAAATGAATTAAATCCTTCAGAGCTTTTCTTTATTCAGTTAAAACAAATTAAAGATAATTTAAAAATATTTATTTGAGAGAGAGAGCTTGAGTAGGGTGGGGTGTGGTGGAGAGGGAGGGGCTGAGGGAGAAGGAGAAGTAGACTCCCCGCTGAGCAGGGAGCCCAACACAGGGCTTGATCCCAGGACCCTAGATCATGACCTGGGGTGAAGGCAGATGCTTCACTGACTGGGCCACCCAGGTGCCCCACAAATTAATGATGATTATCCTTCTTGAGAAAATTAGAACCTCTTTTAATGTTATGTCATTATTTGTATCTCTGTGTATGGTCAGAGAAATTTGTATCCCTTTCCAAAAATTCATGGACACTTAGGAGCACATCCTGAACAAGCTAAGAACACCTCTTTAATCTTCTTTTACAAAAGGTTTTACTTCTATCCTTGTGTTAATGGGATTCAAAAAAACAGGGTCCTGGTTCTGGCTACCAGGGACTTTTTTTTTTTTTTTTTTTTTTATCAGCCTTAATCAAATATTTTCAATCTGTTGACTTGATTTCCTTTGTTTGGAGGATGGGAGAGTTGACGGATTTATCTGTTCTTATTCTAGCTTTAACATGGTATATTAACCTAATTTTATGGATGAAGAAACTGACCCAGTAACTAAGGATGGAGAGGGACTTGCTGTAGATCACAGCCAAGATGATGTTTTGTGTATTACAGAACAAAGGTATTATGAAGTGAAATGGAAACCCTAGGAATTGGCATAAGCTCCACTTTGTTTATGCATGTGAATATAGACTGCATTGCAATGGTTAGAGTGAAGCAAAAGCAAAACACTAGAAATAATAGTCTGCATACCCTTTCCCAAGAGAAAAGTTTATGAAGGGAAAAGCCAGGAAAAACACTTCATTCCTTGAGTATTTTCTTTATTATTACTTATTATTACTTTTCTCCTTCTATGATTTCATTTTAGTCATGTAAGTCAAAGTAATCATTTTAATTTATATATGCATATCTTATATACAGATATGTATGGATATATATACCTATTTGCATTTGCAGATATTTGCAGATATTTCTTTTTAAGAGCATTACACTTATGATTAGGTAACTTTTTAAAATTAAGACTTTTTATATATACTTAAATATATATGTAATGTGTGTGCGTGTGTGTGTGTGTATACATATATGTATGTATATGTAGTATTTTTTAAAGTGGTTTTACCTTTACAGACAAATTGAAGGGAAGTTACAGAGATTTCCCATATATTTCCTTCCTCCACAAATGCATGGATTCCCCCATTATCAACAGTTTCCACCAGAGTGATATATTTGTTAGAACTGATGGAGCTACATTGATGTATCATAATCACACGAAGTCCATGCTTAACAAGAACAACCAGAAATTTACCTTTATTGAAATGCTGTGCTTTGTGTATATTAAACACCAACTAGTATATTGACACAAATTTGTTGCTTTATATGGTATCCTTTGAGGTCTTTAGATGTTATGTATCACTAGCTGAAAGTAGGTGAATTTATAAAACTTGGATCTGTCTATAATACAGTTTTGTGGCTGATTTCATATTGTTCCTTCTCTTTGCACTTCTTATAAGCTCAATATGTGCTATTAGTTTTTAGCTTCCATCTACAATTTGTAGGCCTAGGGTTCAATAAACATTTGGTGAAAGAAATAATTTTACTTCTCTGCATCACTTTAGATTATTTTCTTCTGGACCGCTGCCATTACTGGTCATCATTCTCATGGTTTTCTAATTAAACCAGCTACAGAAAGCAAATAGGTGGAAAAATTGCTGTAGGTTTCCTCTTTGCATTGGATTTCTGTCTTTATTTCCACATTGAACAGACTATTCTATATTTGTAGTAAAACTAAAAATATCAAATCTGACAGTAATATGGCAACTCATTTCCTTCACATACTTTGTCTCAGAGCCAACTTTTTTCTTATTTGTCTAATAAGTTGACCAAGAACTAACTTCTTTTTCTGCCCATGATGTGTATCTACCATGTAGTGCATTATCTTAAAAAAGAAGTTTCTATCTCAGGACAATTTTTTTTAAAGATTTTATTTATTTATTCATGAGACACACAGAGAGAATATACCTTTTATTTCATTTGATTAGTAATTTTGGCACCAGTTATCATAATGGATATTTTGGATAGAATATTGTTTTTTTTTTTTGTTCTTTTTTTTTTTTTTTTTGTCTGTTTGATGTTTAAAGGAGAGAGGATCCCATTGGCTCTAATTTACCTGGAAATGACTGAAGAGGATTTTCATTAGTAAATCTGGGAAGGTGACAGTTAAACCAGGTTGAACTGGTCAACCTGAGAGAGGATTTCTGTATTTAAAAAGAATGAGTTAATTTCATCTTACTAATTTATCTGTATCAATAAACTAGAAATACATGAGGCTTTCTGTATGCTTTTATTGGGAGGTTGTGTTCAAAGAAAGAGATATCACTGTTTTTACACTGAGGGTACCTATTGGAAAGAAGTTCTTGGGACTTGGTCCTAAAATAATGCTGTATATCTGACAATCTGATGCATCAATGTTTAGAATTACTTAGGCTTCCATATTAATGTTTAAACATTGAGTTGTTGGACTAATGGATAAATGAGAATTAAAATTTGAAGATCTTCTATGAACAGTATTAAAGTTGTTTTGAGAATGAACAAATATTGAAAGATATATGTTAGTTTAAAATCCCTTAAGGGATATAATCTAAAATGAAAATAGGGGATTTCACTAGACATCAGTATTTCAGGAAGTTTTGATCAGTGTGAACCAAATTGAAGGGACAAATAGGCATAATTTAAAAGGTGATAAAACTGAGAATATGACATTAAGGAAAACTCAGATATTTAATGGTATACTTATACCCATTTTCCAGTTTTATACCTTAAAGGATTAGAGAGAATTTTAAAGTATTTTAGAAGGACAACGATAAAGTACCAAAGAACTTTAAGTTACAAATGAAACAAAAAACGAATTTAGCATTTTAAACAAGATGTCAAAACTTTTTTGGAATTACTGGAATTTTTTAAAAGACATCTTTAAAACTATTTTGAAGGTATGTATCAACTCTTAAAATTTTTTAAACACATAGGTCAAGTTCCATAATGAAAATACATTAAAGAAATAATTTAATACATGGATAAGGATGTATACTGAACATTATGATACTAACCTTCAGATTTTAATAATCCTTAAAATAAATAAACTTCCCACAAGGAAGTTCAGTTAATTGTAACACATCTGTATGATATATTGTTTGTATATTTAAAGATATATTTTTTGTAAGGTATTAGTGAAAGGGCAGAATGTTTAAAATGAGTGAAAAAGTAGTCATAGTATACTTTATGTGTAAAAGCTGATAGAATAACACTGGAAAGAAAGATGTTAAAATCATACCCTTGGTGTTCTTTGTAAGCATATAGAAGTATAAATAAGTATTTAATTATTTATTTTACTCTACACTTTCTACATTTTTAAAAAATATTTATTTATTCATTCATGAGCGACAGAAAGACAGAGACACAGGCCGAGGAAGAAGCAGGCTCCATGCAGGGAGCCCGACATGGGACTCAATCCTGGGACTCCAGGATCAGGCCCTGGGCTGAAGACGGTGCTAAACCGCTGAGCCACCCAGGCTGCCCAACTTTCTACATTTTTATAATATGCCTTTTACTACCTGTTTTAATTTGTAATAGTTTTGTATTTTTTTTTATTTATAGAAGTAATTTATGAAAGGAAGCCATGACATATTTTTCTGTTGATTTTTAGGTGCTTCTTTATATGTAAGTTGACTTATCAGTTGAGTAAAGTTGGGACAATAGCTCAAGTTAAGTTATATTTCCTACTCTTGGAGCAGATTTTGAAGTTTTCATTGCTTGGATCATTTTGACTCTGAAAATATCTACATACAATTTTATGCATACATGTAATACATAAAATACTCAAAGGAAAATTACTCTTTATTTTTTAAAAGATCGTAGTACATAAATATAGTTCTTTTTTTAAAAGACTTTATTTATTTATTTGAGAGAAAGAGAGAAAGCACAAACAGGTGAGAATGGCTGAGAGAAGAGAGAAACAAGCTCCCCGCTAAGCAGGGAGCCCTACCTGGAGCTCCATCCCAGGATGCTGGGATCATGACCTCAGCCCAGGGCAGATACTTGGCCAGCTGAGCCTCCCAGGTGCCTCATAAATATAGTCCTTGAATTGATAAAAATTCAACCAAACAAAAAACAAACGTATAATTCATTGCTCTCTATCTCAGTTCTTGTGTCAGTGCTAGCAGAAATCTAGGGCAATACCCATTTTACTGAGATACCCTACCAGTTATTATAGTCTGAGTAAGAAGATAAGCATATTTTGATCATGTAATTGGGGCTTAATTTAATAATATTAGAGGGTCTCAGAATTGCTAAAAATGGTCAAGTGTCAAGTGAAAACTCACAGAAATAATTTTCCCTGGACAGCATAGATCAGGAATTACCTTGTAATGGTATGGAAGAAGAGTAAAATAAGTAACTCTTTTTGCTTTTTAATGAGAAAAGCAACTGATACCTGTTAATTGGTTTGAAGCCATTTCCAGTCTTTGAACCCCTAGAGATCACACAAGGCATGATGGAGCAGCTATGTGCTTTAGAGTTTATGGCCTCTATTCATTTAATTCATACACATTTTTGCCTTTCCATGAAAGTTTATTTTCAGTCGGAGTGTTGTTTCCACACATTCTCTGTTGCCTGTCATTTTTCATATACAACTCTTACCATTTTGTTTGCTAGTGTTTTTGTGTGCCCACAAAAAGAATTTAATGTTGTCTACGAGGTATATAAGTACTTGTACTTGTTTAAGTGCACAGTGTTACTTGTATATCACTCACATTAACTTTGCATCTTTACTAACTAAAGAGAGAGCGAGTGAGCTACCACGGTTTTTGTCTGCGCTCTTGTAGCACCAGTGTCCAGCACAGACCTGGTGCAGTGTGCATAATTAGTACCTATCTGTTGAGTGGGTAAATGAATACTGAAGAGTTAGCCAAAGCTGAATTTTATTTTCTCCATATTTTTTTCAAAAATTTTTGTTGGCGGGACTCCTGGGTGGCTCAGTGGTTGAGCATCTGCCTTTAGGCTCAGTGCATGATCCCAGGATCTGTGATCAAGTCCCACATCGGGCTCCCTGCATGGAGCCTGCTTCTCCCTCTGCCTGTGTCTTGGCCTCTCTCTGAGTCTCTAATGAATAATAAATAAAATCTTAAAAAAAATTGTTGGCTTTCACACTTCTAAAACAAAAATATTTTATTATGAAAATAACACCAGACTAGAGAAACATAGAAGGAAACAAAAACTGTCCATTTTTCAGTGGTCCCTAAGAAATCAAAGTTAAGATTTTTTTTTAGATCTTTTTTTTCTAGCTCTCTTTCTCTTTCTGTCTCTTTCCCTCACTGTTTCTGCTGCTAGAGTTGTACAGTTTACATCTCTTTTAATCACTCTGTTAAGGTTTCAATGGTCTTAGAATTAATTTACTTTGAGTGGACCTAGTGTTGTTTATCCCAATGCCTTCCAGGAGGCCATGACTCTCAGAGCTCCTTTCCTCTGTGGGTGTCTGCTCCCTAGAATAGAAATAAGGATTTCCCTTAACTTCCTCTTGAACTCAGAGGTGTGCTGACTGCCTCCAAGCATGGATGTTTGTACATCCTGTGTTCTAAACTATTTACAAATACACATGAGGTATCCCATCATTTTCTTTCCATTATCTGTTCATTCATTCAACAAATGTTCATTGAGTACATGCTAAGTGTCAGGTGCTATTGTAGGCATTGGAAATGTATAAGTATTTCAGTAATTGTATGTTTAGCAACTAAAAATAAGTATTTCGGGCAGCCCAGGTGGCTCAGCAGTTTAGCACCACCTTCAGCCCAGGGCCTGATCCTGGAGACCCCGGATCGAGTCCCACATCAGGCTCCCTGCATGGAGCCTGCTTCTCCCTCTGCCTGTGCGTGTCTCTCATGAATAAATAAATAAAATCTTTAAAAAATTAAAAAAAATAAAAATAAAAATAAGTATTTCAATATTACACGTGCTTTCTAGGCAAAACTAATTGTATGACTCTTTCCCTTTAAAATTAAATCACCATCAAAATAATGACTAAAGTTATTATATTTTCCTTTTAAGTTGCATTGACATACAGAATGATAACATGTCATATTATCACAATTAAAAATTTAAGAACTCAGGAAAAAGTGACACTATAACTCTATTCCAAGAGGAAAAAGGAAAAAAAAAAAAGGCAACTTACCTTCAGAAGGAAAGAAACAGAAAGCAAAAAATCTCAGAGAGAAAAAATGTAGGAAAAAAAAAAGAGATGCTTTTAGAGTTAGGAGATCTGTTTTGGATTTCTTATCTTTTGGTATCAAAAGTTGTGTATGTTCCATGTCATGTATGGTGGATTTTCCCGTTAGATCAACCACACACATAGCTCTGTTTTGCACTGATGAATTATTTACTTGACCCTGTTAGAAAATAAAGATTCCTGAGTAGATTTTTAAGTTAACATTTGGAATACCCTGTAAGTTTCCATATCTTGTAAGTCAGGTGATAGAATCAGCCTCTCATTATCCATTGTTAGGTGCCCTTTAGAACCTTTAAGGTCTAAATCCAAGATACAGTGAGAGAAATAGGGTAAGTACAGGGAAGGTTAAAATGACAGTTTGCTAGTGTACAAACAAGATTCTTTCAAAGTTCTTGTTCATGTCAGAAGTACGGACTGAGTTTAAAAATAAGTGAAATTGCATTCCTACAGGGATTTCTCAGTAATCTTTTAAAAGGCTATTTTAAGTATTTTGTTTTCCAAAAGTGTAATTGTCTTTAGATAATTATCCTTAAAATTGCAATTCTATACTCCACCTCAAATAGACTAATTCACCTAGATTCAAGGGTTCTCTAAATATAGCTTAATATGACTACCTAATTTAAGAAGTCAAAAGCCTTATTCTTAGTACTTTAATTGATTTTAGGTTATTGACTCAGTAAATTGTGTCTTAATGTGCATATTCTATGAAAATATAATGTAAGTCTTTAGAGAAAAAATTGATAAATACTACTTTACATAATAATTTTTAAAAACTTAATGTGGTTAACAAATTGTATTATATCCCTATTTGTTTTTACATACTTTTAATTTATGACTTAAGAATATGATGTTAAACACAAAAATATGACTTAAGAATATGATGTTAAACACAAAAAAAATTTCAGCATAAAACTTTTCCCTTAGAAATTTAAATTCAGGACAGAGGAAATTTGGTAAGCAAGGTTTTTTTGTTTTTTGTTTTTTTACAGTTATAAAAGTATATTTGAGTTGTAATTTAAATAATGAAGTTTGTTCCTGTTCTGTATATTTAGATTATAGTTGGTTCAGATTTATAACCATCTGTAATTTCCATATTATATATTTAAAAAGTGAAATGTAGGTTAATGTTGATTGCAATTCATGTAATTTGTCCTAAAATGTTGAAAATTGAATATATTAGGATGAACTGTGTTTACCTAGCAATAAAAAACATTCACAGGACTACCCAAATACTGTTTTACACAGTTCAGAATATCGTTCATGGGGCACCTGGATAGCTCAGTCAGTTAGGCGTCTGCCTTTGGCTCTAGTCATGGTCCCCACATCAAGTTGGGCCCCCTGCTTTAGTGGGGAGTCTGCTTTTTTCTCTTTTGCTATCTCTCTCTCTCTCAAATAAATAAAATCGTAAAAAATATTTTGTTCAGAATTTGTCATCTGTGAAAAATGGTTCTAACAGCTGAAATAAGTTATTATATTTTCAGGCCTAACTCTTTGGGTCCATTATGATAGGCAATAGTAAATAAAGAATTATTTGTGAATTTTAATACCTTAGTGTATCTATAGAAAGTTGTCTTAGGGTACCTGGGTGGCTCAGTCTGTTAAGCATCTGCTTTAGGTTTAGATTATGATCCCAGTGTCCCGGGATTGAGCCCTAGTCAGGTTCCCTGCTCAGAGGGGAGTTTGCTTCTTCCTCTCCTTCTGCCCCTGTTCATGCTCTCTCTCCCTCCCTCTCTCTCTCTCTCTCTCTCTTAAATAAATAAATAAATAATATATTTTAAAGAAAATTGTCTTGAAATGTAATTATGCACCATTACAAACTTGATTTATAGGATGAACCCACGGGATTTTTGTATTTGTAATAAAAAAGAAAGATGGGATCCCTGGGTGGCGCAGCGGTTTGGCGCCTGCCTTTGGCCCAGGGCGCGATCCTGGAGACCCGGGATCGAATCCCACATCGGGCTCCCGGTGCATGGAGCCTGCTTCTCCCTCTGCCTGTGTCTCTGCCTCTCTCTCTCTCTCTCTCTCTCTCTGTGAGACTATCATAAATAAATAAATAAATAATTAAAAAAAAGAGATCTGTTAAAAAAGAAAGATAATATTACTATTCACACAGTAATATTTTAAGTGTATTAGTGTGTCTTTCAAATTAAAGGAACACATTTAATCAATGAATCTGTATGGGATATTTTCCACATGGAACAAAAATTCTTTATTATAAGTGGCTTTGGAGAGACTCACCCTCTGATGATTTTTAGTAAAACAATAAGTTGAATGGGCTAAGTGCTTTAGTTTTATTTTATTTTGTTTTTCTTCTCTTTTGATAGATGTTTTGCTGGATTTGTGCCAGATCCTGCCAAGAACTGTGTAAATGGAAAATAATTTTGAGTTGAATTCTCAACTAAAATTAGATCCTTACTTAGTTTATAACTTTTCTTACAAATTTAGAAAAAAAAAGTTACTGATTTCTAGTTGATAGGGATCCCAATATAATTCCAGGAGAGGGTGGAAAGTAAAATTGTAAAATTAAACAATAGTCCTTATGCCAACTTCCAAATACTGTTATCAGTGGTTCCAATCAAGGGTCAGTGTAATATCTTACTCACCAGGGATTATGCTAACCTATAAAATATAGATAGTATTTTTATACTCATTTTACAGATGAAGAAACTAACATTTAGAGAGTTAAGGAATTTATCTGAGTTTACACAGCTAACAAGTTGCAGAGCTTGAATTTGAATGCAGACACACTAAATCCATTCTCTAGATTGAATAAACTTTCCCCATAAATGGGAAATTTTTAGCCCATTTTTTTTCCCCTCACCTATACAATTTCTTCTTGGTGAACTCCAGGTAGTTAAGGTCAAGGATTTTATTTCATATTTCTTTGTGTTGCCAATGCTTAGCATAATTCTTAATACAATATATGTTCAATGTAGAGGTAAACCAATAAATAGGAGAGTGAGAAAATTTGGACCTTAAGATATGCAAATATTTTTGTTTGACATTTTACAGAAGGTAGAATTCTTCTCTTTGTATACTGATTGGAAATTTTGCTTCAAGGGCAATAGGAAGCATGAACTCAGCTAATCAACTTCAACCCTACAACCCCTCTAGTTACAGCTCATAGTGGAATCCTCCCTGATTTGAATCTGTTGAGGCAGTTTCTGCAGCTTATGCCTTAGTAGCTTCTGCAATATTTGGGTCCCATGATGGAAAAGTCTGTTCTACTTAGACTCCATATTATTAAAAATGGGGGTGGGGAGCAAGCAATATTGTTTTTAAAATTTAACTTATTCTACTGTCTGTCTTTCTCATATCTTTTGGGACACAGCCATATGATATTAGATTCTATAGGAATATTACAGAAACACCAGGGATTCACTTCTAGAATTCCATTTGGACAATTTTGGTAATCATTTTAGATGATAACAGGTACCATTAATGACCTTCAGGTAATTTGAGGGATTATTCTACATTTTGGCTAAAACCCTGCCCCCCCCCCATCTTTAGGGAAAATTATAATCATAGGAAATTAAGATGAAACAAATACCTAAAGAAATGTCATGATTCATTAATCATGGAGTTGTTTTAATGTGTTCTGTTTCCCTTGTATTCCTATACATTATTCCAGGTGAAACTCTAAGTTTTTTCCATGGTACAGTGTGTTTTATACTTATTCCAAAAATGTGTATTTGGGAAATGTGTATGACTCATTAGTGGATATTTAAGTCTACTCTGTACACAGTAATAATGGATGATGTCTTCTTATTTTTAACAAATAACTCCTTGTAGGATGAATTTCTGACAGGAGAATTACAGGATTGGTGCCCATGATAGGATTTATGTTAATAATTGGAGGCTGTATGCTCCTTAAAATGTAAATGGAGCTTAAATTAAAAGGATAAGAGGCAAGGCTCTTTTAAGAATATAGGTGTTCTAAAAAAAAAAAAAAAAAAAAAAGAATATAGGTGTTCTTTTTACAAATATACGTTTGTTGTCAAGGCAGATATAAATCATCCCCCCCCCCCACCTAGGACAGATGTCACCAGTTGTCTATTAATATTCATTGTGCATCTGTCAAGTACTCTCTGAACTTGTTACTCTTGTGCTGTTAGTAATTTTACAAGCATTTCTGCACTACAAGATGTTTTCATACGATATATGAGACAAATGGATATTTTAATCATTTAATGTTTTCTAATTTTAACCTGCCAAAGAATATGAAAGAGAAATTCAAATCAAAATAAGACTTTGTTAATAAAATAAATACTTTTTCACTCAATCTACTAAGAAGAAACAGACTTGAAAACGTAAACAAACAAAACTGTGAGACAAATGTTACTGCCATGCTAGGAAAAAAAATAGAATCATATGTATAAAAAAAGAATAAAATTATCTATTTGTGTGTTTTGCATAGCTCAGTAGAATATTACCAAGATCTGTCTCTTAAATGGTTACTTGCTTGCGTGCCTGTAAAAGTGATGTTTTAAAGGGGGGAGCAGTTTACGGCCAACTAGGAGTTTGGTTTCCTCATCATAAATCTCATGTGACTTTGATATATTTCCTTGAAATACTTAGCACTTACGTGTATATCTTTTTCCAGCTGCGGTTGTGTAAATATTTAGATATTTCAGTCACTCATGTTTATATTTTATCTTCCAACCGGGCAGTTGTTGAAGGAATTCTGTCCTGCCTAAAGTCGACTGTGTTCTCTTCCCAAGGTTCCACCAGGATTCTTGCTGAGGGCAGCTGACATCATCATCCTTGTTCCTTACCCTTCTCTTTCTTCTTTGACGCTTCTCTTTGTCACTTTTCTGTTTCCTCTTCAGAGTTTGGTTGAAACCAGGAAGTTGGTTTTACCAAGTGTGATAGAAACCTCATACCGTATAACATACAAATAAATAACAACACATGAGCATAACTAGAATGGTGATTGTCAGGTGGCTTACAGGAACTCAGAATTCATGATGGAAGAGAGAAGGTTTTTTTGTGAATGAATCAAGAATATTAAATAGAGAGAGAAGTTTTGTGACCCAGTAGAGGTGAGCACTACCTGCTTTAGGGAGGAATATGAGAGTTCCTAATTTGATCTTGGTATACCTCTCTTGAAGTTTCCCTTTGAGAAAGTGAGTCAGCAATTATTGATACAAGATGAGAGACTTTTCCCTCAAAATATATTGGTAGAAAAAATTGGGGAACCAGTGATACTGAATGTTTTTAAAGATATATTTTTTTAATATTAAGTCATCTCTACACCTAACATGGGGCTGGAACTCATAACCCTGAGATTGAGTCTCATGTTTCACTGACTGAGCCAGCCAGGTGCCCCAGTGATACTGAATTTTTTTTTAATTTATTTATTCATGAGAGACACACAGAGAGAGGCAGAGACACAGGCAGAGGGAGAAGCAGGCTCCCTGTGGGGAGCCCGATATGGGACTCGATCCTGGGACCCTGGGATCATGACCCGAGCCCAAGGCAGATGCTCAACCACTGAGCCACCCAGGTGCCCCGATACTGAATTTTAATTGCGTGAACAGTTACGTAGGAATTAAGAACTGGCGTTATAAGGCTATTTAATAAAAAATTCAAGCTCATATTTAGAGAATCGAAAATTCAAGCTCATATTTAGAGAAGATGATACCATGTAAGAAAAGCTTTGTATCTCCATTTGTTTATTATCAGATTCTTTACTGAATAAAAGGAATATGAAATCATGCAATTTAGAGTTAGGTATTCTCTGTATGCACAGGGAAAGAACAACATTTGCCACCAGGTTTGCCTGCTTCTTGTTTTTATCATCCACATTTTAAAAATAAGCAATCAAAATGAACACCTCCATTGTTGAAAACAAGAACAGGCAAAGCATGTTTCACTGTGAATTTTAACTAATTAATCCTAGCAGCATTTATGGATTACTTGGGAAGAGCAAGGGTTTTGAATTTGACTAGGGTTGAATCCCAGCGCTGCCACCTTCCAGCTGAATGACGGCTGAGAGTCTCGCTTTCCCCATATGGACACCGGATATAACAACGCCCACTTCCTAAAGCTGTTGTTGTGATGGAGGGTATGATGGATAATTAATGGTAGTTTTCTCTTTCGTTCCTTTCCTTCCAGCTTATTATACTTGATAGTAAAGAATATTATAGTTTTTCTGGAGACGATGATTACCATTTATAATTTTTATTGTGGAGGTTAACCAGTTACTCATTATGAATATCACTTGGGAATTGGAAAGTTTCTTTTCTGAAAGTTAGACATGTTGAGGAATGTGAGATTTCTACATTTTTGTTATGATTTTCAAAGATATGGGTTCTATATTCAAATAACTTTTTTTGGTAAGCCTATTAATTTACTTCAGATTTTTATATGCTAACAGAGTATATTTTCTCTGGAAGTGTGTTCCTCAGAAGCAAAGTTCAGTGTGATATCCTGAAAAAAGAAAACAAGAGCTTAGTAGCCAAAAAAGTTTGAGAAATGCTGCATAGAATACTTTTCTTTTGGTGCATCATAGTGTGTGTTAGCAAGGCCAAACACCCTGAGAACTGTAACTCTTTTTTTGAGCAATACATATGAACAATCTGAGGAAAGAGTATTCTGTGGAGCATTTCTGATGATTTAGCCTTTAGTAATAGAGACAACATTTTTATTTCTGAAACTCTTTTACTGAATACTGCTGTACAAACATTCTGGTGAAAACTTAGGCCTAAGTTTTCCATTCCTCAAGTCATGCTAGCTGTGGTCCAGCTATAATGGGACTGTAGGTTAGGGGTAGAGTCTTGAGCTACACTGTACTTTGGTGGAGCCTGGGTGATCTCCAAGTTCTGTAATTGGATGTTACTTCCTCCATATACTGTCCCTATACATTTTATTCTTTCCCATAGTTTCAGTCTCTGGCTTGATTCTCATCTAAATCTCCAGCTGAGATTTTTTTTCTGAGGTTACACCTGGATATTTAGTTGGCAACATGTCATCTCCAGTTGGATATTCAGGAAGTACCCCTCCATGTTGAAGACTGAATAAATCATCTCCTCTGTCCTTCCTCCCACCATATTTTACTTTTTCATTCTCCACCTTCTTTGGGATTGCCATTCACCCACTGCTCAGTTCATAAACTCGGAATCCTCTAGCTTATGCTTCTCCTCCATCTTGTGCACTTTTCATTTCTATCTTACCCCACTTTGCCACTGATCAGGTCCTGTTGATTTTATAACTAAATATCTCTAGATTCTTTCCTCCATTTTCTCTTCTGTCAAGAGTCCAAGTTTTCAGAATTTATTGTTTAAAGAGTGCAAAAGTTTCCTGACCAATTACTTCCTAATTTAGCCTGCTGTATGGTCCAGTTTCATACTACCAATGGTGAGCCCATGGGCAAGCATGACTGTACCCATGCCTTGCTTAAAATATTTGAATGTTTTGTTGCATTTAGGTAGGCTCCAGAACATTGATGTGATGTACAAAACCAATCACGTTATTGCTTCTGACTACTCCTTCAGGCACATATTTGTTAATCTCTGACATGAGTCCAACCTCACACTTAGGCCATATTAACACCCCGCAGGTCCCACAGGTGTACCATATTCTTTTGTAGCTGTGCCCCCAGTGAAATCATCTCCTTTGTTCTTGACTCATTTTCAAGATTCCTCTCAAATTTGCTGTTTCAGGAAACCTTCACTGTCTCTTGTTCAGGCAGTCTTAGGTGTCCTTTCTTTGTTTTCTCACAGCAAACTGTGTGTCCCTATTTCCTATCTGAAATGGACTTTCAGAATTTAAAATAATGTGTGCTTTAATTACATATTTATTACCTCAGTAGTTGATCCTCAGTAGCATCCAGCTTTCATAATTATACCAAAGTCAGGGATGGTCATATATAATGTTTTATTTTTTTTTGAAATTGTATAGTATTTGCAATTGAATAATCTAAAATCTAATTTAAGTTTCATTTGACTTCAGTATGCTTTATGTGAGAAAGTATGACTTTTCAAGTTATTTTTTCCCCATGTTGCTGGTTTATTTCTTCTTCCTCCTTTAGAGGCTGTTTTACTTAAAGAATTTATAGTATGTTGTATAGTCCATGCATTGGACTAAAGCTGTTTCTCAGTGTTTCAGATTAAAACTATTATTCAATATTTCAGGTGAATTTTTTTGTTATTTCATGGCTGATATAAATAAAGGCTCTTTAAGTTTCATCATTCATCTGCTAATTTCATTCATTAAGAAAAAATGTTAATTGCAGTAGTTATAAATTAGAGATATAAATCAGTCCATGCAGAGCATACAGTCTAGGAAAGGTTGACTAGATTGCACACTGGGTATAATTTATAAAATAAAGTCTCCTAATGTCTCTTTATAGAATACATGATTAGTAAGTTCAGATCATTCTACTGAAATAGGTCTTCCCCATCAAGAAGGAATGATCAGGACCTCATTCAAGTTTTCATTTATTCAACACATATTTATTGTGTACCTATAGTATGCTCAGCACTCTGCCAGGAATAAGAGAAGCAACCATGAGCAAAACCAGACCCGTAGACCTTACAGAGGAATAGGAAAGACCATATTCAAAGCATCAAACAAAAAACATTAAATTGTAATTCCGATCATTCTTACCAGATGTAGCTATATAGTGCTATCTAGGCTTATAAAAGGAGCATTTGACTTTTTTTGAAAGATCTGAGAGGGCAGAGATTTGAAAGGAAAGTGGATATTAACTAGAGTAAGACCATTTTGAGCACAGACCCCATGGCAGGTGTAGGCCTGTGGCAGGAGGAAGTGCATTGTATTTGTGAACTAACACAAGGTGAGGTGAAGAAAGCAGAGCAAGAAGTGGAACAGGAAGAATCTGAAGAGCTAGATAGGGGAATGAACACTTGTAGATCTTGTTAAGGACCTTATCTTAAGAGCAATGAGTTTATTTTAAGAGCCACTGAAGTAGGGAAGAACCCAGATTGTATTTGCATTTCAAAGCCTTCATGTGGCTACGCTGAAGTGAAGCAGTTTAATTTATTTATTCATGAGAAACACGGAGAGAGAGGCAGAGAGCGAAGCAGATTGCATGCAGGGAGCCCAATGTGGGACTCCATCCTGCAACTCCAGGATCACGCCCTCAGCCAAAGGCAGGCGCTCAGCTCAACCACTGAGCCACCCAGGCATTCCCTGAAGTGAAGTAGTTTAAGAGCTTTCCTAAATCCGGGTGGGAATTGATAGTAGTTTGACCTGGGTTGGTAACTAGCTGTAGAGATGGAGATGAGTAGATTGATTGGAGAAATATTGGGGAGGAGGAGAGGAAAGAAAGGGGGGGGTGTCAAGGAAGCCTGGTTTCTACTTTGCATTATTCATTGAGATTGAATGACCAGATGAGAACAAGGTTTGGGGCTCAGTTAAATTAAGCCTTGGGCTGTTGCATTTGAGAAATCTTGAAGAAATTTATGTATTAAATTTATCTATGGCAGCAATAGGTTAGGAATATTAAAAAATATGGTAGGAATATTAAAAAATATGAATCTTGATCCCCATTTTAGAAGTTATAATCTCATTGGAAAAAATAAGGTACAGACACAGGAAATATTAAATGACACATATTTAAATGACTTCAAATATGATGCAATACAGAATATACTCCCTTACCCAATATCCTTTTTCCTTTTATATTTAATTATTTAAACTCAATTATATAACATTTCATCTGTGAAGTATGTTAAATATTAACATGTAACTGTTGGTAACTAATGAAATTAATTTTAATTTAAACTCTCGGAAAGTGTATACACACATTGCACTTTTACTATTTAGGAAGATATAAAAATCTATATAAAGAGCAGTTTTACCGTATATTTGAATATGATGTTCATTAGTCTACAGAATAGGTTTTTTTTTTTTTTAAGTGTTGATAGATGTTAGTTACAAAGGAGATTCTAAGAAGCCATGCTATTACTTGTAATGCTCTACACTTCTTTCACACATTCCTCTGCAAAACAGGCATGTATGTGGTAAATATAGATGGGGTAATGGGTTCTGAAAGGCTTTGTGGACAAGGGATTTGAAGAACAGATGGGATGTGTAGGCCAAGTTTAAGTGGGAGTGAATTCTAAGTGGAGGGTCAAAAGGATTCAAGAATTGGAAGGTGTGTTGAGGTGGACACCAGAAGGATTAATTAGGAGATAGAGTTAAGAGGGTAGTCAGTATTATGCCCTGTTTACATAGCAGTGCTGAAGCCTTGGCTTCTGAAATAAGACTTTTAATTGTTTCCGTGTGATAATACAAAGCTATTTCATCAATTCTTCTGCAGGCTCCCGTCTCCGTCAGGAAGATTTTCCACCTCGTATTGTTGAACACCCTTCAGACCTAATTGTGTCAAAAGGAGAACCTGCAACTCTGAACTGTAAAGCTGAAGGCCGCCCCACGCCCACCATTGAATGGTACAAAGGTGGGGAGAGAGTGGAGACAGACAAAGATGACCCTCGCTCACACCGAATGTTGCTGCCAAGTGGATCTTTATTTTTCTTACGTATAGTACATGGACGAAAAAGTAGGCCTGATGAAGGGGTCTACGTCTGTGTGGCACGGAATTACCTCGGAGAGGCTGTGAGCCATAATGCATCGCTGGAGGTGGCTAGTAAGTAAAATGGGCTTTTGGCTTTTGCAGCAGGAATAGTACAGTGGGATCATTTGCCTGGAGGATGGTAATCAAAAGTCAAACAGGTATCCTAGGCTTTACTTGAGGAAAATTTCTAGCTTTCTGTATGATGAATACAATTCTCCACCTATTTGATTTTTTTTCTTTAATATTTCTCATCGTAGCTAGTTGTTCAAGCTAATTTGGGATTTGCACATAGTTGTTGAACCATTTTACCATTTGGATTTGGAGCTGCTTTCTTTTAAACATTTTCACTGAAATTGATCTATTCTAAAAAATTGATTTATCCTTTTTTGTTACTTTTAAATATATTGAATACAAGCATATTTCTGTAAAAAGAATAGCATGAGGTATTTTTCATTTGTCTTCATTTGGAGAAATACTTTCAACTGGTAGTAGAAGATATGGTTTTAAATGGATTCTAATTTTTAGACATACATTACACTTTTGGTACAGCTATGGGTAGAGAAATGTATGTCTCTGCCTCATACTTTATTATCTTGGCTATTGTAGTGTGCTCTTGGAGGAAAACCTGTGTACGTAATCCTCAAGTAGCCGATGGTTTAGTTTATTTACACAAACGCCAAATGCAGTTAATTTGCAATTACCTCAAGAAGGTTCTATCAATTAATGATTAAATTGTTATAGCTAGAGTCTGGGTGTGTAATGTATTTAAATACAAATTGGGATTCTCTTATTTTCAATAAACATTCAAGAGGTAGCCAGAAAGTTTCATTTGTTTGGAAGAATCATTCTGTGTATTAAATGTACAATTGAGAATTGCATAGGGATTGGAAAGACAAGTGAAATTTAGATCTCTAATTCATTTTACATAAAATTATAGGTGAAACTGCATACATAACTATGTAGTTATGTATATATAATGCTTTCTAAGATGATTGATATTTTGATATAATTTATGTTCAAAATTTTAACTATATATTCAGTTTCATAAACTCTAACATCATCTCTGACATTCAACTAGAGCTTGAATATATAGATCCACAGATAGTTATGCAATATAGACAAGATAGGAATTTAAAGACAGATTTCCCAACTTAATAAGATTATTAATGTGGGATAAGTTCCTCAAGAATTTAGATAAGTTGATCACACTTATAGAACCATGTAGTAAACAGAATGCCAAAGATGTCTAACATGAACATAAAATTAATTAGAAAAAATGAGAGCAACCATTTAAAACTGTGTCAGAAGTAGCGACTCACGTTTTTAAAACATTTGCTTGAAACTCAATTTATATTTCTAATCAAATTTAATTGATTGTAAGCATATTGTATTGTACTTTCTTGTATTGCCTTGATTCTCAGTGAAAATCTTAGAACTATGTAACTGAGATGTATAAAAGCTATAATCACAGAGTAGGCTACTTTTCTTTTTCTTGTTTCTTTTTTTTGCACAAATTTAAATGTGGTGTAGGCAAAAAGAAGCTTAACTGTTTTCATAAGAGGATGTATATATTTTGATACAGTCTTCTTTCAGGTTATGATATTAATACCTTTCTACCTTTTGATGTGTTTATATTTAAGAATACTTATTCCCTGTGGAGGTAAAATTAAGTTAACATTTGAAAACAGATATAAAGAATCAAGAAAGGTGGTGTAGATGACCTAGGCCAACTCTTATTTTTGGTAGATAAGAAACTGAAGATTAGAAGGAAAAGCAGATTAATTATTTATTCTCTGAAATTATTTCTTATGAACGAAGTGTGCTGATAGAAATATATATCTTAGGATCATACTGTGTTTCTGCGGTATTTCTTACTCTACTTGCATTCTGATCATTGCCAGAGTTTATAGAAAAGGTTACAGACTTGAATAGAATATCTAAATGCTTACCCTCTAGATCTTGCCTCAAAACTCCTTTAGTTTTACTTTAGATGATCAAGATACCCTTAATGCACTGGGGATTTAGAGAACTGTGTTTTTCCAATCTGGCACTTGTGTGGCTATTTTAAAAGATATTATGAATTTCCAGTTAAATTCTTTTCTAAGCAAGACATTCCATTACCTTGTGAGTTCATTATGGGAAATGCTTTTCCAGTCTTAGTCAACAAATATACCTTCAAGGAATTGAAACCAGACAAAAAATCATTATATTACTTGTACCAGTAAAATATTCAAATACATAGTCCCTGAATGGATAAGTCACAAATTTTAGTGTAATATTTCTCAGTATGTCTCCAAAATGTTTCAAATTCCAGATTAAAGAGAATATTATAATTTATAGAATCTAGTTAAAGTGCTTTAAACAATACTTTAAGATCATATTCATTAACAATTCAAATATGTAGAAAGGCAGACTATAGGTATCATATATTTAGCAAATATATTTTGATATTAACAAGGATAGTTTGATAATAAAAATTTTTATTAGTGATAATAATTATTTTAAACCCTGAAAAAAGTTTGAGTATTGTTTGTATTGCAATTTTTATACCTGTTTAATTGTGATAATAAACAGCATGTTTTTATTTGGGTAAACTGTATTATTTTGTACCATAAATTATATGGGAAAAAAAAATAAGTGCTCTGCAGTTAAAATGGGTTTTGTGTGTTTAAAACATTATTTACTAAATTCAAGTTTCAGTACACTACATATAGATATGTAGTGATATAGTTCACATATATTTCAGTTACTTATTTTAGGCAATAGTGACTGTTAAGTTACCATTTTAAAATATGTTTGTGTCCTAAAATGGAAAGTTGCCTTTTGTAATTTATGAACAAGTTGTGTGTGTATTTGGGAGGTAGGGGGCAGGGGTGGAAGTCCAGGGAAACATGGGCCATACTTGCTTTGGTAGGTTAGTATGCTATGCTATGCTATAGATTAAATCTGTGAAGTACTATTATAGTTTGGTTTTATTTTTTTCTTGGAGAATATTCTACTTTTTTTTTTTCACATTTTCTTAGTTTAGGTACCGTAAGTTCAATAAGAACTATTCTTATTCTTACCAAAGACACAGGAAGACAAAGATTGCATCTAATTTCTCAGTGACAGTGTAGCCAAGAGTAATAGCATTAACAAAAGTGTCTAGAGGGAAAAAAAAAGTGTCTAGAGGCAACACAGATTTCACAGCACAGTTGTTGGTAATGTTTTTAAAAACATTTATCTGTGTTTTGTTTGCATTTAAACCAAGTTTTACAGCTGTAACAACAACTGCATTTCTCAGTTCCTAACAATTGTCAATCTCTCAAACACTAAAAAAAAAGATATTGAATGTCATTGAAAATCTTTGTTTCTGTACAGAAGTGATAATAATCGTGTCTTTTGTGTTTTTAACATTTATTCAAGTTTAGAAAGTACACCAAAAGGATTGCATTTATTGGTTATTTTTAGAATTGTTTATTTTTATTTTTATTTCAGTCCCAATTATAACCAGGTTTAGACCCAGTGAAAAGCACTGGTCGGCCTTTTGGTGCCGATCCTTACCACGTAGTAAAAGCTGTATTCCTTGTTCTTGAAAACTCAGTTTCGATGCAGTTAAAAAGTTATCTCACACAATTATAAAGTCCAAAAATTGGAATGCTAAGAAATATATGATGATACCTTTATGAAAGTTTCCTGGAAGTTTTAGACATTTATCTTTGTACAGGAAAAGAACTTTTAATCACAGATGTTATTTCTTTAGTTTTTTTTTTTTTTTAATTCTTATTTTTCTTTGCAAACCTAGAATGATATATCTTGATGGGGACATTAAATTGGAAATTTAATTTCCCACTGTTTCTAAGATTTATGAAAACTTCACTCTATCTAATTCAGTTGCAAACTAAACTTTCTAAAACCGTCTTGCAAGTGGTATTGTCTTGTTTGTCTTGTATTAGCTCTATTCAAGAGTCTGCTAAACATCTAGGAAAATATTTAATGGGTCCATTCTCCATTCTCCTGTACCCAACATTATCACTTACTAAATTTAGAACTCTATTTTGTGCCTGGAACAAATTGATAGCACAGTTCTTAGACACAACTTATATTTAATAAGTAATTTGATCTTGGGTAATTGCATTGAATTTTGACGAAAATTAATCTGAACCTTGACCCTCATGCTTTCCATTGTAGAACATGGCCATCTACGTCATCTGCTAAGCAGTGCACAGTTAGCATATGGCTATTTGTTTCCTATTTAAGCTGTTTTCTCTTGAGGGAAAGAAATTCCCTTTAGACTAGGCAGACATCTGCTAGCTGTCTTAGCAGCAAAACCAGGGAACTATCTTTCCTGGGGAAAAAAAAAAAAAGAATTGTCCAATTAATCAAAGATTAGGTCTTCCATGGTTTTATTTACTGGGGTACATTTTAATAGTAATTACTTTGGGGGTAAATGTTAATATTTTGAAGTAAAATTTTCCCACCCCTTTCAATATATCATGATCTTTTGTTGTTATTATTATTAAATAATACTCATCAGAGTGATTTAGAATTTAATTGATCCAAGATTCCTCCTTTGGGTAAAATGACAAAGCAAACTGACTATGGATACTAAGTAACCATGTGTTTACCTAGGTACAATAGATTGTATTCCTAAAATCTGGACCTTGGAAGATGGAAGGATTACTCTTTGAGATGAAATGGTCAGATGAGCAGGTGGAAGTAGAATATGCCATTATATTTTAAAATATTGATTGATTGATTGTGTGCACACACATAATCAATCTGACCTCTATTATGGTCAGGCACTAGAATTATTTATAGTTTATATGCACACACACACACACACACACACACACACACACACACACGTACATTGTTCCCTGATAGACTTTTTATCTTAGAAGTTGAATTTGCTTTATATTGCATACTTAAAAATAGTTTTCTCTATTTAATTTGTTTTATTTTTTTAACTTATCATTTTCAAGTGCTATCACCACATTCTAAAACCTTTTTTATATCTCATTTTTGTTTTTGGTATTCAAGGGAAGAATGTTAAAGAGTCATTTAGTTTACTGACTTAAAATCTTTCCACTTCCTGATACAGTTATATCCTAAAATGAACTGATTCTTTGTTCCAAAATGGATTCATGATTAAATTAAGTTATGTATATAAGGTGTGTAGCACAGTAACTGGCGCGTAATTATAAATCATGAACTATAAATCATGAATTTAATTTTGGTGCTGTTATTTTCATTACTTTTTTCGTCTTATATCTTTCCATCAAACACCAAAATTATTTTTTAGGAAAGGGATCTGATTCTTCTGACTTGAAAAATGAACTCACTTCATTTTAAATTTAAAGATAAGCATGTTAATATACTAAAATATAAGTATGATGCTTCAATAATTTATTTTTCTTAAATTAATTCCCAATTAAGTAAAAAATGTGTTGAATATATTAAATTCCACCTTGAATTGAAATCAATGGTATGAGACATTTGCTCTTACCTTAAAATCCTTAGTGCTAATGTAGGACATGCAATAATGCTGATTCAAATCTTTTTTATTTCAAGGACAAATGAAAGAATTCAGTGTTACAACTTTTACAGTTGATATAGCATTCATATTTTTTCTAATTAAATTTGTGTACTTAAGTAAAGAGGCAGCATTGCTAAGTTCTATGACATGATTCTGGTTACTAAATACTTGAGTTTTTACTATCAGTTGAATAATACTCTTTTATTGTTGCCTGTCTTAATCTGCTTATGCAACTCTAACAAGAATACCTTGTACTGAGTGACTTAAACAACAAACATTAATGTCTCACAGTTCTGGAGGCTGGGAAGTTGGAGATCAGGGTGCCAACATGATTAGATTCTGGAGAGAGTTCTTTCTTGGTTTTCCCCCATGGTAGAGAGAGAGCTCGGGTGTTTTTATCCCTGTGTAAAGACAGTCCTATCATACGGGCTTTACCCCCATGAATCCATCAAACCCAAATTACCATCCCAAGTCCCCATCTCCAAATACCATCATCTCATTGGGGATTAAGACTTAAACAAACGAATTTGTGGGTTGGTGGAGAGACACAAACATTTAGTCCATAGGTGCCTTTGATGATTATTTTTAGATTCTTGTTTTTGGATTTATAGTTATTTTATCATATTAGGTAACTGAGAAATAAAATTCAGAAAATCAGGGGGTAAAGTTATGTAATCTCCATGATGTAAGTATCAGGTCATCTTGTTGCATCGAGATGTTAGGCTTAAATGGTGTTGTAAATCAAGTATAGACACATCATACCTTCAATATGAATATAGGATTGGGGGATTTCTTTATTTGTTGAGAAAAGTAAAAGCAGCATCCTTTAGTTACTACATTAAGAGAGAAGATAGTGGTCATTCTCTTTTAAAAGAACATAAAAATTCTTTCTTTCTCCCTTCTCTCTCTTTTGGTTTTATCTTTCCAAAGAGTATTTAATATGAATAGGAAGGCAGAAACCTATATTTCATAATCCATGTGAGAGATGACAGTGACGATGGGTGAAAGGGAAAATTTGAATCTCAGTGGGCATCTTGTTAGAAGAGGGCAAAGCTTGCTGACTATTTGAGTGTGCTATTAGGGGAGTTGGCTGTGTTAGAGAATGTACTATTTATTCATAGATAACCAACAGGTTATATTTTATCTTAAAACCACTGCTAGTTAAACACAGCTGAAGGCACATGTTCAGTAGACTTCAGTAAACTTTTTATGTTTTCTTCTTTATCTCACATACCTGTTATATATTAATCTTTAGTAGATTTGTAGAAAGGCCTTAAGAGTAGAGGCACATTATGCATTTCTTTTTCTTTACTCCCAATCACAGGTTAAGGAATGTGAATAATAAGCTTACAGAGATCATTTCTGTGTAACTTCAGAAAATTGTGTTTTATTTGTGATAATACATACATGTTCTTGTAATCTCATTATTCAGAGTTAACTACTGTTGAAAGTTGAGTAGATATCATTTTAGATACCCTAAAGTCCCTATATGTGCTCTGAGGAAAACTATTCACTATTCAACATTATTCAGTCTTAGGTGGCCAAAAAAAGGCATTGGATATCTTGGAACACATCTGTGTCATAAAGACTAATTGGAAAAGTTTAGTTCTTTAGATTGGATGCCTACAAAACAACTTCCTTCTGCCGAATATTACTAAGATACACTATCCTGGACAAGATTCAATCCAGTAATTCTGGGGTTAAAGGTTACATATACCATTACCAGTCTCATGAGCCACTCCTTTTATTTTCTCAAAAAGTAGATGGTGTTCATTTGTGCTGAAAAATATTAAGATGATTATTTCAATGCTGTTGATACTTAGATATAAAGCTCCTTGATGCTTCCAGAAAATCAATTCAGTATTTAGTTATTTATGGGAAATTCTTGGCAGTGTCTCCTCCTTTCAACAGTACTTTCTGTAAAAAATATTCAAATAACAAGATAGATCTGGTTACTTCTCAAATCTTATCATCACTTCTCCTTTTAATCTTCCTAATTTACTTATGACTTACATGCTAGAAGTCTTTCCCACGTACACAGAACAACTTCAGAATCACTTGTATATATTTTAAAATGAGTGACAAATTTAAGAAAACATACCTAAACCTTCTTAGTAGAATTAATTTTAAGAATTTTTATTTTTATTTTCATTATTTTTTAAGTAGGCTCCATGCTTATGTGGAGCCCAATGCAGGACTTGACCTCACCACCCTGAGATCAAGACTCAAGCTAAGATCAAGAGTTAGATACTCAAATGACTGAGTCACTCAGGCATCCCTAATTTTGTTTTTTATTTATTTATTTTTTAAAGATTTTAAAATCTATTCATTCATGAGAGACACAGAGAGAGTGGCAGACACATAGGCAGAGGGAGAAGAGGTTCCTTGCAGGGAGCCTGATGCGGGCGTCGATTCCTGGACCCCAGGATCACGCCCTGAGCCAAAGGCAGACACTCAATTGCTGAGCCACCCAGGCATCCCAGGCATCCCTAATTTTAATTACTATATTATAAATTAGCTTAAGCTGTCATACATTATCAATTTATTTTGTCAGGTTAGAATAAAATACTATTGAATGTTTTGGTGGGTATTAATGTTCTGTTTCTTTGTTACTCAAAATGGGCACTTAAAAATGTTGTTTTTATTTTTTATTTTTATTTTTTTAATTTTTATTTATTTATGATAGTCACACACAGAGAGAGAGAGAGAGGCAGAGACACAGGCAGAGGGAGAAGCAGGCTCCATGCACCGAGAGCCCGATGTGGGATTCGATCCTGGGTCTCCAGGATCGCGCCCTGGGCCAAAGGCAGGCGCCAAACCGCTGCGCCACCCAGGGATCCCAAAAATGTTGTTTTTAAAGCTGGAAATTAAATAAATATGTAAAGAATACCAAAATATAGTTTATCCAAAAAAAAAATTGTGTTTTTTTTCCCCTCCAAAGTAACTCTTTCTAGATATTCTACTTAGTTCTAGCTATTTAGTGGTGAACAAAAAAGAAGTGGTTTCTGCCTTCATTGAAATTACAATACAATGGGTAGAAGGAGTGAGGACAGAAAATAAGCAACTACCATAACTTTATGGTTAAAAATTGTGACAAGTGCCAGGAAGGATTGGGGCCAAGCTAAGAACTGAAATACAAGATGTGACCAAGACACAGAGTAAAAGAAAAAGCATTTCAGGCAGAAGAACAGTACATCTAAGAGGCCATGAGAAAATGAAAGACTTGGACATATTTGGGAAAATGAAATGGTTGGTATGGCATATGAGCAAGGAAGACAGCTATGGAGATAGGTGGGGTCTAGATCGTGCAGGATTCTGTTACCAGATTAGTAATGTTGGATTATATGTTCAGTGCAATGAGAACCGCAGAAGGTTTTGGGACAACGGTAGAGGTGACATGACGTGATTTATACTTAAAAAATGTCATTCATGTAATACTTCATACTTTCTATATGCATAGAGAATGAGTTGCAGAATGCCTGGGGGAAACCAGTTAGGAAACTCTGGCAGTATTCCAGACAGAAGATGATGCTAGTGAAGCACTTGGTAGTCATGTAGGTGAAGAGCAAAGAAAGGAATAGATTTGAATATTGAAGACTTGGCTTAATTCTGAAGGGTTAGACAGTAGGGGTTGAAATTTTGCAAGAGATACAATTATTGGTGATGGCAAAGTTAAGGTCTAGTCTATGACCATGCAGAAGGGATTGAGCCTTTGAATTAGGTGGTGTAATCTTTGGGTGACTAATAGAGTTCAGAGTGCTGCAGCCCATTACAATCCCAAGAAATTGTATTTTCCTCTTGTTTCTCAGCCTGCAATATGCTTGCTTTCTTGTTCCGTTGGTCATTACTTTACAGTCATCTCAAGAGTCATCTTCTCTGGAACCATGCCATTATCCAAGGGTCTAGTACCATTCCTGGCACATTGCAAGTGAAGTGATCGAATGTGTAACTCAGAAGCGTTTTATTCCATGTGTGACAAACATGATAAAGTGTCATAATGCCACTTCAAGGAACAGTCTAATCTACTCTTTTTGCTCATTCCCCACACAATCTCTTTGTAAAGTCAAGCAGTTCACATGTCTCCAACACTCATTTGAAAGCACAGTGCTTAGAATGCAGTCATAAGGTACTGTTTCCCTGGGAGCTCTTTTTTCTTTCAAGGTTCTGGAATATTTAAGAAGCTCTTCTGGGGATAACATTACTAAGGAAATTGAGCAGTACCCAAAGGGGTTTTCTGAAGTTCCCTGGAGAAAGTCTACACATTCAGAATAATACCTAAGTATCTTTACTTTCTCTGTTTCTTCCTGGATAGGGAAAAAATACACAAAATAAGTATTCCCTTTTTTTTACAGATTTTATTTATTCATGAGAGACACAGGCAGAGGGAGAAGCAGGTTCCCTGTGGGGAACTAATAGGGGACTCCATCCCAAGACCCTGGGATCATGACCTGGGCCAAAGGCAGATGCTCAACCACTGAGCCACCCAGGTGCCCCCAAAATAAGTATTCTATAACAGAATTATTTGTATTCTTGTACTTTACCAGTAACCTATATTCCACTTAAAGCTATTATCATAGTCCAGTAGATTTATATTTAATGAAACAAATTTGATGAAAAATCAAAGGGAAGTTGTTACAGCATGGTAATGTTTTAAATTTCTTATTACAATCTGAGGCTTTTTTCTGTGGTTAATGATTTTTTTAAGCACTTAGTTATAATTAATATGTAACTGCAATAAGTAGGCAAGATATAGATAAGAAAGGGAAGAAACCCACATGGATAGTAATGTGGCTAGCCACGTGAGGGAAGCAAACTGTAGTGAGGGAAGGATTGAGTTGGCTACAGGCAGCAGCTGGAGGCTTCTGCTCCAAATGTGGTTGGGGACCAATAGCATTGGCTTTACCTGGAAGCAAGTTAGATATGCTGAATCAGACCCTGTATTTAACAATATTACAATTTAACTCATGCCAATTCAAATTGGAGAAGCAGTGGGATACATTGTGCTAAACTGGAGTTCACAGACCCCAGCTCATCCCCTAGAAGCAGTTAAGAACATGATTTTTGGTGGGTTGAATTACCCTGGGTTTCTAAACAAGAGTGAGGGCAGGGGAAAGTGGTGAAGGATATGTAGGAGACTAGTAGAGATAGCAAGGGAGGGGCAGAGATGGAGAGAGGGAATTGCAGAGAAAGAAAAACACGGGAGGACAGAGAGCGAGACATATCCAGAGAAACAGAGAAACTCAGAGACAGAGAGAGAAGGAGAGGGGATAAGAGAGAGCAAGACAGACAAGGGGAAAGGGAGAGAGAGATGCAGACAGAAGAAAGGTAGAGAAAATATGTGCTGGGGAGTGGGGGTGGGGTAGTTATGGTAAGGATTGAATTTAGAAGAGTAGAGAGATAAAGTAGCCTGAAAGGAGAAGGAAAACAATGTTTACTATGTATGAATATTTACAGATAGTGGCATATTAATCAAAGAACAGGATACTCAAAACTTTATCAGTATCCACATTGCTTATTAAGGAAAGTAATACATGAACTATATCTTGGGTGTTTTTTGTAAATTCATGGAAGGCTTTATTTACCTCACATAATCCAGAAGTGAAATGCTGTGTGTGTGTGTGTGTGTGTGTGTGTGTGTGTGTGTATGTGTGTGTGGCTGTTTTACTTTACATTTTCTAAAACGAAAACTATAGAAAAACTGTAATTTATTAATAAGAATAGAACCGTGCTGGAAGGGTCATTTGAAAGTCATTTACTCTGCTCCTCTGACTTTTAGTTTAAATTATCTAAAGATCATTTGTTCGGAGCCAGAGATTATCTAGCCTCTATCATCAGTACCCCTTACATGCATCAGCATATGTTAACACAAAGTTATTACTTTAATTTACTTAAACCCTACGCTGTGGAAGTCTTTCTTTTTATATGCTAAGTGATAATAGATAAGCCATTTTTTAATATAGCAGCTTATATGTTTGAAGATAGTTATTAAGTGGAGACTAATTTTTAATAAATTATATCTGATGTTTAATTTAGGTTTCTGAGTATAAGACACTTTCTAATCTCAGTCTCTTAGTATTTCCGAAATGGAAATTGTAGCTTTAGTAACATTTTAAGTCATATTTAACCTAAGGTCTAAATTTAGGTTTAATAGCACCTGTGACATTTTATACTTGTCAAGAGAAATAAAAGTTTATGACCAAGTTATTTAGTATGCCTGAGTGGGGACACTTTTAATTTTATGAAGTAAATGATGGAGTAAAACTTAGAAGAAAAGCCAAGAAGTTAAAAAGAAAATGGGAAAGGACATCCTTTCCCCCTAGGATTTATATTCTTTCTCAATCTTTCCCTCTCCATCACCCTGTATCTCTTTACCACATAATACTGTACTTTATCTAGATTGAGTCACATTAAGTTACCATTTTATCAGATTCTTATCTCTGTCAGACACCAGAAAATGGATTAGGAGTCTGTGTTTGATGTAGAAGGACACTGAGAGCATTTTGATCACATAACTCAGCACTTGTCATAGCTTACCCAAGTGACTTCCTCAGTTCTAAAATGAAAACGTAGGACAGGTTGTAACCTTGTTGAATCTTGCTTAAGGGAATTCTTGGAAAATATGATTATAGCATATTTTCCTTTGGGGCTACCTCAGGAAAGAAAGTAGCAAAGAGCCAAAATTCCACAGGAGAGGAGAAATATTTCTGTGGTCAGAGGATTGAGAACATGTTGACAGTTGCCTTTAACTCCTGTCCTCTCATCTTGTGCCTAAATCACCAAAAACTAAAAACTTGAAGAAACTCAGAATTCTGTGGTCATAGTCTGTAACAGGGGGAGGTAATAAAGTCAATTCCTTAACATAGTTTTCTTAATTCGTTGCTTTTTCTCTTTTGTTTTCTTTTCTTTTGTTTTCTTTTTTCTTTTCTTCCTTCCATTAATTACCACTAAAGTCTCTCTCTCTCTCTTTTTTTGTTTTTTTTTTTTGTTTTTGTTTTTGAACTGTGTTGGTTATTTCTTTAAGCCTCTGTCAAAATTTTAATTATCAACCTTAGGTGAATAATCAATCATGCATTTCTTATGATCTATTTCAAGAGGAGTTGGTGTTGTTTGAATGTGATGGGTTCTCTTAACCCTGTACAATGATTTTTAACCATTGAGTACATTATGGACACTCATTACAGTTATGAATAGAATTTGTATGTATGTAATTTGCATATATGTATACACATATGTATTTTGCATTTACATATATGTTTGTACATATATAATTTGTATAGAATTAGTTACAACTAATTCTGTCATTAATTTTGTTCTCAACAAATCCAGTAAATGTTCATTTAGCATAGCTCTGTGACCCTGGTGATTAAACTAACCTCTTTATACTTCAGTTCCCTCTCCTGTAAAAGGAGGGTATTAATTCTACTTACCTTAGAGAGATTTGAGGAGGATTAAATAAATTGATTATATACAAAACGCTTAGAAGTGTGTCTGGTTGATAAAGCACTGTGTATGTATGGTAACTCTTATATCATGTGCTATTTACTATGCTGGGCACATTACTAGCTAGGTGTACTCCTTCCTTTTCTGTGGTTCCAAAGGATGTCTCTCTTCATTGCAAGTAACTGAAGGCTGAGCAACTAATGCCATATATGGTTACATTCAGAATGAGTTTTTCGTTCCCAGAGTCAGGCATCCTCTCATACATAAATGTACTTAAAATCCATATAAATATTTGTTAAATGTTGTATTGCCTTCATATATCAGTGCATGGTATGTCTTTTATGATAAATATATTTTTTGAGGGTTTATAAAGTTATTGTCATTGGCATGGTTAGCATTTAAATATTTCATTGTGGCTTTTCTCAAAATACGTTCCAGTAAAGTATTTCTGTAAGCTGTTAAAAAATAATTTGTAAAAGAAGTCTTTAAACAAACTTTTATATATATATATCTCTTTCCTGTAAGACTTCAGAGGCTTTAAAATATTAATGAATTCTGTGAAGCATGAGAGGATCTAAATTACTACAATTCCCACATTTATATGGAATGCCAAAATATTTTTTCAGAGAATAATTTGTTTTCTCAGAATGCATTTTGGGTAAAAATTAGAATTTGGTGTCCTGTGGGGGTGGCCATACAATTTCAAAAGGGTCTGCATGTCTCCAATTCAGGTTTGTAGTTATTTATCTACATAGTTCCTTTGTTTCAAGAACATAAGAGTAAGAATATAATATACTATTCTATTTTTATTTTTTTTCTTCCAGGAATGTTTTCTTCTACATCAGTATGTTAAGGCTATAACAGGGATCCATTCAATATTACAAACATAGGCAATTTAAATATGTTGCTTTACCAAAACTTTGCAAAGAGGTGCTAAGCATTGTGTGTGGCCTTACCCTTCGCTCTCACTAATATCATATTACTGTTAATAGTTTTGACCTCAGCTTTCTAAATGTTGCTTTCTATAATGGATACAATTTACCTCTTGTGAGCATTTGACACAACTGACCTCCTTTGGGAAATGTTCACTTTCCCAGAATTTCATGGCACCCAACTAGATCCAGATTATATCCTACTGCATGTAACCAAAGTCAAGCAATTTAATAGACAGGTTTAAATTTGATTCTGGGGGAAGACTATACAGTGAAAGGTTGGTGGTTCCAAGAAGCCATCACGAATCCAGCTTCCTTGTTTTTCTGCTTTGCCAGCCTTAGTATGGTTTTCCTCCTTGTGGTTATTGTTGTGCCCAAGACTGCGAATCCGAGAAACCACCAAGGAACCGACACTGATGCAAACACACGAGGGTTTATTTACAAGCTCGAGCTTGGGTCCAAGTGCACCCGACACAGGGGAGCAGGGACTTGGACCCCGAGACTAAGAGGCATAGCAGCTTTATAGGGGCCAGTGGCCAATGGGATTGTAACATACGCTGGAAGTTGCACAGTCATGTCGGTCCAAACGCAGGTGGCCAATTGAATCACATTTTACCCTATAGTATCTATTTGAGCTGGCCTATTATTTTGGTCAGAATTGGTGCACAGTTTGGGTGGGCACAAGGCGGGGTTACATTGTTATGAGCTGATTTCTGATAAGGGTGTGCCCAGCGGCCTGACTAGGGTGGGGCAGCGCCTTAAGCAATAAGCAGGTCATGTGGGGGTCATACAGGAGGTGGAGGGTGCTGCACAAAATGGAGTTAATCCTCTCTGCTTGTCCAGGGCTAGGGGATTTTTGTTAAATTTCCTGGGTCCCACAGTGATAAGGTAATGGCTCTACCTCTTAATGTCACCTTTCTGTGCTATACTAAAAGGAGGAATATAAAAAATCAGCAGCTCCCCCCACCCACCCTTTTTGAAAAAAATCAGGACAACAGTATATTTCTGGAAATCTCACCCAGTAGAATTCTATTACATTTCATTGGCTAGAATTGTGTCATGTGGCCACCTTTAGTTTCAAAGATGTGTGATGTTCAAAAACAAAATTCAAGGGAGTAACTGGGAAGATCTAATTGATTTTATTAAGTGATTAATGAATCAGGCAGCATCCCAAATGGCAAGCATAAAGATAACTCTAGGGGTTGTAACAACAAATGGAAGGTTTTTATAGGGTGGGGCTAGTAGTTATTAGCTAAAGAAAAGGAAGAATTGTTTCTGGCAAGGTCACCTTCCATAAGGAGGAAGGACAGGGGGTCTTAATCGCACACATTACCTCATCTTCCTTTGAGGAATGGAGAGGGTCCCTGTGACAGATTATCTCATTAGTACTGACCAGATAATTTTAGATTTATTGGCTTAGAATTCCATTCCTGGAGAGGTTGACTCACTGCATGTGAGTCTTGATTTGTTGTCCTGGGGACAAGTGACTCCACTTTGAGCCTATAGTTTTGTGGTTTTTTTGTTGTTGTTGTTGTTGTTGTTTTTGTTTGTTTGTTTTTAGCAAGGAGAGATATTTTTAACCAACCCATTTCTTCCCCAAACAAAATTTGGTATTTTGTTGAAAGAAAGAACAGAGAATGATATGTAGTAGGCAACTAGTAAGGTCCACCAGATACAGGCTATTGATTTTCTTCTTTATCTGGCTGAGTCTTTCAGCCTTATCACTGAAATGTTCAAGTTAATGGAGTGTTTATTTTTTTATTTTTTAAAATATTTATTTATTTATTATTTATGATAGACATAGAGAGAGAGAGAGAGGCGGAGACACAGTAGGAGGGAGAAGCAGACTCCATGCCAGGAGCCTGATGCGGGACTCGATCCCGGGACTCCAGGATCGCGCCCTGGGCCAAAGGCAGGTGCTAAACCACTGAGCCACCCAGGGATCCCCTAATGGAGTGTTTATTCTTCTCTTTTTTACTCTGTGACTTACTCTGAATGGCCATACCTACGTCTGGATTGACCGAAAACTATTGTCCAGATTTACTCCTGTTGTCTTATCTCTAGACTGGACCAATACACCCAGCTCCTTTGGTAGGTCCTGGTAGTACCTCCAGCTCAAATGTCCAATATAAGACTTAAACCATCTTCCTTTCCATCCCTGCCTTTCTACTATTTTTTCCTAGCTATGGAAAGGATAGCGCCATCAATCCAGCCCTCCAGACCAGAGACCCGAGATTACTTCTTTTGTACTTTCTTTCCATCTGTTCGCATCCATTGATCCTCGGGCCTAGCTGATGATGTGTCCTGAATAGCTTTAGAATTTTTCCATTTATCTCCATCCCCCTCACTATTCTTCTAATTGGTGTCACCATCATTTCTCACCTAGATAACTGGAATACTCTTTTGCGAGTGAAAATCTGATCTGTCCTTCTTGATTGCTCACTCAGAGATTTTCAATGCCCTTAAAGTCTAAACTCTTTATTTTCTTTTTTAAAGATTTTATTTATTTATTTGAGAGAGAGAGAATGAGAGAAAGAGCATGAGTGGGTGGAAAGGGCCAAGGAAGAGAGGGAAGCAGCCTCCCCACTGAGCAGGGAGCCACATGGGCTTGGGGCTTGATCCCAGGATCAAAACCTGAGCTGAAGGCAGTCACCTGAGCAGGAGTCCCAAGTCTAAACTCTTAAATGATTTGCAAGGATCTCTCTTGATTGCTCACTCAGAGATTCTTGAAGGTCCCTGAAGTCTACATTCTTTAAAATGATTTGCTGGGGGGGATCCCTGAGTGGCTCAGCGGTTTAGTGCCTGCCTTCGGCCCAGGCCATGATTCTGGAGTCCTGGGATCGAGTCCCACATCAGGCTTCCTGCATGGAGCCTGCTTCTCCCTCTGCCTGTGTCTCTGCCTCTCTCTGTGTGTGTCTCTCATGAATAAATAAATAAGTAAAATTAAAAAAAAATGATTTGCCAGTATCAGTGTGATCCTGGCTTTATGGTCTAGAACTCTCTCTTCACCTCATCCCTTTGGTCTGAAAAAAAGTGTTTATTGTCTCAGAGCTCAGGAGAGCCATCCTTTACTCTCAGCCTCCTTTTCTGCGTATTGCCCCAGCTACCCCTATCACTAATCAACCTTACTCACACCTCCCTTCCTATATTCCTTTATCATATTGTATGTAACACCTATATTGTAATTAGATTGTATTTCCCACTTAATTCTAAACACTGTGTGTAACTTGTAGTATCTAGGACAGGTCACCAAGGGTGTATAATTGCTACATCGCCATCAGTAAACAATTCTGTATAATGATCATAACCAACCAACAATCATGAAAAAAAATGTTTTCTTTATGTTCAAAGGTGCTAATGTACAATTTGGCATTTTGTTTCCTCAGTAGAAATGAGAGATTGCACACATACTCTGTAGTTTTGAGCCTGGTGTGTTTTATCCCTCACTCTTTTTTCCCCTTCCCTCATTAGAAACATTTTTTCCCCTAGAATCAATTCCAGTGACAAGTCAAGTCCATGATTGTACATCTCAGCTAATTTTTCTAAAAAGAGTTTCAAGTACAATATTCATTTATTTAATACCATATTTCTGATCATTAGCTTGGACTATAAAATTTAACATACATAGAATGAAATTAAGTTTTAGAATTTAAACCAAGTACTGAATACTGTGCAGGGATATTGAAAAAGAAATGTGTATGAATATAGTTCAGTAAAAATAAGCATCACTCTCTACCCTACATTGTTAAGATAATTTTTGTGGAACAGACTATCCATTAACATTTATATTTAATTGTATAGTGTTTGTATTACTAATCTAACATATACTGCTTGAACATCAGTTATGATGCATGACCAACAGAGAAACCTTCCAAAAACTTTAGAATTCAGATTTTTGTCTTTATTTTGTTAGATTTAAAAATTAATAAAATAAAAACATTGCTAGAAAGATTTAATATTAATATTTAAAAATCTAAATGTTTTTCATGTAAGTATAAAACAAACATGTTAAATATTACAAAATTTTAGAGCACTCTTTCTGCTTTTTCTTAAATTAAGGCACAAACCCTAGACCCTAAAAGGACACAGACCTTAACATTGGACACAGTCCTTTACATTGGTAATTCTTTTGACTGACTCATGCTGAAAACTATTTTCTAAGCCATAACAGTGCTACTGGGGGTGGATGGAAGGAATGTTAATTTAAGTGAAATGGTTTCAATTTAATTAATTAATTTATTAACTAATCTTATTGAGATGTAATTGACATATAAAATGTTACTTTTAGGTAAACAACATAATGATTTGATACATGTGTATATTGCAAAATGATTACCACAATAAGTTTAGCTAACATCTCTCACTATATATAATTATATATATTTTTTCTTGTGATAAGAACTTGTAAGATCTATTCTCTTAGCGACTTTCAAATATGCAACGGAGTGTTGGTAACTATAGTCATCATACTATACCCTTATATCCCTAGGACTTACATCTCTAATAATTGGAGGTTTGTCGTTTTTGAGCAACTTCATCTAATTTTCCCCACCCCTCTGCCTTCACCCCACCCCCACCTCTAGTACCCCTTAATCTGTTCCCTGTATCTGTGAGTTTGTTTTCTCTTCTCTAATTTATTTCACTTAACATGATGCCCTCAAGGTCTCTCTATGCTGTTGCATATGACAAGATTCCCTTCCTTTTTGTGGCTGAAAAACATTCCATTGTGTGTGTGGAGAAATACAGACACAGACACCATATTTATTTTATTTGTTCGCTCATAGGTTGTTTCCATGTCTTGGCCTTTGTAAATAATGCTGAAGTGAACATAGAAGTGTAGATATCTCTTCGAGGTAGCAATTTCATTTCCTTCATAAATACCTGGAATTTGAATTGCTGGATCTTATGTAAGTTCTATTTTTAATTTTTTGAGGAACCTCCATACCATTTTCCATAGTGGCTACACTGAAATGGCTCCAATTTTAGAAGGATTTTTACTGAAGTTGGAAAATATATACACACAGTGAAACTCATACACACACACACAAATTGAGGAAATATTTTTATATGCTATTATGGATTCAGTTAAAGCTCCTTTTTAATGTTTTAAAAGAATGTCAGACTCAAGTCTTCTTTAGATTCTTAAAAATATGGTTGAAGCATATGATTTATTCATGAAATTTTGGCTAGGAAAAATATGAACAAAGAAATCGTCTTCCTCTATTCTTGCCCTGAATGCTACAGTTACTGTGATAATTAGCTCAATGTTATTGTGGGTTATTTTTTCTTATAAATAATTTATACTTCAGTTTGCCTTCATCCTTTAAAATGGCAATGCATGAAATTGATTTGGTATAACTGTACCTTTGATTAATATTTAATTTGAAATTATTTTATAGATTGAAGTTTAGATGTAACTATGTCACATTTTAAGATGCTAAGTATACATTGGAAAACTTGAGTGTGAATGTCTTTATAATCACTCCATTTTATTATTCAAAGCACCATTTTCTCAGTTTATAAGTAATATATTTTATAATGAGTAAATAAAACGTCTGTTTTTTGACCTAGTAACACCTGCTCCTCCAGCTTCCTTTTAATATGAAGTATATAACATGTAACTGTTGTAAATGACAGTATTTAGCAATTTAAAAATACAGCTCACTGAATCCACAGAAAACAGATCAAGTCTGTATTTCACAGGACTATTTCTTTCATTCACATATCTGACGACCTCGGGCAATCAGTTCTTAGTGAAAGCTGTTGAGTTCCTGATGCTCGTCTAGGTGCAGAGGCCAAGGACCTAGAGGGACCGTATTCTTAGGCAACTTGAGTTGATGAGAGGAAGAGATGAAAGAGGATTGATTTCTTCTGGAACAAGGGGTGCTGTCTTACCCCCCTCTTCCCAATCTCACCATCTTTTCTCCCCTTAATAAACTTGGTTTGGTACAAAGGAAGAGGCTACTTTAGAGAAGCGCTACACACATCTCCCAGAGTTTGTTCTCCCTTCAGCTCAAGAACCTGGAATCTGTCCATTGATAACCTACAATGCTTTGTGCATCATCTGGGAAAAAGGAGATATTAATCCAGTTCTTTTCCCCTTTAGCAGTAAATAACTTGCAAAAAAAAAAAAAAAAACCAAAAAGAAAAAAAGAAACAGAAAACAAGGTTGGGATCATGTGACTAGCGATATATATCTTTACCATTGATTTTTCTTCCTGCTGTGTGTGCTGCATGAGGACAAGGAGCTTGTCACTATCACTGCTGATCTAGAACAATGCCTGACAAGTATCTGAAATGTTCGGTGAATGAACGCTATGTAAGTTTAATGCTAGGAATTGATTTTCTGGGACTTGCCTAAAGGCCTGATAGTACCTTCTAACCTCTATGACTTAATTTTCTTATCTACAAATAGGCACTGCTACTTGGTATCTTACATAATAATTGCATAATTGGTTAACTATTGGAAAGTAATTTGGACTGGTTAGAGATAGGCAATGTACAGATGAGAGGGGGTTATCTTTATTAACTAATCAATGATGTCTTCAGAACTTCTGATATTTCTTATGCTTTTGCAAAATTGTACTGTCTTAGTATCTGAAAGAAAGATAGAGGAAGAGGAAGGAGAGGGAGAGGGTTTTAAATTTAATTTGCTCTAATGACCACTTCTATGAGACTTTCTTTAAAATTACACTTTTTTATAAGACTGTGTATTTTTATTTAATTGATATTTTTAGTTTTTTAGCCTGGGGATGTGGATTTGTGTGCCCAGGGCAAATTAGTGAGTGAGTGTAGGCCATGATCATATTTTGCAGGGATGATAAGCCTGCTTTCAGAAGGGGTGTTCCTGAGGAGCCTGGCTTGGTCAGTTGGAGTTGCTTAGTGCGACTCTTGTTCTTGGGGTTGTGAGCTCAATCCTCCTATGGGGTGTAGAGATTACTTAAAAATAAAATCTTGAAAAAAATAAAAGGAAGGTGCATTCCTCCATGTTTCCCAGACAGTTTTACTTGGTGATGTGCAGGTGGAAGAAATGTTTCTGTCAGAGATATTTTGGTCTTTATTCCTGAAGGACAGCTTTAACCTTAGTTTTGGATTATATTCTCACAGCATTTATTTGTTGACTAGCCTTTTATGCGTTAGTTCTATGAAAACGTAGCTTGTCCTTTATATATTTAATTCATTATATGGGCAGAACTGGTGTTTTTTTTTTTTTTTCTTACATGTACTGTGTCTTCCCTTTATGTAATAGTTGTTTGGAAAATTTAACTGTCTGTGCCAGATTTCATTCCTTGTTTACAAGTGTTCGAGTGAACTGTTATGAATTTGGCATGTGAAACATGCCCATTTGTATTATACCACTGATAACCTTTTTCTTTTTATACTTATATCCCAAAAATTCTGACTTTTTAAAAAGTGGATTTATTTTGAAGACAGAATCATATTATTTTAGAGACATTCCATTTGGGACATTTATTATACTACAGAGAATCTCTCATTTCACAATGACCCATATTTCACTTAATGTTTACACAAAACTGTTCATTTATCTGACATAAGGGGCTAATCAAACTGCTTAAGTACAGTCCTGGCTGTTTGGAAGCTTTTTAAGCACCAAAGAGAGAGTACTTAGCAATGGAAATTGTGTTTATGTATATGGAATATTGCCACTGAAATTCTGAACAGACCCAGAGGAAGAAGAATATTGAATTTTAATATTCAAGCTAACATAACTTATTTCTATTTCGTATTTAACTTAGTGAGATAAATTGGCTCTTAGTAAAACTGTAATTCTATAATTGTATTATAGAATACAATCTAAGTTTTGTTTTGTTTTGTTTTGTTCTAATTTGAAGAAGTTGAGGTAGAAGGCCATATTAATTATAGTAATAACCAGTACTTCTGAATGTGGGCTATGTGCCAAACTCTGTTTTACACATATTAATTTACTTAATCCTCACAAAAACTCAATGAAGTAGGTATGTTATTACCCTTTTTAGATGAAATCAAGGCCCAGGTAGTTTAAATATCTTTGCCCATGCTCATAATCCTGATGCTCTTTTGCTTCTCACACTTAATGAGTCTTCTTAATCATGAGAGATTCTTAATCATGAATGTGAAACTTAAGACAAATCCATTTTATATGTGAGACAATTACCTTCTCACATAATGATGCCAAAGCTTGATATACATTTACTTCCTTTGTTAAGGTAACTGTTCATGTGGCAGTCAGTAGGTTCTAAAATATAGAATTTTCAGTTTATATATTTCTGTTTTCTTAATCTGTAGTTATAGATAAGAACCAGTAAAATGTTAAGTTTTACATGCAAATCCTTTTCATACATGAAAATCTTACTTTTTACTCAGCCATGGTCAACTGGTTCACTATCAACACATTTTACATTTAGGATTAAGCTGTGGCATTGATGTCTATGCATTATTGAGAAACCAAACTGTTATAAAATTAGTATACTTAAAAATACGCTCCCCAAATAAAACTTGAAATGGGCTAAAAGGAGGAGATAAATTGATACTTGGTTAGTGTTCTTTCTTTTTGTCTTTATTGTTTTTTAATAAGGTTAAGAAATTTTACCTATACTTCCCTCAATTTCTTGTGATATATAAAGATAAAATGACTTCCTCAGTCAGAGAAAAGCAAATGCCATGATTTTACTCATGTGGAATTTAAGAAACAAAATATGAAAAAAAAGATGGAAAAAAAAGAGAGAGAGAGAGAGAGAGAGGGGATGGCAAACCAGAAGACAGACTCTCAACTATAGAGAACAAACTGAAGTTTGCTGGAGGGGAGGTGGGCAGAGGGGGATGGGTTAGATGGGTGATGGGGATCAAGGAGGGCAGTTGTGATGAGTCCTGGGTGTTATAGGTAAGTGATGAATCACTAAATTCTACTCCTGAAACTAATATTGCACTGTATGTTAACTAACTGGAATTTAAATAAAAACTTGGGAAAAAAAAAAAAACAACTTCAAGTAAAGAAACCATTCCCAGTATGACCCCTTAAAAGAACATGTCTGGTGTGTTCAGGAGAGATCAATACATGGGATCTTCTGACAAGGCAGAGGTAATCTTTTAAAGCTGAGATATTGACAGGGCAATCCACTAAGTAAATAGCTGGGAAGCAGTAAAGCTTCAGTTGGCTTACATTGTGAACACATACCGCTTCCCTTTCTCTCCTGTTGATGAGATTGTTCTTGTGATGTTTTCAGCTTTGTGTTAGGCTCATTTACTTTGATTCTACTTAATGTATGCTTAATCTTGTTTTATGTTATCAAAGTCAACATATAAGCCTTCAGCATAAAAAATTGGAGTTATCATCTCTGGCTAAGTTCAGTAACGTGAAAGTCCCAGTATTTCCATCTGATCTTGACTATCCCACCTAGAAAATGTATGAATTCCCCTGCTTGGAGGATCCACAGAAGCTTCACTTCTGAGGACTCCCTTGAGGCTGCTTGAAGCTCAGGTGGCCACGATCTCTCCAGTGTCAGATATAATAGCCATTGGGAAAACCAAACACAAATTGATAGCATTGAAAGACATAAATTTTGTGTCAGAGGGCAGTAGTCATAGTTTACTTTGATGTGATAGTTTCGGAGAGAACATGTCAGTGTATCATTGACCTTTTCAGTAAAATAAGTAAAGTATGTGTTAAGTATATGAAGGATCATGTCAATGTGGTAATGTTCCTCTGCTCCTGAAAGAACCATAATGATCAGTAAATTGGTTGCAGGAGCATGTGGTGGAGAATTAGATATACATACCCAAATTAGGACAGTTGCCAGGTACTTTCTATTTTCATATCTGAATATTTTATGGTGGTCAGCTCAGGATCCATGAAAATTCTTTTCTGCATGAGGTTCTGTAAAGGTATGAAGGAGGGGATTCCCGGGTGGCTCAGCCGGTTTAGTGCCTGCCTTCGGCTCAGGGCGTGATCCTGGAGACCCGGGATCGAGTCCTGCATCGGGCTCCCTGCATGGAGCCTGCTTCTCCCTTTGCCTGTGTCTCTGCCTCTCTCTCTGTCTCTCATGAACAACAACAAAAAAAAGGTATGAAGGATGTACAAGGTGTATTGTGCCCAACTTCACTGGTATACTCTCTAAGAAGACAAATGACAATCAACAGTCTGAACTCATAAAGTTCAAGAAAAAAAGCTGGGATCTCATGGAGCCGATGTTTTATTTCTTTTGGCTGCCCTACCACAGAGTACCTGGTGATTTTTTTTTTTTTTTTTAATATACCCTAAAGAGTAAGCAGGCACTGAATTAAGAAAGATTGCTGCAAATTTACATGAAACAAAACCCAAAAATTGTCAAATAAGGAGTAATGGTTTATCTTTAATTGTTAAAAGCATCAAATTTATAGCTAATTTTAGTTCTCTAAATTGAACCATATTTATTTATCTATTGAACCACATTTAATAACCAATAAGTTACCATATTCTCCATGCTAGAACTTTTTCTGGTTAATAACTTTTCCGAGCTGTTCTTCCAACATGGGTTTTCACACATTTCTCTCATCACTTTTATTTATTTATTTTTTCTCTCATCACTTTTATTTTTTATTTTTATTTTTTTTCATCATCACTTTTAATACTCTGGTTTCTTTTATGGACCTAGGCATTCCAAAATATTTACATATTTCTCTTTGCAAGATGGGATTTTCACTAATTTCTTTTCCATTTATAGATGTAAATGTCATTAACATAATTAACTTTATATCACAGGAGAAGGAATAAATTAAAATTATTTTATAATTTTTTTCTATAAATGGTTTACCATATATGTGTGTTCTTTTCATAGTTGTGTAAAAATCTGCTACCAATAGACTTTGGTGCTCACAACATGATGCTTTATATTTAACTTATTATCAAGTATTACTCAACATCAATTGATGTGTGCTGAAAGCCTATGGGCAGAAGAGAACTGTGCTGTGTATCTAAAAAAATATAACAATCATGGAGTTATTCTGGGCTCTGTCTTGTATAATAGCTTCTGCTGTTTAGCAACATTAGTGAGAGGTTGCATAGGAAAGGATAAAAAGAAGGAAGATATTTTTTGAATGGAAACAGAGCTGGGGGAAAAAAAAAACCAGTTATTTCCTTTTTGCTTGCTTTCTTATTTGGATTCTTTGAATTAGAATTGTTAATAGGCCAGATCAATCTGTCTAAGAGGAATCCTTCAAAGCTGAGTGAATGATATGTCCCCAGAGAAATTATCTTACTGGGACATGATCTGAGTTTATGCCAAAGGCCTGTTTAAAGGTTCAAGATGACTAAGGATTTATTCAAATTGGAGTTTTAACAGTCTTTCCTTTAATACGTTTGCTTTTTTCTTTATTACAGCTGAAGAATGATGATGAAATTCAGATTTTATAAAGTTAATCATATTTGTAGGTATAAAACAATTGGCCACCCTCAACAAATTACATTTATATTTAATATGACATCAAAGGCAAAATAAACAGCCTCAATTTGTATAACTTAGCTTAATCTTTTCTTAATTTAGACATACTTATTTTTTCCAAGAGGTAATATCCTTTTTGATACAGAATATTTTAGATTTACATTTATTTATTCATTCATTCATTCATTCATTCATTCATGAGAGACACACAGAGAGAGAGGCAGAGACGTAGGCCGAGAGAGAAGCAAGCTCCATGCAGGGAGCCCGATGCAGGACTCCAGGATCCAGGGACGCCAGGATCATCACGCACTAGGCCCAAGGCAGGCACCCAACCGCTGAGCCATCCAAGCATCCCTTGGATTTACTTTTATTTTTTATTTTATTTATTTTTTTTTAAATTTTATTTATTTATGATAGTCACACAGAGAGAGAGAGAGAGAGAGAGAGAGAGGCAGAGACATAGACAAAGGGAGAAGCAGGCTCCATGCACCGGGAGCCCGACGTGGGATTCGATCCCGGGTCTCCAGGATCCCGCCCTGGGCCAAAGGCAGGCGCCAAACCACTGCGCCACCCAGGGATCCCGGATTTACTTTTAAAAGAGAAATTCTGACTATTGATATTATCATGATTGATTAGGATATGAATATTCAATGGTGCAGCCTCAGAACTCAAGGTGAACATTGTCAATTTTAGATTTTTTTAACTGGTTTGCTAATGCTTAAGTCTTTCTTCTCGAGGTACACTTATATAATAAAGTTCACAGTGGAGGCTTTCGTGTTCTGACTAATTCAGAGAAGATGGATATAAATAAACTTTTATTTGTACATCTGTCTTTTCTTTTTCTTTTTTTCAAAAAGAGAGTACCTGAAGCCAACTAGTAATGTCTGTTTGGACTCTGGGTAAGCAGGACTGTAACTCCTGGAAGCTACACTATTTAATTAGTATTAGAAACTGTAGCCCTGGGGATTCCTGGGTGGCGCAGCGGTTTAGCGCCTGCCTTTGGCCCAGGGCGCGATCCTGGAGACCCGGGATCGAATCCCACGTCAGGCTCCCGGTGCATGGAGCCTGCTTCTCCCTCTGCCTATGTCTCTGCCTCTCTCTCTCTCTGTGTGACTATCATAAATAAATAAAAAATAAATAAAAATATTTTTTTTTAAAGAAACTGTAGCCCTAGTTGTTAATAGTACCATACCTCTTCATAGTCACAACTCTTATAAGACAGATACATAAGGAAGTTAGATAGTGCTCATTTTGGCAGCCCATATTTAAAATTGGAACCATACAGAGAAGATTAGCATGGTAAGGATGGTACACAGATTTGTGAAACGTTCCATATTTTTATTCTTCTCTGATATCATCTATGGGTGGAGAAAGAGACTTTGTAAGTGAAGTGATCCATCCGGTTTAATGCCCATTCCCAATTCCTCTGTCAAAAAAGAAAAAAAGAGAGAGAGAGATTATAGATAAACAGTATTACTTATAGATCCAATTCTAAACTCTTTCATTTAGAAGAGATCACCTTGGGAAAAGAATGATCTGAATGTATTTCCACTTGATGTTTTATAAATCAAGGTTTTTCCATACAAATATTTAAAAGCATATTTTGGATATAGTCTATAATTTTACTTTAGGAATTGAGCCTCTCAATAAGGGTTATAATGTAGAAAAAAATAAGATTTATTTATTTATATTTATTTGAGAGAGAGAGAGAGAGAACACATAGGCAGGGAGCGGATGTGGGGCTCAGTCTCAGGACCCTGGGATCATGACCTGAGTCGAAGGCAGATGCTTAACTGACTGAGCCACCCAGGTGCCCTTGTAGAAAAATATTTTTAAGTCTGTCACAAATAAAATAAAGATGTGGGAGGGAAAAATTATCAGTCAGGATGTAAAAATACTGGGAATGAGTTATACCAGACAAGAACCAATAGTCATATGATCTATATTTTTCATTGTGATTTTGCTTGAAATTGAGCATGAGGATTATAAATTTAATTTTAAACAGAAATTGAATATAAACATCTTTGAACCTTTGATAGAAGTGGGTTAAAATCAAATCAGAAACACGTAATGCTATTTTTTTCTTTTTATCTTCCCCAAATTTTAAATAATTTTAGAATTGTAAAAATCCTTTAGAAAATTCTAGGTGTTTCTTATTATTTGGCACCTTTAGAATTTTGAGTAAATCTGAATGTAGGCCACTGTCAGTTCTATATTTTTGAGCATTATGTTTCCGGGGGCCCAAAGTGTAAAGGCTAATTTTGACCTTGTTAGAAGAGGTGAATATATTTTTTTTAATTGTAATGTGTGCAATGGTGGGGCCTCTTTTTTTATACCCCCTTTGTCCTTCCAGTTTGTCAGTGTTTTGTTTGTCTTGTTTCAACTAAACACCCAGTAAAAAATAATGAAAAAAGGTAATAGGCTTATTTGTAAGTGTTCTGTGCTGATTCTTTAAGAGAAAATATTTTCAGGTAGAACAGATGGTTAATTTGGCATTTTTCATAACAGTTGCCATTTTTAAATACTACATATCTTTAAAATGAATTTTCTCCATTTTTACCTAAGATTTTAGTTAAGTTTAAGTAGGTAAAATTAAATGGATATTGTAAGCCATTGCACTATTTCCAAGGTTAATGTTAAAAACCAAGCAAGTTACATTTAGTAAAAATATGGATGCATATTATTGATTCTTCTGGTCATTCATTGAGAATTGTAGTAGTGTCACAAATAGTTATAGAGGATGAGGGCTATTGGAGTCTGAAAGGTATGTCAAATGGATGGGATAAATATGTATATTAAATATATTCAGCTTTTCTATCTGGCTCTTAAGCCTCTTCTTTTTGAAGATTTTATTTATTTATTAGAGAAAATGAGCAGCGGGGAGGGGCAGAGGGAGAGGGCAAAGCGGACTCCCCTCTGAGCAAGGAGCCCTTTGTGGATCTCCATCCCAGGACCCCAAGAGCATGACTTAAAACCAAAGGCAGACACTTAACTGACAGGCTCTCAGTGAGCAGGACCTGGGGATTATGACCGGAGCCCAAGGCAGAAGCTTAACTGACTGAGCCACCCAGGTACCCCAAGCCCCTTCTAAAATTAAACTATTCAACAAGGCTTACTGCATGCACTGAGTGAAGTATTATTTGAAAAAAAATAATGTAACTGTTACCTTTAAATTTGCATGCGTTTTCATGTTGTGAATGTTGATGTTAAAAATATTTGATAAATTTCTACACTTAGCATATCTTTTTGAATTTTTGATGCAAGTAGTTTTATCCTTTGTGATTTTTTAAGAGATTTTTAAAATATAGCATGAAACTGTTGTTGGAAACTGTCAGAGTGTATGTTTCTGGCTTATTATATAGTCAGTTTGTACAAAATGAAATTTAAAAGTGAATGAAGAAGGGACCATACATTTAAAAATCCCAGCCATACAGGAGATTCCATTTTCTTACTGCCATTTGTTTCCTTTTTTTTTTTTTTTTTTCATTTGTTTCCTTTGAATTGGTTGGTAGTCACTTGTCCTTATATAAGATGAAAATCACACCCTTGTCCTCATACTTTGATTACTGAATCTTAGCGCTCAATGAATGAATTGTTCTCACCATCAAACTCCAAGCCTGGGGCAGTTAAGTTTTCTTGGTCTAGCCTAAGGAAATATGACCCTCTCTAGGAACACTTCCCATCTGCACACATAAAAGGGCTCTGTCTTTAACCATTACAATAGCTTTCTGCTTTCCTTTAAGAAAAGTTTTGTAAATCAAGAAAGCTTTTGTGATGTGTTCCTTTAATCTCTATTTGCTTCTCCCTATTCTTTTTATTTCAAAGTTTAATTAGGAATTCTAGCATTTCACAAATTGAAAGAAATAAAATATTTGACTAATATGAATCAGAACTCAACAATGTAAGACTAAATACACCTGCAAATATCAATCTATTATTTCCTCCATCAGGACTGAAATTTTTGACTATTTATGGTGGAGAGATTATATTTGAGTTTATTTTATCTTTCTAGTTAGTCTAAAATGAAGCAATGCGATTTTATTTTATTTTTGCGATTTTAAATATACTGTGCAGCCTGTTTTAATAATTTTTTGCATTATTTTAGGTTATTAGTTAATATTTAGGATCTAATCATACTGAATCGAGGTCTCAAATATTGGTCACTATATAAAACAGTTGCTAGTGGACCTGTTGTTTGGTTCATTGCTCATTTGGTTCCAGCATTAAATGTAAATATAGTAGGGCTACAACTTTGTGTTTGATTCTATGTAGTTCAAGTTACCCCTGAACACACTAAAACAGAACTCAGTTATACTATTGGTTACATATTAAGCTGACCAGATAAATAGTGTGTTTGATAATGGATCATGTTTTTTACTTCAGTTATTCCATAGTAGAAATCCTATGTATCCATCCCCATTTGTTGGCTAAAGACTTAGTACAGTGACTGATATAATTCTAAATATACATTTTATTTTTCAAATAAAGGTAACTTTTTTCAGCTATCATATTTTAAAAACCGGATTCTTTTCAGATCCTATTTTCTGTTAAGTATATTCAGTAATGTAACATTTTGGTGAGAAAAGGAGGAAATTTCTAGCAAAATTGCTTATAGCAAATTATGTATGTGATCATTTTAAAGGTTAATGAATATGCTGCGTTTTTTTAGTGGCAATCTATGTTTTAATGTATTGTGACATGTAGCCTGAACTTCCCGTGTCTTTAAAAACACGTACACACAACTCACTGTTTTCCATTTATGCTTGGATGCTTTTACTAGTTAGCTAAAATTGATGATATTATCACAAATATTTGTGCTCGTAGAGGTTTTGAGAACAAGGAAGGAGGTTTAATAAGATAGGGTCTTACACTCTGCTTAAACACCCTGTCTTCCATGCTAATCTCCTATTTACAATGATCCATTAGGAACATTTCATGGTAGGCAGCATGTAGACCAGAATTAAAGAACATATGGGTACAGTTATCCTGGTTAAAATGGCCAACGTGCCTTGTATTGTGTCTGGAAGATAACAGGACAGGTGGTAATCCATCTTCACAGAGTGGAGACAGCTGGTATTTTCCGTAAGCTGAAGCAGTCTTTTTCTATGTAGTCTCACCTCGCAGCTGATATGTCGCTTATTAGTATAATTCAAAACACACATTGATGTTAAAAAGCATTCTGTTTCTCTGTCCACTACAAAAAGCACTTTGTGGGCCAGGCATAAATCAAAACAAACAGACAAAAAAGACATATATTTTAGTTTTTGAACTTGAAAAGTTTAAGCTTCAATTTAATTGTTTTTTTAAATGTAAAATAAAGATTATCTTTAACTCGGCTCTCCTGTAAAATATTTTTCCTTTGAACTAGGTAAGAGAACTCTCTTCCCTATATTCCATATTCCCCAAATTATGAAGTTTTCAGGGAAAATCTTTAGTTCATACCATCAGGAGATATTTGTTAAAGTCATTTTTAAAAAAAGCTATGTGTCTCCTATCATTTCTTATATTACTGGAAGGATTATTGGACATGTATTGGAATCATAATAGTAGACTCTCTCAGTATCTGCTTGGAAATTGTTTTTTTTTAACATTTTTGCTTGCTTCCTGTTATTCAGTGTAAAGAAGAAATCAAATCTGCTGGATACCTGGCATATTGAGAACTGGAGTTCTGTGTTGCTTACAGTTCATTTCAGATTCCAATTACCCCTTTCAAATACTGTAAAAATTTTGACAGGGCCTTCGATTGTAATGGCCATATCAATTGATTTAGTATGTCTCAAAATTCCCCAAAGGCAAGGTGAGGTTAAAGGTCAGATTACTGGTGCATGACATTCTTACTCACTTTAGTAAGATCAGGATCAGCGGTTTCCTGGAGCACACTGGGCATTATTCTAATCTCTCTCATCCAAGTATTGCGGAATTGGTATCACTAATACTGTCCCTATCTGTAAAAGAGCTAAGGGTACTCACACAGTAACTGAATGAGCTAGGATAGTGAGAGTTCAGCACATGCACTGAATTCTTGTTTATTAAAACCAAATGCTCTTTTACATATTCACTCCATTTCAGATAAGTAAATTTTGTGGCTGGAGCTATACATCGATTTCATTAAAAAAAAAAAAAATGTATGCTCTACAAAAGTAGACTTCAAAACTACAAATGTGAAGTCAATAATTATTTCCCAGAAATTCGATTTCAGAACGTCTCAAAGTAGGGGCTTAAGTATCTATTACTTCCTTTAAGTACTTTCATGTCTGCAGTTCTATGTTTTCTAATGGCCACCTTCTCCTTCTATATTCATGGTTTTGCAATAGTTGGCTTTATTTAGTGCAATGACAAAACTAAATGATCTTTGCCCTGACTTTCTCCCTGGGGTGTAATTCAAGTATAGAACAGGAGTTCTCAAACTACAGTGTGTATCAGATCACCTGGATTGCTTGTTCAAGCCTGATCCCTGGGTTGGCAGGTCTTCTGAGTTAGCAGGGCTGGGGTTAGGCCTAAGAATTTGCATTCCTGGCGAGTTCCCAGGTGTGGCTGATGAAACTGGGTCAGAGAGGGCACGCTGGGAACGTCAGCTCTGTAAAATACTTTTAAATGTTATTTCAGCCTATTTGAATTAGTTACCACCTTTCAAAAGTATGGCCTCTACTGTAATGAAGAAATTACCCAAAGGATGCCTAGAATATTTGCTGTAGTGCATGAGCAAACCATTGTAAAAACATTTGCTTGATGGATTTGGGAGGGGCATTTAGGAAACCACTGGCATTTCCTCCCACTTTTCATTTCTCCTCCCCATTTCTTTCTGTCCTAATCCTCTTCTTCCACAATGGAGTTTTCTTCAACATTTCCTTCACATTTGACTCTACTCGACTCTCTTACGAGTTACCTAATGATGTTTCAGATTTTCACTGATCCCTTCTAGGAGTTGAATCAGTTTTGGTATTAGTGGGATTGGAAAGACTGAAACTTTCTTCTGCTTCCTTGGAATAAAGTCTACAAAAGTGCCATTCCTTAGGTGAATGTAGGTCTGATTTAAAGTAATCTTTTACTGAGGAGTAAAAAGAAAACTATAGAAACTTAAAAACCTCTTGACATTAGTGTACTTATTACGTATATAAACAATATGTGACACCTTTGAAATACATAAAATGGTTTGAAAATTCAATTTAATGAAGACTTTATTCTATAGGACCACGAAGAATCCCTTATAAACACATGCACACTGTTGATTGTCTAATACATTAAAGATGTGTGAATGTATATTCCTCATTTGTTCTCTCTTTCAAAATAAAGTCCTTTAATATTAAGTAGTATAGGGGCGCCTGAGTATCTCAGTCCATTGAGCATCCCACTTTCGATTTCTGCTCAGGTCAAGATCTCATGGGTCCTAGGATGGAGTTCCACATCAGGCTCCCGGCTCAGCAGGGAATCTGCTTCTTTTCTTCTCCCTCTGCGTCTGCCCCTCCACATGTGTTCTCACTCTGTCTCTCTCAATCAAATAAATAAATCTTTTTAAAAATATTAAATACTATAATAGTAAGTCTCAAGAGTATTTTGACACACATATTTTCACTTAATGTCTTCATGAAATGCTACTATGAATGTTTAGCTTTATATTACTTAAATTTTGGAGAGTTTCAGGGTCATATAATTTTATTATTTTTTTGTGGCATCATCGGTTTTTATAGTTTAAAGTATTAGGTTCAGTTTGGGATACCTAATGGTTAAGCAGCAATAACTATTGATAGTTATTACAGTTACTTTACAAATTATTTTAATTGCATAATGCCTGATAGCAAAATTAAGTAAATATTTACCAAAATATACTGGTGGTCTGAGAAAATGACTAGATTTTTCTCTCAGAATTGCTTTTTTATCTTTGATATATCATTGATAAAAATGTCAAGTGAATACCTTTTTCAAGGAAAAAAAGGAAATGATAATAGCAATTTATTAATTTTCAGTTTGATGATTTATTGAGCTTATTAGAAAATTAGAATATTTACAGCCACAGGTAAATTTTTTTGCTGTCAGGAAATCAGATTATAAGGTTTTTTGGTGAACATGCAATTAGAGAAAAAGTGTTTGTTATTCTTAAGGTACTTCATTGGGTTTAATACATGTACCTTTTGGGGTGGCTGGGTGGCTCAGTAGGGTAAGAGTCCCAATTCTTGATTTTGTTTTGGCTCAGGTTATGATCTCAGGATCCTGAGATCAAGCCCCATATTGGGCTCGGTCCTGGGCATGGAGCCTACTTAGGATTCTCTCTTTCCCTCTCCACCCCTCCACCACTACTCCAGACCGTGCACCCATGTACCTCCCCTCTAAAAAAAAAAAAAAAAAAATCATAATAATATGTGTACCTCTTATCTCCTAGAGGGATAATCTTTGGGTTTGCAACTCTTAGGCAAAAGTTATATCCTATTAACAATATAGAACTCATATTGGCTACATTTTTTTCTTTTTTAAGTTTTTATTTATTCATTTATTTAAGTAATCTCTACACCCAACATAGGGCTCAAACTCATAACCTTGAGAACAGGAGTTGCATGCTTGTCTGACGCAGCCAGCAGACGCCTCTGTTTTTCTTTTTGAGCCAAGTAAATAGATGCTTATAAACAGTATGGGATTTACAATTTAATCCTTTGTGTGAATATGACAGTGATTTTATATATAATTCTCAGTTTGATTTTCTGAACAATTTCAAAGTTAATGTGAATGTAGTTTTCTGTTTATTTCTTTTAAGGATTTTATTTATTTATTCATGAGAGACAAGAGAGAGGCAGAGACACAGGCCTGTGTGGAGGCCTCCTCTCCACACAGAGGAGGAGCAGGCTCCATGCAGGGAGCCCGATATGGGATTCGATCCTGGGACTCCAGGATCATGCCCTGGGCCAAAGGCAGGTGCTAAACCACTGAGCCACCCAGGGATCCCTAGTTTTCTGTTTAAAGAGGAATAAATTTCTAACATATCTGGGGCAACCAGAATTTGACTTCCTAGGGCATTAGTGAAATCTAGGTAGAGATACTCATGCTAAACACCAGTTTCCTGTCCTGAAATGCAGAGTTCCATAATTCATCATTATGAAGAAAAGCGTGGATCATAATAGATTTTCTTTTTGCCTTACCACCTATATCCCTGTAATTTAAATTGTTTTTGTAATTAAAATAAATCTGTGAATTATTTTAAGCTTTGTGTTTATATTTTTGGGTTTTAATGCTCGTTTTCAGTAAAACTCTAAAATTGACTTTTAGAATAGGGTATGGAATGCATCTTACATTTTTATTGTATCTATGTTGAAAGACTGACCAAAAATGTCTGTTAGAAGAATTTTAGCAAACTCTAGAGTGCAGATTAATGTTCAGTACACAGCTCCTGCATACTCTTCATCTGTGGAATAGAAACTGTCCTTACCACTGCTGCAGTGTGTACTTTCAATGCCCATGGCTTCTTGGTACAGTGAAACTTAATGTTAACTAGTGGCATAAGGGGGGCAATCATGTCTGACTTTCCGAAGGGGAGAGATTTGCACAGCATGTGATTCTAATGAGCTCAGACAGTGGAAAGGAAAAAAGAACCACAATTAGTACCAAATATAGTAATTTTTCTACTCATGACCAACATTTAATATATTCATTTTAAGTGGCAACTCAGACTTATTGGTAAACTCCAGTACATATGAATCATCATTTATAAACCCTGTGTTTTGCAAACTTGCATATTTACCACACAGAAGAAGTCTCTGAAGACATTGGTGCTCAGCAATTACCATAGTTTTAAAACATGCCCTCTGGTCAACATATATAGTAGGAAATAGCTAGGTTATTTGTTTGTTTGCTTGATAGCAAGTTATGTTGGTAAAAGTCAGATGTTCATTATAACTAAATATAAATAAATTGAATTAGAGAGTATTCTGAATGTGATAATGGTTGCAGCATGGCATGACAATTTATTATTATTATTTATCATTCTTACAGCATGGTGTGATAATTTAAGGAGCAATGAGATAGAGATTAATTTTTGCTGAATATTAATTTAGTTATAAATATCTTCACTAATATACTCTTCAGTTGATGCAAACTAGCTAAAATTAGTGGTCTCTGAAAATTTTAAAGAAAAAAGTTTTAAACTATTTCAGTTTTTATGAAATCTGCTATTTTAGAATCTTCTATTCCATCTTACTCTCATTATATTCTCATTAAACTGACCCAAAGGCACTCTCTTTGGGTGGTATGTACCTTTTTTATGAAACAAAGTCAAAATGCCTAGAAATTTAAATTTTATTGCTTTTACCTGAAGGGAACTGTTCACTTTTTTAAAAAAGCTCTTATTGTTATGATTTACAAGTTAGGTTTATTTATTTTTCAGTGTTTTTCTCTGTATCTACTTTCCCCCACTCAGTACCCAAGTCATAAAATAAAAGCCCTGTGCTGGAACCTAATATTATTTCTCCTGATCATGAACTTTTAATTGTCAAACTTGTCATGGATACATGGCACAAGTGAAAGAATAAAGGAATAACATGAATTTTATCACTGTTGTGGCTCACAAGTGCAAAGTTGTTTTTCTTTTTTTTTTTTTTTTAATTTTTATTTATTTATGATAGTCACAGAGAGAGAGAGAGAGGCAGAGACACAGGCAGAGGGAGAAGCAGGCTCCATGCACCGGGAGCCTGACGTGGGACTCGATCCCGGGTCTCCAGGATCGCGCCCTGGGCCAAAGGCAGGCGCTAAACCACTGCGCCACCCAGGGATCCCCCAAAGTTGTTTTTCTTCTATTTTTTCTACTCTGTGTAGATTGCTAGCCCTTTCCATTAATTATAGCTAGGACCACCACATATGATTGTATAGTTCGTTCACTGTGAAAGGACCAGTCTGGCCAAGGGAGCATAGGCTATAGTCTCCTCTGACTCCCTACTCTCCAGAACAAGTTTGTAAGACTGGGTCTCCAGGAGGGCCTCTTTTCTAATCTTCACAAATCTACTACCATGTAGTAAATGAAATCTTGAATGCTTTTGTAAGGTTCTTTGTACAATTGCTACATCTTTGTCACTATGCTAGATTCATTCAATTCATACTTTTTTCAGAGGTGGGTTTTTTGTTTTTTATTTGTTTTATTTTATTTTTTATTTTTGCATAAGTGATTCTCAAAGTTTGGTCCAGAGTTCCTCTTAGGAAGTCCACAAGGTCAAAATCATGCATGGTAAAAGATTCATTCAAAGGTCAAGGCAAAATAATATATTTTAATCTAATAGGTTTCAAAAAGTTGGTTGATGTGTTTTCAGATTCCACTTTGTCACTAACATTTAAGTGACTACTACATGTTGACTGTTAGTGTAGTAAAAAATAAGAATATCCACGATTATTTGAAAAGGCAGTTAAGATACTTCTCCCTTTTCTACCTAGATGTCTTTGTGAGGCTTACTTTTCTTCACATATTTCAACAAAATTATGTATTGTAAGAGACTGAATGTAAGAACAGATAGATAGCAGCCAGCTCTCTATTCATTAAGCCAAACATTAAAAACAAGTCAGCAGGGACGCCTGAGTGGCTCAGCAGTTGAACATCTGCCTTTGGCTCAGGGTTTGATCCCGAAGTCCCGGGATCGAATTCCACATTGGGATCCTGCATGGAGCCTGCTTCTCCCTCTGCCTGTGTCTCTGCCTCTCTCTGTGTCTCTCATGAATAAATAAATAAAATCTTAAAAAAAATCTGCAAAAATGTAAAACAGTACCATTCTTTTCACTGTATATATTTGGGAAAATATAGTTAGCTTTTGTGAAAATGTTATTTGTATGGACATTAAATAAGGTTATCTTTATTTTAAAGTAAGTATTTTAAATTTTTCTCCATTTAAATTTCTAACATTATTGCATCAGTGGATAGGATTCCCATAAATAAAAATGCTTTGGGGTTCTCAGTAATTTTAAGAGTGCAAAAGGCTCCTGACACCAGATCATTTGATAACAGCTGCTTTAAGGTATCAGAATGTCCAACGTTCCTTTGTTGGCAATAATAGTGATGTTCTAAGTATTGGACTGAATGTACACATACATATTTGGTACAAGAGAATTGCTTATCCTAGGAAAAAGGAGTCCAGCCTGCCTGTTTTTCAAGGATCACTTGAGTTTTCACATTTGATTCATCTTGAGCCAGCCTACAGGTGCAGATGTGTTGACTCAACTCAGCAAACATGGAGAGAAGCTGATCATAAAGGCCAAGTCCGTGGCTGTCAGGATGGTTTTAATTAACAGTAAGGCACGCTTGGTCCCATTTTGTGTGCATTTCAAAATGTTACTTGTCCATTGAGATGGCTCACAGATGAGGCACTACTTGAGCTTTGCTGAAATGCAGCTGTGACATGTGCTTTTTAAAGAAGACAGGAGAGAGGGGTTCAGGGCAAGCGATTCTGTGTGAATTAGGAACTATTTTATGAACGATGTTGGACAGCTGGTCTGTTCATAATGATTGTCAGAGAAGACCTAATATGGCAGGGAGGACCTCCGGATTCAAGAATAAGAATGTTCTTGCCGGTGATACTAAATAGTGTATGTCTAAAACAAAACCAAGAAACAAGCAAAAAGCAAAGCAAAAAAGCTCCTCTCTTCCAGATTTATACCACTTTTACACTTTGATTAGAATGATGTTGACTTGTTCAACCATTATACCTAGTCTTGACAGTCATGCCATTAGCTGTAGAAGGCAATCTATCATAGTTGTTAAAGCCATGGCTTTGAAGTCACTCAGACACTCAAATCCAAATTTTGCCTCCAACACTTACTGTTTGTGTGAGTGCTGGCAAGTTGTCTTACTTCACCAGGGCTCAATCTCTTCATCTGAAAATGAGTAATACTACTCTCTTGAAGGTTTATTGTGAATATTAAAACATATTTAAGTATGAAATACAGTACCTTTCTTATAGTGAGTGCATCTGTGTGTGCTCTCTCTATAGATAGAAGGAAAGAGAAAAGAAAGAAAAGAAGAAAGAAAAAGAAAGAAAGAAAGAAAGAAAGAAGAAAGAAAGAAAGGAAGAAAAGATTTAGTGCTAGCAAGCAACAACAGAGTTTTAATGTTGGAGATCTCTTTCTCTCATCCCTGCTTCACCCCCTGCTCTTCCCCATTTAAATATCTCAGTGTTGCCTTGATTCCAGAGGTATAGTGTATGAAGACAGAAATTAAAGGGTTCATGTAGTGGCTACCTAATCATTTTCAGGGAAAATAAAAATAGCCTCTTAGGGGTCCTTAGACATAAGTTCTAAAGTCAAGTCAGGTCAATTCATAATTAATGACAAAGTATGATCTCTCATACTTTGATATTTTTAGTTTATTTTTTAGGGTTTTCTTTTTAAGATTTTATTTATTTATTCATGAGAGACACAGAGAAGGAAGCAGAGACACAGGCAGAGGGAGAAGCAGGCTACATGCAGGGAGCCCGATGTGGGACTCAATCCCAAGATTTGATCCCTTTACCTGGGCCAAAGTCAAATGCTCAACCACTGAGCCATCCAGATGCCCGATATTTTTAGTTAAACAGAAACTTGCGTTCTTCTTCTTGCATCATCCTTATGCTTTAATTACTTTAATTATGGCAAAAGCAATTTAGGAAATTATAGAGAAATAAGACCCTAGGCAAATATGACTTTAGTATTTGTATCATAGTTATTGATTCCTCAGTTCAAAAGAATGGGATCAGTCTTATTTGAAAGCAAACTTGAGAATCCATTCCTGTTATGATAGGGGAGTGTTTTGTTTTTAGTTTAGTAACTGAGAGAATGAGTTGGGCAAATAAGTAGAGATGACCACATTTACATAAAACAGAAATTCCTCTCAATTATTGTGGTCCATTGCTTCACTGAATTTTAATATGAGATAAGCCATAAGATGTAGGGTGTGTGCATGTCCATGATTTGTGTGTTTGTGTGAATAGGTCTGCATGCAAGCCCATTCTACTTGAGTTCTCTTGGATGATTATCATTTTTCCAGTGTGCTCCAACATATACTAAGAACATGGCATTCGGAGCTATTTATCTAGCCCCAATTCCTCATGGATGTAAATAAAGTTTGGGTAAAAGATGAGCTATTGATGTTTGGGGACTTTTGGTTGCTTGTGTGTTTTTCTCCCCAGTTACAGCTTTGCCAGGGATGAAGTCTAGTGAGCTAGAAGAAAAACTAAAATTTGGTCGCAGTGTCATAAGCTGTTTGATATACTAGCTGTGGTGAATATTTACAATGGATTAATGTCATAGTACATAAAGGTTTATCAAATGGATTATATGTTTCATTCAGTATTTGTATTTAATTAATAATACCAGCACTTAAGAATTTTTGGAGAATGAAGTTAAATTTACTGAATTAATTCATGCTCTTTAGGTTAATGAGACACACACATATAAGTGTGCATAATTATAAATGCCTATCTAATGTATACATACACTAACAATAATAACTATAGTCATCTAACCAATATAATTATACTCACCTCACCTAACATTTATTGAGGGCTCTGTGTCAGGCCCCGTTATAAGTGCTTTGTCTGGGATCAGTGTTATTTAATAAAACAGTCCTCTGAGGTAAATAAAATCTGTGCTCCCATTTCATTGATGAAGTAAGTACCCTCAGCATGATAAGTTAGCTTATCATCATACACCAGTCATGTTATTGGTGTATGATAGCCTGAATTTCAACCAAGACAATATAACCTATTCTCTCTTATTTATTTCTTTCATCATTTGGTCTCTCTAAGATAATCCAGAGTTGTTGCAAGACATACTTCTGGATTTTTTTTTAAACTGCCTCATTCTTTTAAGAAATAAATATATATTTACTTATTTTATACTTTTTTGAAAATGGAAATTCAAACAAGTGTGGTGTCAGATTTTTCTCTTCCTCTCAGATGCTTTTATATGAAATATCTCTTTGAAGTTAAGCTGGAAGGCAGGTGTTGGAGATGGGTGTGTTGCAGGACAGACTTCCAAAAGTAAAATAGACATTTGGAGAAAGTATTTAATTGGTCAGACTCTAAACTTTCTGTTGGCTAAATTGAAAACCAATAATATTTATGGTATATGATGTGTGTGGGATTTGAAATTCTAAAAGAGGATTCAAAAGAAAGTACCTTGGTGAAGATTAGATTAATACAAAGCAGCAAACATTAATTATATTTATGATATTTATTTATTTGTATATAATAGAAGAGGGTTATGTTTCTGTTCTCCTCATTAAATTGTAGCTACTTCTTTTTTTGTGAGAGTAGTCTTTGAACCCTTTATACATAAATGAGCAGTTTTCTAAATCTTTTTCTACCTGACCATAATTACATCTTTCTGTGATTTAGGAGTAAAAGAAAGTTAACTGCAGGAAAAATAAAGCTCTGTAGGTTGGATTATAGTACTATATGAGAAAATGTGTCTGTACTAAAAAATACGTGTTTAATATTTTTCCTGACAGAATTTTTGTATTATTTGCCTTTTTTTTTTTTTTCGGTAAGATTTTATTTATTCATTCATGAGACACAGAGGGAGAAGCAGAGATATAGGCAGAGGGAAAAGCAGGCTCCCTGCAGAGAACCTGATGCAGGACTCCATCCCAGGACCCCAGGATCACAACCCCAGCTGAAGGCAGACACTCAACTACTGAGCCACCCAGGCATCCCCTATTATTTGCCTTCTTCAGAGAACACAAAATGATACCTGGGGTGCCTGGGGAATTCAGTTGGTTAAGCGCCTTGGGCTCAGATCATGCATGATCAGATCCTGGGATTGAGCCTAGCAGTGGGCTCCTTGCTCAACAAGGAGCCTTCTTCTCCCTCTCCCTCTGCCTCTGCCTCCCACTCCCCTAGTTTGTACCTCTCTCTGTGTCAAATAAATAAATAAAATCTTTTAAAAAAAACAACGAAATTTTGTTACATGAGAAGTTATTCTTTGTGCCCTGAAGCCAGCAAAGAATATAGCAAAAGAGATCAATTTAAACATTAAAAATCTTTATCCCCTAATCTTTGCAAACCAGGAACGGATCTATTTTCTATGGGGGTAGTACTATGGTTAAGAGAATTCTTTGACCTTTTAAATAGAGCTTAAAAAAAAAAATTAAATAGAGCTTAAGATTATTCTTTGATTTCAAATATCATTTGCATATTTAAATATAGCTCCAGTTCCCCATGTATTAAAAGTGTTAGATGCGTTTTATTTCATTAAAGTTTTTTTTATAAAATTCTAAGTATTTATTTCATTAAGCATAGAAAATATTTTACCCTTATAATAGCTTCGAAAATCATCAAAGATGCCAGAGTATCAAGTGGTCATGGATTAGTAGGACTAAATGATTGCTTGAGTTCTCTTGCTTTCTAGGCTGGTGTTTATCAAGAATTCTAGAATGTGAGATGGACTTGGAGTCTAGTATAAGAAAATAAGCTGTAATTTTTTGGAGAGAACTATAAAGGGCCCTTAAATTTCATCAAACCGATTTTTCTCTCCCCCCAGCAGTAAATGACAGAAAGAAAACAATGGAAAAAGTGGCCACTTGTAATGGAAAGATGGGCAATCACAAATGTTATTAGTGTAGACATTTGATGGGGTCTAATCTACCTATGGAATACTGTATTCTGTCAAGAAGAGAGAGCTAATGCATCTTCTAAATATCAAAAGACAGGAGCCAATTTATGCCTGTCAGGCCTCACTTTTCACAGATTTAAATCATTCCTGTTAGAGAAGGATACATTACTCCCATTGTAGTCAAATTTCCCTCTTGATTTTAGTCAAAAATAATTTTAAAAGCTTTCTGACAATTTAAAAGAGCATTTTAAAATAAATGGCATTGTTTAAAAAATCCCTACTGGATACAGAAATTAGCTATAATTAGTAGTAAGTTTTAATATTTTACATTGCTTCTCTTTTATATTTACTGTATTTTAAAGTAAAATTTCTTCAGGGCATATTCCCATCCATTATTAATTTTCTTTTGGTAAATGTTGAGGAGTTGTATAAAACTTTTGCTGTCTTTAGTCTGAGTGAACTCTGCATTATTATTTTTGCTGGCTGAATGGAAGTCCCTGATGATATTCCATTGGTTAATTAACTTCCTAATATTTTCAGGTGTGGCATCTGCTGTGTTCTTGATTGTCATGGCATAATGAAATTGTGGGCTGGAACACATGAATGTGGATATCTCCCCTACCCATTATATTTCTTATGCAAGCAATATATCCTACTTACTTCAGGTCAGCATGACATTGTGTGCAAAATTGCATACTGCATTGGACCAGATGAGACATTGCCATACATTGCTCATGAGGATGCAAATTGCCACTTATCTGAAAAAGATTCTCACAATAAATGAACAAGCAATTTCTCTCTCTGTAGTGAGGCTGTTAATGTCTCCATGGGTGGATAATGAGAAAGAGACAGATGAGATGAATAAAGGTGTTACATTTCATTTTCTATTTTTTACTTTTTTGTAATTTCTATAAAATTAATACTATAAAAGGATTTGTTTCCAGTTTCTTTTCTTTCTTTTCTTTCTTTTTTTTTTTTTTTTTCTTTTTCATGCTAGGCCATGGCATTTATTTTGGAGAAAAAAAGATAACATTTTTATTTTATATTGGAAATTGGTTAACATACTCTGTAACTCTAATAATGTTTTTTTGTTTTTAAAGATAAAAGATCAATTTAGAAACATCAACACTCAGGAATCATAGAACATCTACATGCTTAAACATTTGCCCATTTACATTCATTTTTAAAGCAAGCCTATAGGCAAATAGAATCTGTTGTCCCTGAAATTTTTTTTTGGGGGGGGCTATTTAAAACTATTCAACAAAATTGAATTTTAAAATATGAATGCATGTATTAATACAAATATTTTAGGTAATTTGGCAGCCAACATTTCCATTGAGAACATCATGCAAGTTCTTTTATCAGATCTACAGTTCAAGAACTTTAGAAGTTTGTGTTCTTAGGTTATCACAATATTCTGAATGTTTAATACAATAACTTAAGACCAGTAAATCTATACATTTATTTTTTGAGAATTAAATAATCAGAAATGATTTTCTAGTTTACCTTCTGTGTTTATATAGTTATTGAAGAGTGATAGGGGGACACCTGGGTGGCTCAGTGGTTGAGCGTCTGCCTTTGGCTCAGGGTGCAATCCTGGAGTCCTAGGATTGAGTCCTGTATTGGGCTCCTTGCGGGGAGTCTGCTTCTCCCTCTGCCCATGTCTCTGCCTCTCACTCTCTGTTTCTCATGAATAAATAAAAAAATTAAATCTTTGAAAAAAAAAGTGTTAGGAATTATTAAATAATCTTAAATGTGTTAAGAATTTTATTGGTGAATCAAATTAAATATTAATTTAACAACTACTTGTTAATATGTTGGTATTGATTCTATCTTAGAAAAGTGCAATTATGTGTAACTGAACTTTCTGTTTTTTGTGGTCAAGCCTTAAATTGCTGTCTTCTGGTTTCAGTGTTTTTCCTGGGGCACAGATCATATTTCTTACTGCCAAAGCCTAGAAATAATAGCCTCACACATCCAGAGTCCCAAAGGTTTCCCTGCCTAGTACTCGGAGTGCAACTGCAGGGGCTCCAGACTGACTTTGAGAACAAGAAATCATAACGATGCTATTGAAAGCAATTTCATTTCATAATACAATTCATAATTAACTGCATTTATCTCGTTTAAATTCCCACTGCTAACCTATCATATTGACTAATTCATAGTGGGTGCCTTTATCCTATAGGATGTATGCTTTTCTAAGTGATGTTACTTTTAAGGAAGCAATCATTGTTTATGATAAATAGGCAAAAAAGGAGGAAAGTGGTTATTAAAAATCTGTAAATATATGCTACATTTGCATTTCTTTTACCATATAAATGAAAGTATGATGTTTAGGAGAAGCTTTTTTTTTTTTTTAAAGATTTATTTATTTATTCATGAGAGACACAGAGAGAGAGAGAAAGAGAGGCAGAAACATAGGCAAAGAGGGAAGCAGGCTCCATGCAAGGAGCCGGACGTGGCACTCGATCCTGGGTCTCTAGGATCAGGCCCTGGGCTTAAGGCGGCGCTAAACCCCTGAGCCACCTGGGCTGCCCAAGGAGAAGCTTTTGAGTTTAAGTTCTTTGTTTATTTTTAAAGTGAGTCCCTTTTAGTTGTTGCCTTATAACAAGGCCATATTTATAGTTTAAAAATTTATGTTTAGAGGGCAGCCCCTGGTGGCTCAGTGGTTTAGCGCCGCCTGCAGCCCAGGGTGTAATGCTGGGGACCCAGGATCCGAGTCCCATGTCGGGCTCCCTGCATGGAGCCTGCTTCTCCCTCTGCCTGTGTCTCTGCCTCTCTCTCTGTCTCTGTCTCTCATGAATAAATAAATAAAATCTTAAAAAAATAAAAATAAAAATTTATGTTTAGAGAATAAACATCCTCAGTTTCCCTGGTTCCCTGATATTGTCTAATACAAAAACAGGAGTATATTAACCCAAACTGAAGTCAGCTTACCTGTAGTGTGGCATAACCCTGCTTTCTACTATTGAATACTGAGCTGCAGAGAAATAACTGTTTTCCTTGACCTTAAAACATAATACCAGGGAATAATAATAGCTTCTTTAAGTTGCTTAATAAGACTATGTTAATTTGTTTCCTTTGCAATGAATGATACCTACAATTTTAGTGGCTGCCAGATATATGAAGTCATATAGCATGGCATTTTTATAGGAACCAGAATTTCCATCTTCAGAAAATGTAATCACCCTTTTCTTTTGTCCCTCCACCTCTAATTGCTTTATCTTTTTAAAAAGAAACAAAAAGAGTAGTATATTTATTCTATGATCAGTATGTATAGATCAAAAGGATACTTAATACTTTAAATATTAAAAATTTATTGAATTTATTTTAAAAACGGAGCCAGTTAATGATTCTAGAACTGGTGAACACTGGGATACTAGTCCTGGCACAGGACATTGGCAATAAATTAGATGAAAGTGAGAGGAAAGAACAAATGCACTGACTCGTGGATGATGGCTGGGGTTTTTGGGCATGCTGCACTGCTGGCGCCTCTGGGCTGCTTATTCTATCTCTGCCTGCCAATACCCAGACTGTGCCCAGAGTACCTGAGGACAGACATGACATTTTTTAAAACTGAGAAATCACTTTTAAGATATAAATATATCCATAGATATAGATATGAAGTATAAAATAAACATTATCTGGCTTTTTGTGTTTTTTGTTTGTTTATTAACTATGTCACATATCAGTTCTACTATTGACTATGTATGTGGTATATTAACAAATATTTGGTAAATGCAAGTCAAAAATCTGAACACCACCTCCTTATTACATCTTTTTGTTCCTAGTCAAGAATGAGGACCCATCAGTGGTGTACTACCTATTTAAAAAAAAAAAATTATATTTATTTAGTTATGATTTTTTTTTTTTTTAAGTAACCTCTACACCCAGCATGGGCTCAAACTCACAACCCTGAGACAAGAGTCACATGCTTTACCAACTGAGCCAGCCAAGTACCCTGATGCACTACTTTTTAAATTTTAGCCATGGCCATAATGTTTTTTTCATGTTTCTCATGTGCAATTATGAGTTTGCAATTTTACTGAAAAGCAATGATACAAATATTGCTTCATTTTACAAATCTATTTAAAATATATTAGGTTTAGATAAATGTTGTCATGTGCTGTAATAAGTATAAAGAGAATACAAGGATAACCTTTAAAAATGAGTTCTTGGTCATCCAAGCTGCTTTCAGAATAACACACGTGAACCAACACAAATCCTTACTAATTTAAGATTTTAATTAAACAGTTTTAAAATTTCTCTAAGAGTAACTGATGAAAGAATAAACCAAAAGACAAATATGCTATGTTAACTCCTTGGGATATCCAAAAATACATAAGGGCTCTTCTCAGTCCTGACTTTTAAACATGGTACCTGCCTGGAAATTGCTTTTGATACATTTATGGTTCCCAGACGTGTCTGAACACTGGAATCACCTGGAGGCCTTCTAAAAATACTGATGTTCCCATCTCCGTCCCTGCCCCCTCCCCTCGAATTATCTGGATTGAGATGTGGCCTGGGTTTTGGAATTTTTAAAAGATCCCAGGTGAATTCTGTTGTTCAGAGAAGTTTCGGAATCCCTAGTCTAGACCTTTGAAGTAGAATAATAAGGGTAAGATCCTGGTCATTTTCATGAGTATACCAAATTGTTCCCTTCTACAAATGTAACTAGACAGACAGTAGAACCTATTGTATGTGGGAGTGTATGTGCACGCATGCTCATTTAAATGAACAACCGATAGGAGTAAATCATGCAGTATTGTTGCTTTTTCTTACCTTTGCTATTCTGATCCCATCCAGTTGTGAACCAAGAAATAATTTTGTGTAGGCAGCAGATTCATTCATTGTTGGGACTGGTGGTATACCGAGTGGCTAATTCAAGGACTAGAAGCTAGAAGTTCCTTTCCCTTGTTCCTCCCCTACACCTTTTTTCCTTTATGAATACAAGATGGGTAAAAATAAGAAATTGACCATGAATGCATTTTTTAAAAACGTTTGACGAAATTATTACATATATCGATATTTTAAAATTCAAACAAATGGAGACATTTATTGAGCACTTAGCCAAACAACCCTGTCACTTAGTACTGTTATCCCATTTTATAGCTTAGGAAACTAAAGCAAAGGAAGGGAAATATAGAATCCTCTTTGGGTACATTCTTTCTTTTCAGTCAAGTTAAAATTCCTACTACCGTCAACATACCTATTTGAATAATTTTCCCTATTTTAATAGGGAGAAGGAACTCTGAGTATTATAAATCTTGACAGCCCAGAACATAATTGGCCAAAAGCAGCTGTTTCTTATAGTGCTAAGTCTCTGAAGGTTTTGATGTCTTGAGCAGTTAAGATATGTGAATGGTGATGAATAATTACTTTTATCTAACAGGACTAATTAAATATGCATTCTTCTTCCTATCTCTGAAATTTTGAGGGTTGCTTTTAAGTGTGTGACAAAAGTATGCTCCTTATTTGCTAGGAGACTCCCAATTCTAAAAAATTCGGTTCTATTGCCAAATAAGTCATCTGAAACACATCAAATTTTGTATCCAGATTTTTGTTTCAAATATGTGATTGTTATTTCTAAAAATGGCTTTTGTTTCAAAAGAAATTATGTTGAGAATTAAGAGGACTACCACAATACAACCACTGTTTCCTGCTCAACTGAAACTTACTTGATCAACTTTTGTGTTGGTAATGCCAAACTCTGCCAAAGCACAGATAATTTTTCACCCAAGAAAATGTTGTTGTTGTTATTTTTTAAGGTGATATAACAGGTTTCTGGTCATTTAGTAAAACAAGAGAATACTCAATTAGTGCAACACAACTTATTTTTAAATTTATACTTCATTTTGTAGTTTATAATTTGTGTCACCTAAAAAGGCAGTTGGATATTGATGGTTTTCTTTCCAGTGAAAGCATTTTAAAATATGTCCCATAAGCAAGATTACTTTTAACAGCTTAAGCTATTCTGAAAAACAAGGACACCCTTTTACAAATAATCCTCCCCATCTTGAATTTCTTTCTCCTTCCCACCCCCCCCCTTTTCCCTTCCCTTCTCTTTCTTTTTCAGTTGTCAAGTCTCAGCATTTCCCTAATTCTGCTGATCAGAATAATACACATAGCCTTCGATGAAGGAAAGCATGGATGTTTGTAACCATAATTGTCAGCAGCAGTATTTTTCTGACTGCAGAGGGGAACTGATTTGTGTCTGCCTTAGCACCCCTCAACCTTCAGACCATTCCTCTCCTCCCCCCTCCGCCAGCAGCTTCCAAACTACCAACTTGTTTCATGTCAAAGGCATGTTGGGCTCTGTAATAAATCACTGATGAACAGCCAACTCACTATTTCGGAGGTACAGCCTCGGAACATTGATTAATGTGATCCTTCCAGAATGGAACAATGGCCCATGTGCATATGCACGAGAAAAGCTCATCCACTGCAATAGATAGCTTTGTTCGCTCCTTTACAGTGTTCTCTTTCTGGGCTGAGCCTGAACCAGCTAATTGATTAACAGAACCTTTCAGCTGCCTGAGGTGGGCTAAGACAGCGGTGTAATCAGAGATTTAGAAAGACTCCATTCTGTCTTGGGGATTCCTGTGGGCACATATGGCCACCACAATAGGCAGAACAGCAAGGCTTCTTATTTTTGGAAATTTTGGTGAATTTCAGTGGCAAGTCACTTCTGCTGTATTATTCTTTTTCTTTAAACCAACTGGTCGTTCTTAGGAAATTAACAGGTAATTTTAAGACAGAAACTTCATGTTCGATTCCTCTTTCTTCATTTCCTCTGTGTTATCTTTTTTTATAGTGAGGTCCTAGGAAATCCATTTTCTGTTTTAACAGTTGTTCATAAACACTGAATATCCATGAACAGTTAAAAATATAATCATGAAATTTTGGTCACAAAATGCAGCTCAACAAATCCTTTGTATAATATCTTATCTTTATAGTTTATCAGAACAGTAAACAAGTATTAGGTAAACATTGATGAGTATTCAGTATTGTTTTCAGTGCTGTTTATTTCAGAAACATAGATCACTGAGTGTTTTTTTATGTATTTAAAATTTTGAGATAGTGAAAGCATATATATAATAGTAATAATAATAGCACATTAATTGGCATCTTTACATTTTTCATAGCTTTGACTTTTTGTGCTTGTCAGATTATCTTGAAAATGAATGGTGTGTTGGCTGAGGGAAATATTAATAATGTAGGTTCCATTTTGGTTTGTTTTCTTTCACAGTTAGGATGATATATTCTTTTAATTTGACCTTTCCACCTTATAGGTAAATGAACTATTGTTTTATAGGCAAAGAAACTGAGATTCAGATACATGTGGAAAAGATGAAGCATTTCTGGCAAAACCTTATCTGCAGATATTCAGAAATCTTACTAGAAGTTTTAGAGATCTCTTCTTTTTAAGAATAGGAAAACAAGTAGGCTGAAGTTCAAAATAGGTGAGTCACAAAGAAAAGAGCAAAAGCCCTTTTGTGGTCTTCCATATACTAATTCATCATCTAGAAGCTTCTCTTCTCTCAACACAGAGAAGTTTCTAATACCAGATCCTAGAGAAAAACCTGTCATAATATTTTAGTGAAGTCAGTCATTGTCCTGTATGATAGAGTTTGCTTGTGTGTTTTTATTTTATTTTATTTTTAAGATTTTATTTATTCATGAGAGACACAGGAGAGAGAGGCAGAGAGACAGGCAGAGGGAGAAGCAGACTCCATGCAGGGAGCCCTACGTGGGACTTGATACCGGGTCTCCAGGATCACACCCTGGGCTGAAGGCGGTGCTAAACCACTGAGCCACCCGGGCTGCCTGAGTTTGCTTGTATGAAAGAGGAAAAAAAGGTAATTTTCATTTACTTAGATGACATTTTTTTCCCAAAGTGTAATACATTGTTTCAACCTAAAAATTATTTTCTCATTAAAACTCATGTTGGTTAATTCTTAAACATGCTCAAGAAAATTATAGTTAAATAATTATAAATTATAATTATAATATTTACATATGATGCATGGGACTAATGTTAAAAAATAGCCTATACATGAGACCCAGTAGTGTTTCTGTGACCAATGCATTCAGAATTTTAACTTGTGATATCAAGAATACATCTCCCATTGAGCTGTGCTTACCACAGTGGGAGTGGTAATGGGCCAGAGTGGATAGGGGAGGTGATAGATGTTGCAGGTATTCTGTGCTCATACCAGAATGAGGTTTCCCTTTTATGAAATCTGGGGAACTAAGATGGGAGAAACATAGGGCAGAAGTGGTTGTCCTGATGGGTTACAGAATTGGGGGGAGGTTCCCTTCCTGAGAGTGGAGTGGGAAGAAAATCCTATGAGTAGGTAGTTGATTTTATATAAGGGATATAAGAAAACTCAGCCTAGTAGAAACTAGAATGATCTGAGATAGATGGCCCACTTAGACATAAAAATTTTAAGAAATACATTCTTCAGAAACATGAACTAAGTACTTTTTCTACTGATCCACTAGCTGCAAAAATATAGCTTTTTAACTCGATTTAAAGTAAAAATTTTCAGGGATTCCTGGGTGGCTCAGCAGTTGGGCGTCTGTCTGCCTTCGGTTCAGGGTGTGATCCTGGGATCCGGGATCAAGTTCCACATCGGGATCCCTGCGTGGAGCCTGCTTCTCCCTCTGCCTTTGTCTCTGTCTCTCTCTCTCTCTCTGTGTCTCATGGATAAGTAAATAAATCTTAAAAAAAAAAAAATAAAGTGAGACTTTCAGTCTTTTGTTTTAGCATTCAGATTGATAGCAATGATGATGATAATCTTGGGAATGACAGGTGATGATGATGATGATGATGATAAAATATTTATTGAGCAGTTACTATTACCACTCCCTGTGCTTAAAGCTTCATATAGACTCATACAATGACTCTGCTTAATATAACATAGTATGTATTATTATTACCATTTTAGGGGAGGCTTAGAGAGATAAACTAACTTGTCCAAGTTGATTATGTGGCCAATGGTTTATCACACCTTCCAGGTCTTTCTTCCAGAGTCCATGCTCTACCCATCAGTCTACTACTTAAAAAAGAAAGTTACTTTTTTTTTTTTCCCCCATCAAGGTGTATTTTGTGTCATATCATATTAGAAGCATCAGCCTCCATGAATTGGTAATGAACTGATTTTTTACCCTGTCTCAAATGAAAACTTTTTTTTTCTTAATTTCATTCCTTCTTTTGTATTCACCAATATTTATTGAACTCCTCTGTGTGCCAGGTAGTCTACTACTTGTCAAGTGCACAGTATGATGAAAAACAAAACGGTATTCACTCATATTCTATTCATGTGCTTTCAAGTTTTTGGGATTCAACTATATTGATTGTTAATGAGAAACTGACCAAATTTCCCCCATGAGGTATCTATCCTTGGAACACATTTTTCCTGAAATGACCAAATATGGGGAGCCTGGGTGGCTCAGTCTGTTAAGCATCTGCCTTCAGCTCAGGTCATGATCCCAGGGTCCTAGGAGGGAGCTACCCATCAGGCACCCTAATCAGAGGGGAGCCTGCTTCTTCTCCCTCTTCTCCCCACTTGTGTTCTCTCTGTCTCTCAAGAAAGAAAAGAAAAGAAAAGAAAAGAAAGAAAAGAAAAGAAAAGAAAAGAAAAGAAAAGAAAAGAAAAGAAAAGAAAAAAGAAAAAAGAAAGAAAGAAAGAAAAGAAAAGAAAAAAGAAAAGAAAGAAAAGAAAAGAAAAGAAAAGAAAAGAAAAGAAAAGAAAAGAAAAGAAAGACTCTTTTTAAAAATTGCCAAATACATGATCCTGGAGACCCGGGATCGAGTCCCACATCAGGCTCCCTGCATGGAGCCTGCTTCTCCCCCTGCCTGTGTCTCTGCCCCTCTCTCTCTCTCTCTCTCTCTCTCATGAATAAATAAAATCTTTAAAAAAATTGCCAAATATTTGAATTTCTGTTCAATGCAACAAAGCAGTTAATTTCAGTGGTGCACTCCTATTCTTATCCTTTATTTTGTTATGTCACTCTTGAATCTCATGCACTGAAGACATTAACACTCTAAGCATATAGGTAGCACCAATAGTGTACTACAAACTTTGGTAGGATTGTAGTGTTAATATATTCTAAAGAAAAGGAAACTCATCTCTTCATGTCTTTATCATCTTTATGGCTCTGAAATGTTAGCTTCATAGTACAGGATCTGTATTAAATCTAAATTAAATTTAAATTTACTAATAAAATGAAATTTCCACATATGGAATAGGATCTTGTGCTTTCTCCAAACAATTCAATGTTACCGTTTTTTTTTTTTTAATCTTAGGAAAAATTAGAAAGCTTACTTATCATTTAGGCTTAGACTTAAAATTGTCATTATATGCAAAGTTAAAATTACAATTATTAGGTGATTTTCTTTTTTTATTTTTCTTTTTTATTTTTTTATAAGATTTTATTTATTTATTCATAAGAGACACAGAGAGAGAGGCAGAGACATAGGCAGAGGGAGAAGCAGTCTCCTCGAGGAGAGCACAATGTGGGACTTGATCCCAGGACTCCAGATCATGCCCTGAGCCAAAGGTAGACACTCAACTGCTGAGCCACCCAGGTGTCCCAATTTTCTTTTTTTAAAAAATATTTTATTTATTTATTTTGGAGAGAGAGAACACACGTGTGTGTGTGAGTAGGCAGAGGGGCAGAGGGAGAGGGAGAGAATCTCTGGTTTATTTCACTTAGTATAATATTCCTTAGGTCTATCCATGTTGTCACAGTGGCAGGATTTCATTCTTTTTCATGTCTAAGTAATATTCCATTGTGTGTGTGTGTGTGTGTGTGTGTGTACACAAAATACACATACTATATATACATACCATACCTTCTTTCTCCATTCATATATTAGTGGATACTCAGGTTACTTTCATGTCCATGTGGACGCTCAGGTTACTTCCATGTCCTGGCTACTGTAAATAATGCTGCATGAACTTAGGGTGCATTTATCTTTTCAAATTAGTGTTGTTTTCTTTGGGTAAACAGCCCAAAGTGAAATTGCTGGATCAGTTCTATTTTTATTTTTTTTAGGAACCCCCATACTGTTCTCTCTAGTAACTGTATCAGTTTACATTCCTACCTACAGTGTATGAGGGTTTCCTTTTCTCTAAATCCTTGCCAACACATATTTCTTGTCTTTTTGATAATCCCACTCTGCCAGGTTGAAGTGATATCTCATTGTCATTTTGATTTCTATTTCTTTGATTTCTGTGATGCAGAGCATCTTTTCGTGTACCTGTTGGGCATCTGTATGTCTTCTTTGCAAAAATGTCTTTTCTGGTCCTCTGTCCATTTTTTAAGAGTTGAGTAAGCTTTTTGGTGTTTTTTAAAAAGTATATATTAACCCCTTACCAGATATATCATTTGCAACATCTCTCATTTAGTAGGTTGGCTTTTTGTTTCATTGATGGTTTTCTTTGCTGTACATAAAGCTTTTTGGTTTAATGTAATCTTGATTTTTTTTACTTTTAATTTTATCTCCACTGCCTGAGGAGACAGTTCCAAAAAAATATTGCTAAGACTGATGTTCAAGAGTTTACTGCCTATGTTTTCTTTGGGGGAGTTTTATGGTTTCAGGTCTTTCATTTTGAGTTCATTTTTATATATGGTGTGAGAAAGTGGTACGGTTTCATTCTTTTGCATGTAGTAGTTTATTTGTTTATTTAGTAGTTTATTTATTGAGGACACTGTCTTTTCCAGTTGTATATTCTTGCCATCTTTGATGTAGATGAATTGACCATTTAAGCATGGGTTTATTTATGGGCTCTAGCATTTTTCACAGAACTAGAATAAATAATACTAAAATTTTGTAGAACCACAGAAGACCCGAAATATCCAAAGCAATCTTGAAAAAGAACAAAGCTGATGGTACCATACTGCCAGATTTCAAGCTCTACTACAAAGCCACTGAAGACAAGTATTTTAGATTTAAAAAAAAAAAACAAAACAACTTTCTTAAATGTGGAGAAAGAATACTTCTAAATATATATTTTAAAAGATTTTATTTATTTATTTGATAGAGTGCGAGAGCACAAGCAGGGGGAGCAGCACAGGGAGAGGGAGAAGCAGGCTTCTTGCTGAGCAGGAAGCCCAAAGTGCTGGATCCCAAGGCCCTGGGATCATGATCTGAGCTGAAGGCAGCTGCTTAACCAACTGGGCCACCCACGCACTGCAAGAATACTTTTAAATTACAGAAGACCACTGAAGTGTTAGGAACTCTTCTGTATTCTCTTTCAGTGATACAGAAAGGACCATTTTAACATCAGTAATTAGTTTTTTATTTTGGTATATTTTTTAATTGGAGTTCGATTTGCCCTCAGTAATTAGTTTTTAATTTTCTTTTTGGACACAAAAGCTAAGTAATATAGGAATACTTTAGTGCTGATTGTAATGTCTGTTCTAATTCTAGAAAAACAAATCTCACATTATTTGGTATTTCAAATTAACTGATAGCTCATGAGTTGATAATTAGTGTTTAAAGTGATAAAGTTTATATTTTAAAAGTTAATTTTGAGGGTTGTCTGGTTGGCTCAGTCAGGTAAGCATTTGACTCTTGGTTTTGGCTCAGGTCATGATCTGGAGATCATGAGATAGAGCTCTGTGTGGGTCTTCATGCTGAACATGGAGCCTGCTTAAAGATTCTCTTCTCTCTCTGTCTCTCCCCCTCACCCCCCAGCTCACGCTGTCTCATTCTATCGGTAAAAAAATTTTAAAAGGTTGATTTTGAAATACATATCAAAATAGGGAATTGACAATCACTTATTTTACTGAGATAAAATTTACCTAGAGTGAAATGCATAGATATCTGCCTAATACGATGAATACTGATGAATGTAGACATCCATATAACTACAACTCTTAATCAAGATACAGAACATGGCCATCATTCCAGAAGTTTTCTCATTGTCTTTTCTAGTCAATCCCTATCATCACAGACAACTGCTACTTAGATAGTTATCACAAAAGATTAGTTTATCTTGTTCTTTAACTTTATGTAAATGAAACTGCTTAGTGTGTGCCCTTTTATTATGGCTTCTTTTACTTAATATGTTTATGAAATGAGGCACCTGGGTAGCTCAGTGGTTGAGCATCTGCCTTTGGCTCAGGGCATGATCCTGGGGTCCTGGGATTGAGTCCCACATTGGGCTCCCCACAGGGAACCTGCTTCTCCCTGTCTGTCTCTGCCTCTCTCTGTGTGTCTCTTATGCATAAATATATAAAATATTTTTTAAAAATGTTTGTGAAATTCCTTCATCAGTTTGCACACATCAGTAGTTCTTTTTTTATTATTGAGTAGAATTCCACTGTATGAATATATGACAATTTGTCCATTCTCCTATTAATGGATACCTAGTTTATTTCGAATTTTGTTCTACTATGTATGTGCTACTAGAAGCGTAATTTACAAGTATTTTTATGGACATATGTTTTCATTTTGCAGGGGTAAATAGTTTGAAGTGGAATTTGGTGGGTCATATCTTTAACTTTATAAAAGACAACCAATTCCCAAGGTGATTGTACTATTTTATATTCTACTAGTGGTGTGAGTATTCTAGGTGTTTCACATCCTCATTATCTTTAGTGTCTTAAGTCTTTTTATTGTAGGCATTCTAGGGATTATGAGATCTCAATGTGATATAATTTGGTATCTGTAATGCCTTATGATATTGAACTTCTTTTCATGTACTTATAAGCCATTTGTCTATCTTTTGTAAATTTTCTATCCAGGTCTTTTGCCCACTTAGGAAGCCTATTTGTCTTCCTATTATTGATTTGTAGAAGGTTTTTGTTTTTTGTTTTTTTAAAGATTTTATTTATTTATTCATGACAGACACACACAGAGAGAGAGAGAGAGAGAGAGAGAGAGGCAGAGACACAGGCAGAGGGAGAAGCAGGCTCCATGCAGGGAGCCTGACCTGGGACTCAATCCCGGGTCTCCAGGATCACACCCCAGGCCGAAGGTGGCGCTAAACCCCTGGGCCACTGGGGCTGCTCTGTAGAAGGTTTTAAAATCTATTTTAGGGCTTCCTAGCTGGCTCAGTTGTCAGAGCAGGTGACTGTTGATCCCCACATTGGGTGTAGAGATCACTTAAAAATAAAGTCTTAAACACACAAACACTATTTTAGAAATGAAATCATATAAATATAGAGATAAAATATTTTCTCTCAGTCTGTGGCTTTTGCATTTAATTTATAGTATCTTCAGATGAATGGAAGGTTTTCATTTTGATGAAGTCCAGTTTATCCATTTAAACAATATGTTTAGTGTTGTTTCTGTCCTAAAAAATCTGCCTATTCCGAAGCTCATGAATATGTTGTGTTTTCTTCCAGATGATTTATCATTTTAGCAGTTATGTTTCAATGATGTATATCAAACTGATCTTTGTGGGTAGTGTGAAGAAAGAGGCAAAATTTATTTTTCATATGTTTTATATGTTTACTCAGAAGTTCCAATATGAGTTGTTCAAGAGACTTTCCCAACAGAATTGCCTTGGTGCTTTCATTTAAATGAGTTAGTTGTATACGTGTGGATTTATGTCCAGACTTTCTCTTCTGTTCCACTGATCTATTTTTCCTTGGTTATGCCAAAAACAAATATAAGCTTTGTTAATGTGTACAAAAGAATAAGCCAGTTTTGATTTTATTAGGACTGTATTGAATCTATAAATCATTTTGTGCAAAATGGACATCTGTTCAATATGAAGTTTTTCTAACAGTTTTTAAGAAAGGATGTTAAAATCTTCAAGTATAATTGTAGGTTAATCTGCTCTCCATTTTAGTTATGTTAATTTTGTAGATGTATTTTTAATTTTCTTATTAAGCATATACAAATTAAGATTATTATTGACACTATTATGGTGAAATATCCCACTCTTCCTTGATTCTTTTCCTGAATTCTACAGTGTCTGATATTAGTGTGGACATACTCACTTTGTTATATTTATTTTTGCATGGTATATCATTTTTCCATCCACATACTTGTAAGTTGTATGTATGTTCCTATTTGCAGTGCATCTCTCAAGGCTAGGTAGTCTTGCTTTTTCATTTCAATCTAATATTACCAATCTAATAATCTAATAATATCTATGCCTATTAAATAGAATATTTAGTTTATAGTTAATGTAATTATTGATATGGTTGGGTTTGGTCATTCAGTTTCTCTTTTCCACATGTAACTGTGTTCTTCTGTGCTTTCTTTCCTACCTTCTGGGTTAAATATATATGCATATATTCAAACATATATATCAAATATATATATTAGCATTCCAGTTTCTCCATTGGCTTTTTAACTATACTCTTTTTTAGCTATGCTATTAGTATTATTTTTAAATTATTGTTTTATGTATAAATATATGCATATTTTAATGATAATAGTCTACTTAGCATCCGTGTTATACTACTTCAAGGAAAATGTGAGAACTTTGTACCAGCATAATTCTGTTTACCTTTACTATCTTTTGTGTAATGCTGTGTCATAATTTACATTGACCTGTTATAAGACCCACAATATTTTAGAATTTTTGCTTTAAAAATTAGTTTTTAAATGAAATTATGTGAAAAATAAAATTGCCTTCAGTTATCCACATGTCTACCATTTCTAGTGCTTTTCATTCCTTTGTAGTTTAAGGTTTCCATCTGGTGTAATTTTTCTCTGGCCCAAAGAAGTTCATTTAGCATTTCTGTGGTGCAGTTCTCTTGGCAGTACATTCTCACAGACTTTATCTGAATATGGCCTTATTTCACCTCACTTTTGAAGGATATATTGACTGGATATAGAATTCTATGGAGTTTTTTTTTTTTTATGTTGTTATTTTGTTTTGTTTTAATCTTTCAGCACTTTAACTATCTATGTCTCCTGGTTCTTGATTCTGAGAGAGAAATTAGATATAATTTATATCCATCTTTTGCTCTAGTTTCTTTCAAAGCTTTCTCCTTATATTTTGCTTTTCAGAAGTTTGACTGTGATGTGTTTAAATGTGTGTTTTGTTTTGTTTTGTTTTTTATATGCCGGTGTTCAGAAAGTTCCTTGGAACGTTTTAGTTTATAGTTTTTATTTGTGTATTTTACTTTAGGAAAATTTTGCTATTTTTCCATAGAATTATTTCCTGTCCATTTTCACTGACCCCTCCTCTTGCAGTTTTTATTTATGTGCATATTAGGCCATTCTCTTGTGTCTCATCTGCCCGTGAGGCTCTGCTCATTTTACTGCAATACTTTTTCTTTCTGTTCCTCAGGTGAATAATTTCCAGAGACCATTTTGGAGATTCACCATTTTACCATTTCCAGTCTGCTATTAAGCTAATGCAATGGATTTCATTTCAGGTGTTTATTTCTAGTTCTAAATGCAATTTTTGCTCTCTTTTACATTTTCGAATTTTCTGCTGAATATTTCCATCTGCTCAATTATTATGACCACCTTTTCCATAAGTCACTGTACTTACTTATACTAGTTGTTTTCAAGCTCTTGCCTTATAAGTCCAGTGTTAGAGATATGTTGAGGTCTGTTTTCTGTAGAATTGGTTTTCCTTCATCAGCATAATCCTGTATATTAGTTACATGTCTAGAAATTTTGAAGGTTCAACTTAGACATTGGAGAGAGTCTGTGTTTTGTTATCTTTTCCTGAAGAGTGTTAATTTTCCTTCCTTCAGGCAATTAAACTAAATTCTGATGCCTTAAACATTGTGGTGGCTTGGTTTTACTTTCCTTTAGTATGAATTTTTGTTTGTTTGGTTGGGTTTGCATTTGGTTCAAGATGAATCCCTTCTGCACAGGACATGGTTTTATTCGTAAGATACGGATCTTCTAACATGGCATGACTTCAACTCCACCTTTCATGTCAGTCTCAGCTCTTTTGGCCTTTTAACTAATGCTTCCTGTTGGGATCTATGGTGTCTCCAGTGCACATGTACTATTCATGGGTCATCCAAGGATGTGAGGACAGGTTATATGCAGATTTGGAGCTCCTTCATATTTGACTCTCATTTCTGGAATATTTTGCTCCTTCAATTTCTAGCCACTCTGGCAGCTGTGAGCTTCATTCTCTTACATCTCAGGCCAATAAAACTGTGGCTTTCTGCTTGAGTTCTGTGATTGAGTTCTAACACATCATTTCTGCATGGCCTAGGGAGTGTCTTCGTGGAAGAGTATACTAATCTGCATTAATCCCCAGTGAAGTTTCCTTGTCTCAAGGTCAGATCTCTCCATTTTGTGCCATTTTTAGTGCCTTCAAAGAGCTGTTCCTTAATTTTTGTTCAAAGCATATAATAGTTATCTGTGGGTGAGTTACTTTAAGTTGCTCAGCCATTACTAAGCTACAGCTTATAAGCACATCTTTGACTCATTTTTTATAATTGTCTCAAGTGGTTCCTACCTTGATTTCTCTACTATTCCTGTGTTATAAGCCTTTCTTTATCAGTTTGGAAAATATTATTCCATCTAAAAAGGAATGGGGAAGATATTAAAATAAACCACTTATTTAGATTACACAGGAAAAAAATAACTTATTGTAAATGTTATCAACAGATAAAGTATCCTGATAACTACAAATGAGACTGAAAAAATAAGTTTAGAATATATCTTAGTGGACAGCAAAATGTCCTGCTGTTGTTCCCCACTCTACTGATTTCACTAATGGGAATCCTTTGTTTATTTACAAATGATTATGAAACCCCTAGTCTGTTCACAAATTTTCTGAGTCCTGCAGACACTGTAGTGAACAAAACTGCAAACCTTCCTGACCTTATAGATTTTATATTCTAGTGGGAAGAGATGAACCTTAAGAGACTAAAGGAAATGTATGGTAGATTAAGATTCTGTTGATGCTGTGGAAGGAAATAAAGGGGTGAATAGGATCTAGGGAGAGCACTGGGATTAGCAAGGGTTTCCTTTAGAATAGTTATGGGGCGGGGGGACTTGAACAAAGAGGGTGACATTTGAGTAAAATTTGATAGTACTGGAGTCGGGGAGACCAAAAGGAAGAGCAAGAACAAATGAGTAAACTCTAGTATCATTAGTTTGGAACACTGTACTTTTATTAAAAATTTTATTTCTTCCAATCCTGTTTCTTTAGAAACTGTATTGTAATTGTTAATTTTTAAATCATGTGCATTTCTAAATATATCCTTTTTTACTGACTGACATTTCCCACTGGTCGTTTTTCTTGGAGTTATTTTCTATGCTCCTTCAATCCAAATTAGACTTGTGCTATTATGAACACACAGTTCCCAGGCAGGATTCAAAACCCCATGTTGTCAAGCTGCCCAACTGGCAGTATACATGGCAGTCTCCGTTTCTACAAAATTGCTGACTTCTAACATTTCTGCCTAACTAGGAAGAAACATCATGTGTGCATCAATCACTAGAAGGTGGTGTCCACCCTAATTAGAATCATGTTTATATGTATGTAACCTCATGTACATGCATGCTTCCTTCCTAGTCATGGCTCTCTAAAAAAGTCAAGTTGGTGGATTTCATTTTAATTTTAGGGTTCTATGTATGGTAAACTTGGAAATGTAATTCAAGTTGGAAAGAAAGAGTACTGTAGCCTGTAGCGTTCCCCCTAATATGCTGCTCCAACATATGTGAAGAAATGTGCCGTCCTGGCTTATCTTTCATTCTTTTTGATATTTATGAAATAAACACAAACTGGCATGTTTTGAAAAAAAAATGCTTAATGTAAATATAGAACAAGGAAAGCAAAAACACTATTTTACTTCGTGCTAGAAGTATTAAGACACTTGGTATATATATTGAACTTGTTTATGATCAGTTCTAAGAGCTCCCCAATAGTTTAACTCTTGAAATTGTGGCATTGAATAACATCAGATCTCTTTCTCAGGAACCTGTTTTCTGTTATCTATCAGTACAAGTTCCAACATTGACTCTGAAAGAAGGTATCTTTGTATAGAATGCATCATCTTGTCATAAGAATGGACTGCAGTTTTGTACTTCTTAAGACCCATTGTTTACATTCTGTTTATATCAAGTATAACATGAGAAACATCAAACCAATGGGTGAAGAGTTATTTTTTTGAGTGGTTTACAGGTTTAAGCCATTCTTAATGTAATAGCTAGTTATTTTATGGCTCTACTAAAGGGAATTTTTATAAAACTTGTATAGTTTTTCACATTTTTGGAGGTTGGTTCACCGTGACCTGAAACAGAGCCAGGCTCCTTTCTCATCATGCTATATGCCACTGCAAAATTGATCTAAGCTTTATATATCTCTTTGAAGTCAAGACAAGAAAGCAACACAAAGGGTTTTATGAAATGTAAAGAACTACTGTTTCAAGGTGGAGAAAGGGCTTCTATAATCTTGTTTGTTTGCTGACAGTGTTCATTTTAGGGTCAAATGGTTACTTAATTTTAACTAGACTGACATTCTAAAATGGTGTGGTATTCTTTTTTTTTTTTTTTTGGGTGTGTTGTTCTTGAGCAAGAAGGGGGTTTTGGAATAAGACTTGTTTTAAGAATATTATCATTAGATACTTCAAATATCTTACCACAAAAGACTAGAAATTGTTACTTTGTTGTAGTACAAACCATAGTTTACATTTTCCTACCATTATCAGATAAGATGTTAAGACCCCACATACATATAAAAATTCCAAATTAGTAAATCAGTGACTTACCAGTAATATTGTTAACCTGAAAATTATTTTTATTTTAATCTCATTTCTGGGACATTTTGATGAATTAAATATATATTTTACAGAGAAGCAGGTTTTTGATGGTTTATTTTGTTTAAAAATATTCAATTGGCCAAAACTGCTTTCAAGAAAAGATAAACAGGAAAGAATTTCTCAGTCCTAAATTCCCTTTGTTGTGAGGCAATACCTTAAGAAATCAATACCTATTCTTGAACTTGAAGTCATATGCATTTGTGCAGTACAGTCTTCTCAGTATCTTCCCACTCAAGACGACTGAAGTCACAAATGCTTTCTGGAAAGGATTTTTTTGTTGTTGAGGGTGGGGTCATATGAAAACTGCGAAGAGTCTCAGTCTCATATTTGGTAATGCAATGTAAAACAAATCACAGTTAGAGAGTGGGATTCAGGGATTTGGCCTAACTCTTGAGGAGGTGTTTGAACCGCCAAGGATTTGGAAGGGATATTTGGACAATATTACTCAGATCTCAAGGAACCAGGTGAGCCTGGTATTTATGTTAGACCACATAATTATAGGATAAAAGCAAACCAAGCAAACCACTCCTGCATTAGTTTACAAGGCCCTTCACAACCGAGTTTAAACACGGCCTATTTTAGACATAACCTGGTTTAAACATATCAGTTTCTCCTTTTATCTCTCCACTCATCTCCCAGCACTCGCGCACCAGTGCGTGCACACACACACACACACACTTTCCACACACAGACCTACTAAGTCTCACTGAATTTGAATAGCTTGGTGTCTATGTGTGTTCTTTTGTTTTTTTGGAAGTTTGCTTTTCCCTGAAATCCTCTTGGTCAAGTTCAGCTCCTTCTGCTTCAAGTACCTGTTCAGTTGTCATTTCTGGGAAGTCTTAAATTTTGTAACAGTTTTCTAACCTTATAGCTTAAATGAACCACATTTTTTTGCATTTGCATGCAACTTTATAAAACACTATAAAGACAAGAGAAATAAGGTTGATTGAAGCCAAGTAATGAATTTGACTAAGTCTGCTCAAACGCCCACGTTAACAGCTAAGTCCCAAACTAAGAAGTGACTAGGCAAATTTTTTGAGCTGAGGCCCCCTTGACTCTAAAATTCACGTAATTCTTAACCTAACCTTTTGCCATCATGCTGTTGATGTATTTTTTGGTCTTTTTTCTTTCCCTTACTCTATGAGATCTGGTTTTAATTGTTTGCATCCATATTTTCTTCTTCAGTGCTAGAAACTCACATTGATTTAATAAAATGGTCAAAAATGCCTACCAAATTAATAATGAGTGTTTTTAAAATATAAACCTAATTTAAATATGGATACAGAAAATTTTATAAAGTGTGAGTGTATAGCTAAGTAAGTTATAACAAATTAGGCATAGCCATGTGACCCCTATGCAGATTAATAATATATAGAATTTTGCCAGATTCTTCCTGACGCTCCTCTCAGTCTTTGCCCCTGCTTTCTCTCCCATAGTACCAGTATCTTGACTTCTAATGTTGTATATTAGTTATATTGGTTTTGATGGTTTTTACCTTAACATAAATAGAATCAAGATATGTAGTATTTTGTGTGTGCTTTCTTATATTCCATATTGTCTTTTTCAGAGTAATGCATATGGGTTTATACAGAAGATGTTGAATAACATTCTCTTTCTTTAGTATGGTAAAAGATATAACATGCATGTGTCATAGTATTTTATGAATGAAAACTGAATTTGTTAACTATAGCAATTTACTACAGTTCACTATATGAACTTTGATTAAAAAATCTTAAGATCTAAGTATTTTTCTTTTTTTTTTAAATATTTTATTTATTTATGACAGATACAGAGAGATAGAGAGAGAGGCAGAGATACAGGCAGAGGGAGAAGCAGGCTCCATGCACCGGGAGCCCGATGTGGGATTCGATCCCGGGTCTCCAGGATCACGCCCTGGGCCAAAGGCAGGCGCCAAACCGCTGCGCCACCCAGGGATCCCTAAGTATATTTCTTACAATCAGCTTATTATTATTCTCTTCTAAAAGATTTATATGCTAAATTTCTATACTACTAAGGGTTAACTGATTATATTTGGCATAATTATTTGAAGGTTTTTTTAAAACAAAACTAAGGAAATAATTACATATCAAATATTTTACAAAAATATGAGCTTATTTATATCGAGGTAATATTATTTATCAAATGAATATTGAATTAATTGAAATATAAATATGCATATACACATACACACACTCTATCAGTAATTATATGGCCTTGAACATGTATTTTACTTCGTTTTATTAATCTGTAAAATTTGTAAAATGGGCAAGATTACATGATCATTATTTTTCTAAAAACTGACAGAGTTTCAGTTCACTCTACCTTGTAGTTGTTTAGTAATGGACATGTGAGAAAATCTGTAAAATGGAGAAATAATAGTCCCTACCTCATTAAGTTGCTTTGAGGATTAAAGGAGTTAATACATTGAGAATATTATCCGGCACACGTATATTCCTAATGTGTCAAGTGCTATTGTTGTCATTATTATTATTACTTGGTCAATATAATTATCTCATTACTGTGGTTTGCATAGACAGAAAATCGTCAGCTTGGCAAATGGAATTTTAAGAGAAACAGTTTTGAGAATGCTCAGAATTTTTCATGGCATTATTTGGACTTCATGGAGATTATCTCACATGACATCTCATAGATTGGGTCAGAGTGTTGCCAGTGGAGGGCATTCATACAAAGGAATGACTTGAGTTCCATGATGGGAACCAGCAGGAGACACACACACACACACACACGCACATAAACACAGAATTTATTCCTTCTTTTTCCTACTGGCATTATTTCAGTCTTGGATCTTACAATTTCTTGTCTGAACTAGTACATTTTCTTAACTGGTTTTTGGGCTTCTAGTACCATTTTACAGAAGTCATTCTTTCCGCTGCATTGTTGGTAATAACTGATATCCTACAGTATTGGTCTCGTGTCACTATTTCCTATGTTATAGTTCTATAGTGACTCCTCATCGGATATATAATAAAATTTCAACTCCTTTACTTGGCATCTAAATTTAATTAATGAAATGTGTATCGAGTCATCATTGTGTGCCAGGCATATAGAGGAAATTCTTCATGGTCTAATCCGTGCCTTCCTTTTCTTCTCTCTTTTTTAAAGATTTTATTCATTTATTCATGAGAGACACACAGAGAGAGGCAGAGACACAGGCAGAGGGAGAAGCAGACTTCCTGCAGGGAGCCTGATGTGGGGCTTGATTCCAGGGCCCTAAAGATTATTTATTTTAAAGAGAGAGTGTACACAGTGGGAGAGGGGGCAAGAGGGAGAGAGAGTCTCAAGCAGATTCAGCCTTGAGTGCAGAGCCCCTTCACTAGCTGGGTCTCAGCACCTGAGCCAAAACCAACAGTTGGTGGTTTAACAGTGTGGGGCCACACAGGCGCCCCTCACCTTGCCTTCGTGTTTACTCCTCCCACCCACAGTCCTGAACTACCCAGTCAGGCTCTCTGACTTTATACCGGCAATGTAACTTCCCTGTCCTAGCTTTGTTGTGAAATGTTGGGCCAACCCCTTTTACTCTTTGGGCTTTAGGCCCTCATTTATAAAATAAGAAGATTGTACTCTGAAGTCTTTTCCAGATCTAAAAGCTGTGAAACTAAGAGGCTTTAGGCATTAGGTGCGGGGAGAGAGTATTAAATGGTGGCTGGATTGAGTGAATCCAAAAGAGCATATACTCTAGTGAGATAGGTATTGCATAATAACAAATCATTAATAATACAGGAGAATAAGACAGAAAATTGTAATCATTTAAATGTCTTCTGCTCGGGGCACCTGGGTGGCTCAGTGGTTGAGCATGATCCCAGGGTCCTAGGATCGAGTCCCACATTGGGCTCCCTGCAGGGAGCCTGCTTCTCCCTCTGCCTATGTCTCTGCCTCTCTGTGTGTGTCTCTCATGAATAAAAAAATAAAATCATAAACAAACAAACAGGTAAATAAAAATCTTCTGCTCGAAGATAACCAGGGGTATTCATAGCAGTAATTGTCACTCAAAGAGAGTACCTAGAAGTCATGGCAAAATATTACTTTATTAATAGGCTAAATTTCATCATGCCCCAGGTACATTTTTTTTAAAAACCCAACAAAAAGTAGAAAATTAAAAACCTGAACAAAAATGTTCCGGGGGGGGGGGGAAGTTTGTCAAAATGAACCCAATGGGGCAGCCCCGGTGGCTCAGCGGTTTAGCGCCGCCTTTGGCCCAGGGTGTGACCCTGGAGACCCAGGATCAAGTCCCACGACGGGCTCCCTGAGAGGAGCCTGCTTCTCCCTCTGCCTGTGTCTCTGCCTCTCTCTCTCTCTCTCTCTCTCTCTGTCTGTCTCTCATGAATAAATGAATGAAATCTTTTAAAAAAATAAAAGAATGAACCCTATGGCTTATTTCAATGCATTTACTACGGTAAAGAGCAGGTGGGAAAGAAAGGTGGGAAACACAGGGGTTCTCCCTGAATGTGTGGAGGCTGAGAAGTATTTCCTCCAAGTTTTTGACAAAAAGACATGAATAGATGTAATTGACAAAGGAAAAGATAAAGGGAGACTGGGGGAGGTGCAAAAACTGGACAGGACCTGAGGACCTAGGTTGATAATTCTGTGATATAGATGTTGGGAAAACAAGGAAAAAGGAGAGTGTGTATCGTCCCTGGGGTGACAAAGATATAGAGAAGAAACATTTGGAAGATATTTCACCATGATGGCCGTATGCTCCAAATGTCAGCTCAAAACAGCTTGTTATATTTTGAAGTAAAAAAGGGTAAGATCTAGCAGATGAGAACAGAAACATAAGGGAAGGCAGGACACGATGGTGTTTTGAACGTGTAGGATGTTCATTATGGCCTTTGTTTGTAAAGCAGATGAATATGTGATTCAACTTTCATTGTTTTAGTCGAAAAGTATTTACTACTTTTTAGTTGGGCGGAGACCTTCCTCACATACCAATTTCTCCTCCCTTCTTTTTTTTTTTTCTTTTTTGACCTTTTTAAAAGGCAAGAAATGGAAAATAAAATTTAGGACTTGGACTAAATATGACTAACACTATTGCAGCACACACTTCCTCCAAAGGTAGTAATTTCTATAAGATTTTTAAGTTAAAAATTTGCTCTAGGGACACCAGGTTTGCTCAGTGGTTGAGTGTCTGCCTTTGGCTCAGGTCATGATCCCAGGGTCCTGGGATTGAGTCCTGAATCAGGCTGATCGCAAGGAGCCTGCTTCTCCCTCTGCCTGTGTCTTTGCCCTCCCTTCCCCCCGTGTCACATGAATAAATAAATAAAATAAAAAAAAAGACTCTAAATTTACACTATTAAAAAAAAAAAGACCCTAAATTTACACTATAATATTTAGTGCTTGGAAACTCTAAAATCAAAGCAAAAAATGTCTAAAATTCAATTTTCACTATCTTTTATTTGTTTTTAAGTTTTTTGTTTGTTTTTAATTTTTGTTTAAGTAATCTCTACACCAAGCATGGGGCTCCAGCTCACAACCCTGAGATCAGGAGTCCATTGCTCCTTCAGCTGAGCCAGCCAGGCACCCCTAAACCATTATCTTTTAAAGAGATGGAAAACAAGGCTGAAAGGAAGATACACATCAAATCTAACATAAAATTCACTCCCAAATTCCTGTGTTACTTATTTAACATCCCTATAACAATTATTGAAGGGTTAAAATCCATAACCTCTGTTTGTGTGTTTACTTCTGTTTGATCTAATACCATGTCTATTAAAAATAAGTTAAATTAGTACCTCTTATTAAAACATGAGTAACTTTACCTTTATTGGATGCTAATGTTAAAGGAATTTCTAATTAAAAGTCTGTAATGTATTTCTCTTTTTATTCTTGCCTATTCCTTTACTGTTACTCTTGTCTATCCTAGACCATGAACTCAGAGCAGTTGTTAGTAAAATCTGCTAGTTTTTACTCCGGGGGAGGAAGGATTCTCATTAGGAAATAAGAGAAGAATATAGAAAATAGTGTCTTAAGTTAGAAAATTATCTCATCAAAGTTAAATTCTGAAAAGCAGAATACTTGTGTAAGATGATGAGTTTCTAAAAATAATCAGACTTTTCAACATTAGACCATAAAATGCTTTTAGTTGTTGCTGTTTACAATTTTTAGTGGCATTTTTATTATCTTCAAAAATTTGTAGTGCTAGATATAAATACATCCATACTGGAGACTAAGCCTTCCCACTGTAAGCAGAGGGAGAACAAAGAGCTGTATGTTTGATCTGAAAAGGGGAGTCAGGGGTGAATGCCCTACGGGTACTGCAGACTGAGTGAGTTTCCCTCCCATACCTTCCCACCAAGTTGGAGATGCTAAATTGAGTTGGTGAGATCTTCAGCAGTCTCTTGTCCTTAGTAGAGCTCAGAATGCTGTCATCAATATTTCTTCCCACTATTAGAGAAACAAATAAAACTCATCTCTGCTGGGATTAATTTGCTTCAGCCTGAAGCAATGAGCCTCCACTGGCAACCGCTCCTGAGCTGAATAAGCAGCATCACAGCATCTGTTGACAATATGAAATTGTTCCAACAGCCAATATTCATAAGAAATGGCCTCCAGAATCCAAAGAGATGCACTAGTCAATAACCAGCAAAGTCTGACCACTGAAAGAATAGCATATAATTCCAGATTTTATAAGCTATATTTAAATTGGGGCTTTTTCTCTTTGGATCAGAATGTGGAGAATCTGTGTAGACCTAATTTTACTTGAAAAGACCTAGTTATATAGCTGGCTTGGGCTGAAAATGCCTGAACTTATTTCCAGCTGGACTTGGATCTGTCTTATGAAACTGGGACATAAAGAGCTGTTCTTTAGCAGACTGGTCACTCCTTTTGTGGATTACTGTGATTGGAATAGAAATTTAAAAAATAGATAAAAATTTGGGTCTCAAGGTGCTATGATGGTTGAAAGAGCTGTGGCCTGGTTAGTATCACCATTTAATTTTTGTTGATAATGCATTAATTTTAAATGTAATTGTTTAAATGTTTTTAACGACTGAGATTTTAACTGATTTATTCCCTTCCTTCATTACTGAATCTGTGGTTATTCTTACTATTTTTACTGTGTTTTATTTATTGATTTATTTTTACCTTGTGCTGTGTGGAGAGGACTTAAAGGTGCCCATTTCAATAAGTGATGACAGTTTTGTACTTACCCATCATCCAACATTTTCTAAGATGAAAACCTTTGTAATCTACAAAGTTACATTTCTTTATGCTTATGAAATACAACAAAGTTTCACTGTTTTTTCTTTTTGCAGAATATATTTGTTAATATCTTAAATAACTATGGGGGATTCAATCTACTGATCCTAGGTGATAGGACTAGTAGGATACATATCAGATTAGATTGTATGATTTTTTTTAAAGATGTATTTTTATTTATTTATGATAGACATAGAGAGAGAGAGAGAGGCAGAGAAACAGGCAGAGGAGAAGTAGGCTCCATGCCAGAGCCCGACGCGGGACTTGATCCCGGGACTCCAGGACCGCGCCCTGGGCCAAAGGCAGGTGCTAAACCGCTGAGCCACCCAGGGATCCCTGATTGTATGATCTTTATAGTTTAAAATGCTTCTAGTGCAATAATTTTACTAGAATTTAGGGTAAGGAAGAAGAGTAGCCCTAATTGAAAGAAACATGATGTCCCTTGACTTTTCTGTATGAACTCATTTTACCAATTGAGCTTCTATAATTCATAGACCCTAAACGTAATGTGAAGCTTGAATAGGTAGTACAAGTTCTATTACACATATTTTGTAGGGTCATGTATACATTATACATCACTCTTGAGTAATGATTATAGGTCATTTATTTTCTTTCAGAACAAGTTAGTATTATCATTTGATTTTTCTATTGTGGATACCAAATCCAGAAAAATTGGTCCCTGTAGTGTGTTGCAGACTGTGACTACCAGTCTACTGTAAAATGTTGTTTGAACTTATTAAAACCTGATTCATGTGATGCCAAGTTTATTCTAAGGCTTGTGCTGGGGCCAGCATCCGCATCAAGGGAGAAAAAAAAAGTCCATTTCCAGTGGGAGTGCTAGACAGCTAAATTCTGTGGGCTTAGTTAATTCTAGTAGCCAATGCTGAATCTAAAGGGATGCTCCTGACTACATTTTTGTTGTTCACCTTTATTTTCTTTTCTGAAATGGTCAAGGGGGCATGTGCTTGAACATGTGAGCCAGCAAAGCGTCTGTGATTCTAATCCCCTAATTAGACTGTTGTGCACAGATGGTATTTAGTTTTTTTTTTTTAAATGAATGAAAGCATGTGGTAATGATGTTCATGAATTTTTATAGGATAAAAAAAATGCTACTTGAGTTTTGGTTATATTTGCCTAACCTTCTGTATAGGTCAGACGATGGGTAAAAAAGATCTGTGAAATTTATAGAAAGAGATGATGCCTGTTTTACCCACCCAGCTTGTAGGCATGGCCTACATGCACACACACACCCTCTCATACATGTACCAAGGCAGATCGTGTATATGCCATTTGAAATTGGGGGATATTTTACTGGGAAAAATGAGAGTTTTTCTCATAAGTTTTCTATCCTGCCCATAATTCCTTCATTATATTCTTTAATAATTTTTATTAAGTCCAACCTAACATAACAGAGGAAATTTGTTACACATGCTATTTGGTTTAGTTTAAACTGCTTTTGGCAGAATGATATTAGAGCACAGTGAATTAGGGAAGAATAAACAACTGCAGGGCTGAGACAATGAACAATTTTAAATAGGAGCAACTATCTTATGATGCAAACACAGTGACTTGTTTTTCTCCACATATACAGGATAGTTTCCACCAAAAAATGGCCAACTGTGAGCTTTAAGATTTTTGTTTTGTAATTGCAGTGTTTTATCTTTTTGTCATCTGCATGCTATGAAGGAAAACAGGTATTTTTTTACCTGGACTGTAAAAGATAATATTCAACTTTTGTTCCACAGAACACTATATGAATTTCCTGTTGAATTCTTTAAGGCTTTTCAAAATGAAGAAATGCATGAGTTGATAGATAGATGACAGGTAAATCATAGATGGCTGATGGATTGGTTGATGATAGATAAAATTTGGTTCTGCGTATTCTATTTAGCTTAAATATGTGAATATGGTTATTCTCGTATCATTGAGAAAGTAATTTGTCCATCTTATTTTGGCTTAAATATGTGAATATGGTTATTCTTATATCATTGAGAAAGTAATTTGTCCATCTTATTTTGGCTGATTATTTCCAAAGTAGTTTAAAATACAGGTGTCCACTATGCAGTAGTCTAAATTATACATTTCACAAGTTACTAGTGTCTTCCAATGCACATGGCATTTAGATGTTGGAGTTTTGCTGAGGCATGGGTTTGAATCTGGAGTTGGAGAGTGGATTTGGGTGTAAGTTTGGATTGTAAGTAGGCCTGGATTAGTCAGTGTTAAGGTATTGTTTGCCTTTTGGTATTTTAAATAAGAACGTTCCTAAAGTAGTATAGCACTTCTCATTATGAGCAATGGCCCTAAGTCAAAAGAAATCTTCACTGAAAATTTATAAAGAGTGTGAGGATATGCCTAAGAAGCATGTCCTTCAGTAGGTATGTGATTCAGGAGTCTGTTGAAGCCAGAAGGCTGTACATATACAGGCTGTGTTCCAATTTGGAGATCTTCATTGAGATACATTTTTTAGTTTTGAATAGATGTAAATTGTTTTCAATCTGGTTGAGAATTCAAGAAGTATTCAGATAAGGGGAGCCTGGGTGGCTCAGTCAGTTAAGCATCTGACTCTTGACTTTGGCTCAGATCATGATCTCAGGGTTGTGAGACTGAGGCCTGGGCTGAGCTCTGTGCTGGGCATGGAATCTGCCTAAGATACTTTATCTCTTCCTCTCCTGCAGCCCCTCCTCCTACTCACACTTCCTGTCTCTCTAAAAACAAAACAAAACCAAACCGATGTATTCAGGCAATTTTATACAAATTTTACTGTTTTGTATGCCCTGTTCCACATTATGTTTTGTTTTTAACATAGCACCTCATAGAGGTTTCTCTGTGAAGGTATTATTTTTAGTTCTTTATATGAATGAAAAGAAGACGGCTTTACTTTGTGTTCAAAGATATTTTTTAACTCTGTTTATGGATACTATTTAGGAGTTATCTGAAAGATATTGAAATTAAGAATATAGTTAGAAGTGGCAAGATGAAATTAAGAATATAGTTAGAAGTGGCAAGAATGCTCATTTTGCCTTACAACTATTTAAAAAGTTAGATCTAAAGTATTTTTTTTGAAGATTTTATTTATTTATTCATGAAACGCAGGCAGAAGGAGAAGCAGGCTCTATGCAGGGAGCCCGATGCGGGACTCGATCCCAGGACTCCAGGATCATGCCCTGAGCCAAAGGCAGATGCTCAACCGCTCAACCACCCAGAAGTCCCTAAACTATTTTTCTTAATAATATACCAGAATTATTTTTAAGCCCTCATTGGGCTTAAAATTGAATTATGCATTTTTTTCTTTTCTAAATTTAGTGTAAGCCAATGTGCATTTATATGTTTTTCTTTTGTTTAGATTTATTTTAGTGTTTTCATGCTTTTTAGTACTTCGTATCAGTGAATTCTTCTAATGAATAGCATAGTTCTCATTAACCTTATGTTGTTACTCTGTCATCTTTATCATTTTCTTTCATGTGGAAATTTTAGTTCTGTGTCAATATTACTTATCTCAGTAGATGTATTCTTTTTTTCTTCCCCAGTAGATGTATTCTTAGAGGTCTTAAAATTCTCCACAAGAACTTCTTTATTCTTTTATATTTACTATACTTAAAATATATAGAATATAACTATACTCCAAATTATCAAGCTTGTATTTAAAATTTTTAGTACCATCATTTGCTTTTGTGTTGACCTTTTGCATTCATTCTCGGTAAATTGTATTTAGCAGCTACTATATGCCAGACTCTGTTGTAGGCTCTTGGATCCAGCAGTGAAAGGAGTGAATGAAAATCCTTGCCTTGATGGAGCTTACATCCTATTGGAGGTGCAAAGAATGGCACTGATACCACATTGTGGGATTCAGTGGTCTCTATAAAGTGATGCAGTCACAGCAAGTGAATCCCAAATGATATTATATATATTGTAAATAGGGATCCCTGGGTGGCGCAGCGGTTTGGCGCCTGCCTTTGGCCCAGGGCGCTATCCCAGAGACTCGGGATCGAATCCCACATCGGGCTTCCGGTGCATGGAGCCTGCTTCTCCCTCTGCCTGTGTCTCTGCCTCTCTCTCTCTCTCTGTAACTATCATAAATAAATAAAAATTTAAAAAAATATTATATATATTGTAAATAAAATTTCTCAATAGTTCAGATAGAGAACAAAAAATTATGAGATTTATTTTACTTTTTAGAAAAGATTTATTTATTTATTTATTTATTTATTTATTTATTTATTTGTGAGAGAGAGAGAGAGAGAGAGAACGCATGTCCTGAGGGGAGGGGCAGAGGGAGAGAAAGAATCTTCCAGCCAACTCTGTGCTAAGTATGGAGCCCTATATGGGGCTCAATCCCAGCACCCTGAGATTAAGACCTGAGCCAAAAGCAAGAGTTGATGGCAACCAACTGAGCCACCCAGGTGCCCCCAAATGATGGGACTTTAAAGATACTTTTTTGGTTCAGAATTTTTCTATATTTATTCATGTGTTTGGTTTGACCAAAACTATTTTAAATCTAACACAGTAGAGCTTTCAAAATAAATGCACCCTAAGACTAAACTCTAGTAGGTTCTTCACCATGGTGTCCAATAGTGATCTTGAATGGAGTTCATCAGCTATTTGTATTAATCATTGCCTCATTTCAGATTATCTTGACTTTCTATTCATTTGAATTGCGGAATTTTCTTGTAGTCTAAACACTTGGTTTTAATTTTTCCCATATTATATCAAATGACTTCATTTTTCTAACAATTATTGATTATATAAGTTTGAGTACATTATATGTAGCATCAGTATTTGACATATATTTTCCTGAATTTATAAATAGACTGCATAACAATGTAAGCACAGCAAATTTTATAGTATGCTCAGCTAACTTGATTCTGAGAAGATATAAGATAATATAAGATATAATTATGGCTAAGCTGATACAGATTCTTTAGCTTTATTTTCTATAAGTAAGTCTGTATTTGATTCCTTGGACTATTTTATGTGTGGTTACACTACCTAGAGCTATTTTGAATGATATGAAATTTATTTTTATTATTGAAAACTTTATTTAGATTACCATCTAGCCTATTTGACAATACTTTTTTAAAAATGAAAATAGTGAATTTGGTACTCAAGAAATGACAGCTTTCATCTTTGGAATTCATTATTATCTTTTATTGATTACTCAACTTTGACTGACCTTTCCTTTTCATTCCTGGGACTTTGTACTCCCCAGTCATTGCGCGGTACTTATAATGTGAATCAGTCCTGTATGGCAATACTGAATTCTTAATTGGTAGGTCTTCTCTGACTATGTGCTGGCCTATATTTAGTATGTAGTGTATTGTTCTTATGGTAAATGGTGATTGACTTCAGGTAATCAAATCTGTCACTAAAGAAAAGTAGGGTTTAAATTGCCAAGATTATGTATGTGAAGCATTTATTAATAGCTCTTCTTTCTCCACTGAGTTGTTAGTTCCTAACCATGACAGGTAAGGGCTTGATGTTTTTCACTTTGATTCCTCTTTTAATCCCCATGTGGGACAGATTTTCATGATTCTCTCTGTAACGTTTTGTCTTCCTAAAACCAAATTGTCTGAATGTTCTGATGTTTGGAGACTGCCAGAACACTTGGCCTGAATTCTGATAATTTTTCAATTGGTAACATACCCTCTCTTTAGTCTCCTTTGGACTGGCAGATGCTTTGCAAATATTTCCATAAGCTATTCCGAGTGCTTGTATTTTGTTTTTTTTTTTTCTATCCTAGCTTTATTATAAAGTTAGTAATCAGTGAAATTGGGTCACTGTAGCTATTAGATTGAAGCTTTTTTCAATTTACTATCATATGTTGTTTATGCGACTTCACAATTGTAGGGCCCTTATGATTTATTTCTTGACTTTATTTTAATTGTGTTTGGTTTACTTTTGCTTTTAAGCTTACTAATTTTCTGTCCTGGTATTTTTCATAAAAATATCATGTCATTTGGTTTCTATCATATTTTCCCAGTCAACAGTCCAGAAAAACTGGAAGCTTGTATGACTTTTTTTTAGTGAACCCACAGATTCCTTATGGTTGCCTTTCCCTTTCTAATCTTCCCTAATCCATTTATTATTTAAATGAATCATTTCATAATTACTCTGCAGTTGCTGCTAAGATCATTTTTTTGGCCGGTTGAAGACTCAAGTTTTACTCCATTTTTAAAACTTCAGGATGAAACTTTAAATTTCCAAATTTTGTCCTTTCTTCATCTTGCCATGACTTTTCTGGAGGCTAATAATACTTTGAGGGTTTCAGTGCAATTCTACACACCTCATATATTAACAATTTCTATTTTTAAAAAAATAGGTTGATACTCTAATCTGTTATCAGCCAATAATTCAGGTGGGTATAGAATTATTTTTTTTGGATCTAAGGTAAATTTCAGGAGAATAGAGGTATTTAATTTGAGGGAACTTATTGAAGTAACAGTAGGTCATGTTATGGAAGTAACAATAATTTGAGACAACATTGTAGTTTTGGAGTTTACCCATATTTTCATCTATCATATGGTAGAATCACTTTACGATGGTTGATGCTAATAGTGAAATTAACTAGTTCGATTTCTTATACTATGAAATTTTATTTTGTACTTCGTTTTTTCTATTAAATGTTTTCTGAGCTTTATCAAATAATTAGAAATGAAGCAAAAACAAAACCCAGAAAATATTGAATATTTGAGAATATGTAGTTTTTCAAAGATTTCTTTGCTCCTATACATTTAGCTTCTATAGTATTCATAGTTAATGCTTCGTATTATAACTATGTATTATATATTATTAAAGTACATGTTATTATATGTATGACACAAATATTTGAAAGCCAAATGCTAATTTCCTTACTACATATGTATTACATATATATTATAATGCACATTATGAAATAGGTATTTTGACATAATTTTTTAAACTTAGTTTTATGATGGCTTTAGATAAGTATTAAAGGCTTATAAACTTAAGAGAAAATTCTTTTAACTACCTAACCATCTTTCATATCACAGAATTTTATGGATATACAATTATGAAAAAACAGGTATATTTTAATTAACAGTGACCCAGTAAACATTTATTTTGTGCCTACTGTGTGCTAGGTAATGCTAATTATAGGAGATGTAAGTAATTTTTCTTAAAAGTGCTGTAAATTGATTGAGTGATTAAATATATTTTAATACCTCCTCTAATTTAATATTTTAACTCTCATTTCCTTCAGAATATTTCTTTGAAAACTGAGCTTTTATCGACTGCTGATTCTTTAAAGTTAGTAACGGAGGTCATATATCTTAAAGAATATTTCCTCTCTCTATTTCCACAGGGGTATAGGATATAATGGAAGTTTCGATTACAGAGACAGACAAATTGAGTTTGAGTGTAAGCTATGATACTTTAGATAGGTTATTTGATTTCTAAAGGCTTAGTTCCCTCATCTGTAAAATTGAAATAAAGATATTCAATGAGATTATTGAAATATAAAATATGCCCATATGGCCCAAAAAGTTTGGCTAATGGAAGTCACTGGAAAACAAACCAATGAATACACAAAAAGGGTATTTATTAACCCTTCAACTTTTCTCTTCTTCCCTGGAAGGCTTTTATAAAAAATTCCCTAATCCTCTCAGGAATATGCAGATGATAAATTAGATTTTTGAGGAAATATTCCTTTAATTTTATACTGGAGCCTTTACTTTACATGACTCAAATATTAGAAATATCTATTTGGGAGTATTTTGCAAATTGATATCCTATTTTTAAATTTGCTCAAGTGTAAGAAGAAATCTCCTTAGTCCCAAGCATATGACAAGTAATAAAACACTTGTGCAGACTATCACTCTGGGAAAGAATTGGAATTCATGTCTTTGATGTTGTTTCAACTAGGGTTTCAATTCACAGGCAGAAATCTGTGGAGAATCCAGAAGTAAGATCTAACAGTTTAGCCAGCTCATCTATTTTCCTTTCGAAGGAAGAGATAGGGTAAAATTGGATATCTCCAGAGGGAGATCTAAGTGCTGTGGCACAATAAATCCCCTTTCGTCTGACAGAGCTACCTGAGTTCCTTTGGAGAGCTAAAGGAGGGGGGAAGGAGAGGAAACAGAGGCTGACTGGTTTAGGAACTACACATAGTCCTTAGTACTAGAGAGAAGAGAGTTCCCAGTATTTTCCTTAAATTGTTTTGGGGAGAGGAAAGAACTTTCTGTAAATATGATGGTATATTAGTATTTTTAATAATGTATTCCAGTAAAGAAAGGAAAGAACATTATCAGGTCAGTCTTATCCAATCCATGCTTTTTTCTGCTCTTCCACAACAAGAGAAAGATATGTTTCTCCTGAGTTGGGAAATAGAAACATTTTCAATGTTCTCTTTCCTAACTTTCAAATGAAACCTAAATTCGAATTTGTATACCGTATAATGATGCAACCTCTTGAAACAGACCTCAGTACTTCACATTTTAAATACTTCTTCACTTAAGAATTTCTGAAGTGAAAAAACAGTTATCTGTGGGGTTACCAATATCATGAGAGTTTCTGAAACTTGTATACTTGGGCTATTGAATTAAATAAGACTTTTGAAAGGACAAATACCTTGATTTGTCTAGGGAACTTACTGATAATGTCAGTGTTACAACCTGGAAACGAGCCTGCTTTTAAATCCATCACCCCTCTCCGATCCCCCCGACCATGTTGTATTTAACTTTGAATATCTGACTAATCAGAATTTGTCCTTCCATGTGCTTGTTTCATATAATGTTGGGGTCTCCAAGGCAGTTGCTGACTTTTAGGAAAAGAGAATAATCCTTCTCATCTGTCAAACATCAAACGGAAGGTCATAAACCTTATAACAATAAAGAAATTTCTTTCGTCCTTTTGTAGTCCTCTAGGATTCCAAAATAGATTCAGATTGCAGTAGAGGAAGTTGAAACAAGAGTAGAGTTGGAAAGTCCAGATTTATCAAAGCAGACATCGTACCTTCCCCCAAACTCAGCATAGTTTGGAGTTACTTCCTTATCAAAGCACACAGGCAGTTCTGGGAACGTTGTCTCTTTTCCTCCCCACCCCTGGAGTGGTTCTACTTACGGTCATATTAGTCAAGTTTGGGGAGAAAGGGGTGAGAGGAAGCAGAGGGGGTTGAGAAGAAATGGAGGGGATTGGTTGCAACAAGGAATCGTAGAAGAGAGGATTTGTTAAAAGTCAGAAAATTCCCTAGGCTGAAGTATATGTAGTCACAAGTCTCAGAAAACAGTAAAATGACAAGCAAGTTATGCTCACATCTTATAAAATACCTACAATAAAATATGGCCCAGGGAGACCTAGACTCAATAATCAGTCTCATATTATTGATAATAGAGTGAGTGACAAAGAAAAGCTCTTTGGCCCAAAATTGATGGTCATGAATATAAAGCAAAGGGGGATGGGTTTCTGTCATTCTTTGTCTCTTTTTAATGCAACTGAACATTGGAAGCATATTATGGAGACGAATGGATTTACTCCACTTTCAGATAGGTGGATGCTGAAATTCTTAAATGGGTCTGTTTCAGACTCAGATTTTTACACACTTCTTTTTAAACCAAAAACTTCGCTTTACAAATTGTTTTTTTTTTTTTTTTTTTTTTTTGGCGGTGGTAAAAGCATGTAGCACAAAGAATGTCTTTTTCTGACATTTAGCTTTACAAAAGAATAGTAGATTCCCAAACTTCACTTGTTTTTCTTTCACACATTGTAAAAATAAAATTAGAAAAAATAAGGCCCCTTAATAGAAAGAAGGAAAAGAATGCAAAAGTAGTAACTTTCAAAAAACCAGGTGCATAGTGAAAATTGTATAGCTTTGTCAAAATAGTAGTGCTGTGAGTGAAAAAAATCCTACTTTAGTGAAATCAAGTGGCACTATACAAAGTTAAAGCTAAGGAGATGGAAAGTTGTGTTTTTTTTTTTTCTTAAAAGGAATTTAATAAGTTATAAGAAAAGATGAAAATCTAAGCCTCTCTCTCTATATATATGTATATATCTATATACACATATATATACAAATATATATATGTATGTATGTGTGTAGATATATAATATATATATATATATTTGTAAAGAATTTTTATTCATTTACTTGAGAGAGCACCAGCAGGGGGAAGGGTAGAAAAAGAATCAGACTCCCTATTGATCAGGGAGCCCAATGCTGGGCTCAATCCAGGACCCTGAGATCATGACCTAAGCCAAAGGCAGAGGCTTAACCAACTGAGCCACCCAGGCACCCCATAAAGCTCAATATATTTTAAGTTACATAATAATAATGAAACTAACTCACATGAAAAGCACAAAACTTCTAATCATTAATTGTCAGAGATTTGGAATCATATCTAACGTCACAAAGTACACCAGGCTTTATGCCATTGACTTTCATACGAGAATCCTTCCCTCCTACTTCAAATGCTCACACTTGGGATCCCTGGGTGGCGCAGCGGTTTGGCGCCTGCCTTTGGCCCAGGGCGCGATCCTGGAGACCCGGGATCGAATCCCACATTGGGCTCCCGGCATGGAGCCTGCTTCTCCCTCTGCCTATGTCTCTGCCTCTCTCTCTCTCTCTCTGTGACTGTCATGAATAAATAAATAAAATCTTAAAAAAAAATGCTCACACTTGTGTGGACACCAGTATCTTTGCATGACTTCCCCCCCCCCTTTCAGAAGATTACTCTTAGAAGAAAACAAGGAAACGCAGCTTTTCTTAAAATGGGCAGAGCAGGATCTCATATTTTTAATAGCACCGTAACAGCTAACAACTAATGGCATTTACTGGGCTTTTGCTGTATTCCAATAATTACACCTAGTGTTTTATATGTATCATGTCACTTAATCTTTAAAATAATCTGGTGAAGCACATGCTGTTATATTAATTCCTGTTTTACAGGTGTGGACACAGGTTTAGGAAGGAGACTTCCTCATGGTCATGTAGTTAGTAAGTGGAGGCCCGGGTCCCAAGACTGGCGAACACCATTGACAAACACTGCATCCAGTGTTTTCTCTTGCTCACAGTATCTTGATGTTACCTGGGAAACCATGTGCCCAGCCTGAGAGGACGAATCCTGAGTTTGGCAATCTTTTTTACCCTTTGCCATTGACGATGGGCTCAGCAGTGACTCCAGAGGTTTGCAAACATAAATTGGCTCCAGAGCCCTCCTGGGAAACATTTCCTCCATGGAAGGCAGTACAAGAGAAAAGCCTTTTTATTCTGACCCTTTTCTGTCCATTGGAGGACATTGTTATATGAGAATCATTTCTTTCCTGTAAGGTGATGCAAGGCAAAGATTTTTATTCCTAACCATTTCTGTACTTCTGAAGGTAGTGCTGTGTGAGAATGAGATGCTGGCACTTGCAGGAGTCCTCATTTGATCCAAGGGAGAACATGGCAAACACACACATAGAACTAAAAATGAGAGTCTGGGACCTTGAAGGCATCACTGAGCACCAGAATCCCTATCGGCAGCCTCCAGATTTATTGCCAACTTATTTTCATTGCCATATTTTATCACTTGCAGGCAAATAGATGGAGCTGGCCAGGCCCCCTAAGGCAAATCAAGTGAACAGACCCCAGCAGAAGCAAAGGTGGAACATAAAGTCAGTGTGGATGAAAAATAAGAACTGTGAATACAATGAGTGACAAAAATACTCATTAAAAAGTAAAGTTTGTTCTTTGCTTTTAGATTCATGGCCCATATTTTACCCAGAGTTCTTTTTGTTTTCAGTTGCCATGGCATCATCTTATTTTAAACTATAAGCACCTAAGCTGTAGAAAGCATATTAATCTTTGAAAAGATAACCAAATGTTGGTGACCTGTGTATTGAAGTAACTCCTCATTATATGGTTTAAATATAGCAGACGTGAAACACTACCTTTCTCGCTTAAAGCTTATTAATTGTGGGTGTAAAGTAGAACATAAATTTTGAAACCTTTATCACATGCAAAAAATGTTGGTTTAAATGGTAAGATTCAATCCCCAAAATATTGCATACAAGTTTAGTTAGAGACACAGAGAAATAGAGAGGCAGAGACTTAGGCAGAGGGAGAAGCAGGCTCCATGCAGGGAGCCTGATGTGGGACTCGATCCGAGACTTCAGGATCACACCCTGGGCCGAAGGCAGATGCCCAACCGCTGAGCCACCCAGGCAGCCCTAAGTAGAATAATTAAAGAGAGGCAGATGGATTCAAAACTTTTAACTCTGAAACTACTGAGACCCTAGCTTTGATTTAAAAAAATAATATCATTTAAATAATACAGTTAAATATCAGTTGCACTGAATCATTTGTTGCAACAGAATCATTTGTTGCAATATTTTTTTTAAGAAAAAAACTATGATGCTTATTTTAGGTTGATATTCAACTCGAAATTTTAAATAAGTAATATGTTCATTTTAAATAAAAGTAGACATGTTTATTTCAACAAAATAATTTAATAGTGTACTGTTTGAAGCCAAAATTCATTCTTGCTCAACACTTTTAACATCATTTTATGCAAGTTTGCAAAATAAAGTTTGCTGCACAGAAACAGGTTGTTCTGTTTCTACCTACACTTCTTTAAAAAATTTTTTTTAAATAAAAAAGCTACATAGTTGAAGAGAAGTATTACCTTTTGACATCTACATATTCATTGTTCTTTCTAAGCTTTTGTTCCCCAGGCTCAGGCTGAGAATGGATAATTATATGTAATGGAAGACAGCTGTGATGTACCAAGTGTATTTTTTTCTCTTTTTATCTTGTGCTCCAGTGCATAATTCCCTTCCTGCTTCAGTGTTATATAATGCTCAATTTCCCTATGTCTACTTTATTCTGAAATTTTAACGTGAAGACTTTAACAATGAAATTCAATAGTTTTGTTGCTACCTTTGGATAATGCCTTAAATTGTGGATGAAAGCATAAGATTTCTAATAGGGACCATTTTGTTGAGCAGGATGGTAATTGCTCTATGTATCTAAGAAATAATGCCATTATAAAAAGAAGAGACAATTACATTTTAAATCACTCATTAAACTCACTCCGGTTTCTCTTTTAGGTAATTCATTGGATGATATCGTCAACTTTTTGGCTATTTTCTTTTTCAGTTCTAACTTAGAACATGACTGTGTGTGTGTGTGTGTGTGTGCGCACGCGCATGTGCGCACGTGCCTGGGAGTCCCCAGGTTGGCCATCACATCACATCTTCTCTAAATTTAGTGACAATCCTATGACCGAGTATGTGACAGTGTATATTATAATCATTTTCTCCTGTGCTCTGGTTCTTCTGGCACATTGCTGAGATGGGAATATGGTCTCATCAGTATAGCTTGGTGGCTCCACGTGTCCTTTCCTTCCGTCCTGAATTCTCTTACCTTTTATCAGTGGTAATTGGGTAATTAGCCAGAAATGCTGTCGCCTGAGCAAGGGAGTAAGAAATGTCTCATTGAACAAAATAATCTTTCTTTGTACTCATGATTCATTTTTGATATGCTACAACTCTATCAGCAGGGAAACTTTCCTCCCCATCGGGAGTCTAACAAGCCTTAAAGACCCAAGGAGACCGAGAGCCCTGCTATTAGTCTCCATTCTGAGGCAAATGGGTTACTCTGCTGCAGTCGCATTTTGTGGCTGCACAGCAGGGGCTCTTAGGAGCTGGCAGGCATCTCCTGTTGAAGATTTGATGAATAACAAGATAAGAGTTCTATTGTGGGCCACTTGAAGAAAATTTGTAGCCAATTTGGCTTTTAAAACAAGCTAGAAGGCATTTCTGGAAGGCTGAAGAGCCCACTGGGTTATTTGGTTTTCAACTTTATTTTGATGCGGTGTGTAGATATCCAGAGCAAAATGCCCTTCGGTGAAGAAAAATTCCTGTTTCTGGCTAAGCAGTTGCATCACGATTCCCAAGCAAATAGCTGAGTAGAAAGAAAACATCCCTTAAAGACTCCGCTGCATTCTTGTAATAAATCACAAAAACATTGGTATCAGCTTTCTTAGTCATTCTGCAAGACTATAGTTAAGAATATTTCCAGATGTGTCTCACTGAAGGGAAGGTAATTTTCTTTCACGCACAAGAGATCCTTTCTTAGTGGTGAAGGGGGAAAAAATCAAACACATTTTTAGTCCTCTGCAGGTGACAAAATTTCAATTTCCTGTATCCTCAGACTGCTAGCATTTCGCTTCCATCCCATGGGAATGAAGAGATATAATCATAAGACTACACATACATCTAAGGTAATATAAATGAAGAAGGCAATTTTGTAGTTTCCTGACAAGGTAGCTTCATGGAACAAATAATCTGAAGAAAAGAAAAGAATGCACAAGCATGGAACTGATGGCTTGGGTTTGTGGTAAAGGAACCATCCTTTGAAATATTCAAGTTAAGAGCAAAGAGATTTTCTTAATGAGGTACTGAATTGTTCTCCAGGATAAACAGAAAGTTCAATGAAAATAATGTCTCAATTTGTCAAAATTAATGATAGACCAAATCTTTCAAATAAGAAATACAAACCTAGTGGGCAATTTTGTCTTCTTATTCTAATCACATTCTTAGTTGGTGGTAACTGAAGCACAAAAGGATCTATTACAGTCTAAACTCTCCTGTGTAAATTGCGGCTATGTAGAGTATCACAGTTTGATACCAGTAGAGATCTTTCATGGCTGGTATTATAGACTATATTTCTTTTTTCTCTCTCCCATCATCCACAATTCTCAAGAGATGAATGCAGTGTAGACAAAGCCCTGTATGAACTGTAATTATACGTGGCAATTTTAAAACCATGTCAATTAAGTTGTTTCTACATTTACTAGTGCAAAACAGGAATTATGTGGATGAATATTTAACAAACAATTTTTAAGATCCCCGAGTGTATTTTATTGTAGTCACCTGGATTGCTATGTGAATTTATGCTTCAGCAGTGCATTACTACAAGATAGATTTCTGGTTCTAAGTCAACACAATAGTGGTTTCTTTAAGAAAATACGTGCATAAAAAAATTTAAAAAAAGAAAATATGCATGTGTGCATGTTGAAGGAAATGGCATGGAGTGGGGGTGGAAAGCAGAGGTCTATAGTCTAGAAATTCAGTAAAGAGAGGCAAAGAGCCTTAATGGTAGGAGCTAGCAGTCTCCATCTTTCCTACATTATGTTTTTTAAGATTTTATTTATTTACTTATGTATTTGAGAGAGAGAGTGAAGAGAGCACATACACAAACGAGCCAGAGGAGGAGCAGAGGGCGAGGGTAGGAGAGGGGGTGAGAATCTCCAGCCGGCTCCACACTGTTAGGCCCCATGTGCCAGGCTCCTTTAGGGGCTTGATCTCAGGACCCTGAAATCATGACCCTGAGATCCTGAGCCAAAACCAAGAGTGGGGCACTTAACCAGCTGAGTCACCCAAGACACCCCTTCCCTACCTTATTTTAAATGAAGCATCTCGTTGGGATATGTAGTTAAAGAATACTTGTGGAAAATGCTGTTCTCTATGCATTTTTCTTTTTTTAAAAAAAATTTCACACAGCATTATTATTAATAAATAGAAAATAATGTTCTAAAATTTCTATTGCTTTTGGTTGGCAAATGTCTGCATTTGTTGATAATAATTTTTAATACTCTCTGTTGTTTTGTCTTAGCAAAATTAATCTAAATTAATTAAATCTCAGTTTAATTGTAAGAAAACAGTTTTTAAAATTTTTTTTTAAAGATTTTATTTTTTTAAGTAATCTCTACACCTGAATAGTGTCTTCAGCTTGCAACCCCGACATCAAGAGTTCTGTGCTCCACCTACTGAGCCAGCCAGGCATCCCCAAAATGACAATTTTAATAAACATATAAATAATTCTCATGTAAAAATAATGCAAGGAAGATAGAGTTGAAATTTATTTTGTGCCTGTTTGGTGAACTTAAGATAGAATTTCCAAGAAGTATTTTTGTCACAGTTGAATTTGGTTGAAGCATCTATAATATACACAAATATAGATATTATGATATATATAGATATTATCTATCTATCTATATATATCTTCTATTTGAGAATCATATCCCAACATTTTTTTAAAAGATTTTATTTATTCATGAGAGAGAGAGAGAGAATGAGAGGCAGAGACACAGGCAGAGCGAGAAGCAGGCTCCATGCAGGGAGCCCGATGTGGGACTCGTTCCGGGTACTCCAGGATCACACCCTGGGCCGAAGGCAGGCACTAAAACCGCTGAGCCACCCAGGGATGCCCCATATCCCAACATTTTAAAAAAGATTTTATCCATTTATTTGGGAGAGAGAAAGAGAGTGTGGATTACAAGGGGGGGGGGTGAGGTAGGGGGAGGGGCAGAGAGAGAGAAAGAAGTGGACTCCTTACTGATCAGGGAGCCTAATGTAGGGCTTGATCCCAGGATCCCAGAGATCATGACCTGAGCTGAAGGCAGACACAAGTGACTGAGCCACCCAGGCGCCCCTCATGTCCCAACATTTTAATGTAAAGCTAAATATATTTTATATTATAATGTTGGCTTGTCAGCCAAGGAGTTTGTCCTGTTGAGTTAGCACATTTCCCCCATGTAACCACAAGTAAATGGAATTTTCTGTGTCTTTTTAATTTCTTTTTAAAAATCACAATTAATGTTGTTTGTTTCTTTCACTGTCAGAACTGTTTCCTAAAAATACTACCCTTAAAATAATCTTTGATTGTAGAATTTTAATTCTGTGACCTTCAGAATAAATTTATGTTCCATAGTTTGTATTAAACCTAAGAAATGCAAAGCTAAGACTGTATGTCTGCACAAATACATTTAACTCACAGACTTTATTGTCTGGTGAAACAACTATCAATTGGTAGGAAATTTACCCATAGTAACTTAATTTTTTTTATAGTAACTTAATTTATGAAGCATATTGAATGATTCTCTTTTCATTGCAACTTTTGTTATTCCTTGTATTGTGTGAGTTGTGAAATTTGAGAAATCACTCTAATAAGGATGATGGGTAAATATTTGAGCTTTTCTGTTAAATTTAAAATACCAACCAGAGGACCACAAACACTGTGGTCCTACATATAATGAGTGTGGTGTGGGGAGTTCTGAGGGTACATAGAGAACTGTTAAGCAGGAGGAATATCAGAGAAAAGTCTAATTTTTCCACAGATGCATCTATTTTGGACTATGGAGATTGTTTTAGAGAACTAACAAATGAGATTATATGAGGTCATTAAGAAAAACTGAGGTCTTGTGAAGACAGGATTATTCTGGATAATAACTGGCATTATCTGTATATAGCCAACAAGATTATAATACATGGCATGATTTGGTAGTAGCTAACTACTGTCTCTCAAACCATAATAAAGTTTAATTGAAAATTTACTATCATGCCTTCCTTTGTCTCAAAAACAATTATAGTTTATATAACTATGAAACATATTTAATACATATTTTTAGAATGTTTCCTCTGTGCAAAGCACTTTTCTAGGTACTAGAAAAGAGTACAAGCATAAAGCACTGTGACATTAATAGTGTCCAAATACTTTTCTCAAAAAATGCAGACAAATCAATAACTATTATGATAGATAATATGTGGTATCTACAGTAAAAAAGGTGATTCATTAAGAAATTAGGTATTTGTATAATCTTTTTTTAGCAACTTTGTTTTTTTTTTTTTTTAAAGAGAGAGAGAGAGAAAGTGAGTTTGAGTGGGGGGAGGAGCAGTGGGTGAGGGAGAGAGAGAATGGAACCTTAAGCAGGTTCCATGCCCAGCATAGAGCCCAACAGGGTGCTGGACCTCACAACCTTGTGATCATGACCTGAGCTGAAATCAAAAGATGGACGCTTAACTGACTGAGCCACATAGGCACCCCTGTAATATTAAGTTAAAAATGGAACATAAAAAAAATTAAAATAAAATAAATAATAAAAATAAAAATAAATTTAAAAAAATGGAACATCAGATATCTTTAACTGCAAACATATGGTGGTAATTTTTTTTTTTTTTAGTATTATAGTGTCTTTGCCAGTTGTGAAGAAAAATCAAAACAATGTAGCATTTCACCACATAAGTGTTGCTGTGTCATTTATGGCAATTTTAATAGTAACTTATTGTTATTTTGCTTTGTACATTTTGTTCCAGTTATTTCTTTTCTCCTAAGTACTGTACAAAAGGAACTGTGCTTGATTAATCCAGTTCAAACTAATAAGTAAAATGTGTAGACACACACCCTGAGCTGAACAGTTCCTTACAACCAGGCAAAATAGTAGTGTAGTATCATAGGTACAAAAACAATAATACATTACATTCTAAAATGAATAAGTGAGGGGCACCTGGGTGGCTCAGCCGGTTAAACATCTGCCTTCAACTCAGGTCATGATCCCAGGATCCTGGGATAGAGCCCCATGTCAGGCTGCCTGCTCCGTGGGGTTCTGCTTCTCTCTCTCCCTCTGCACCTCCCTACCCTGATGCTTATGCTCACTCTGTTTCTCTCAAATAAATAAATAAAATCCTAAAAAATAAAATGAATAAATAATAATGCAAAAAATTGGAGATCTGTTTTAGTAGATATTGTTCCCCATTACAATAGTGTTCAAATATGAAAATTTATCAGATAAGACAAAAAAACAAGTCTTTTTTTTTTACTCTTTATAATCATAAAGTCCTATATTTAAACAGTATCATCTGATAGTGATATTTTTAATGCCTTTTGTCTTTTTCTCTTATTCTCCCCTGAAAAAACCTCGTATGTGTGTGTATGTGTGTATGCGTGCACGTGTGCATTTTTTTTCTTACTTACTCAGAGTTAGGTAAGGTTTAAAAAAATATATAATAGTTTCTATACATGTTTTAAAAGGTTATTATGAAAAGCATAAGATCTTTTTGCTAAGACCTTTAGATCCTAAAAATGGTTATATTTAATTCAAAATTCATCTATTTATGCAAGCTAATTTTGAAAATGAATTTTGAGGTTAATTTAGCTTTAAGTAATAAATTTATTTGTTAGAGAATTAATCAACTTTCAAGCTATGCATTGCTATGTAAAAAATACCTTCCTTAGTAACTTTTTTGTCCCTGAAAAATTTATTTGTATGTATATAATCTTGTTTAAAAATTTATTAAGATTACTAAAGTATAGGCTCTTTATGCATAGCCTCCCAGGGGAAATGCTGTATCAGTTTATATCTGAATTCTCTCAACACTGCTTACACTAGGCAATTGATTTGTTTTCACTTTCTTAAACATTGTGGATACCAGGATTATTTCTTTTAGTTAAGAGCTAGCAAACTGATCATCTAAGGCCAAGAAAAGGGTTCAGAAGGTAAATGACATTTCTTCCTAAGCCATGAAGCGAATGGTTTGTTTTGTTTGCTTATTTTTAGGAGAAGAGGAATAAATAAGATGGATTAGGGTAGTTTGGAAGCTAAGTTAACATATTCTTCCTGATGAGGAAGGAGTAGATCTCATTATGTTCCTAGTAAGATGGGAAAAAGGTAGTTGATGAATTCGTGAACTCTGTAAGTAGCAGAGAATGCAGCAAGCCAACTGTCTGAAGGACCTTGCACTGTTATGATGAGAGGAATCTCACTGTAGAGGCAACAGGTTGTTGTACAATAAATTTTAATTATAGGACATAAAAAGTTATGTCATTCTCAGCCGAGTCAGTGTGCCATGGATTCTTCTGACCCATCCCAGATGAGACATTTATCTATCTAACATTTGCCAAGATGATCTTGCCGGTCAACAGACCCTCCCATCCCTCATTCTTTCACTCCCAGTAGTTGGACCAGAAATAGCATGCAATGCAGCGGTGACTGCATTTGGGTATATTTTGGCATAGTTCCCTGGCCTTCTAACTGAAAGCAGCTGACATTTAACTGAAAGAACATGGTGGATTGAAACCAAGCATATGAAATTTCAGATCCAAAGAATCCCCTGAAATGAAGAAACTATAAAACAAGTGTAATTTTTGGCCTTGCTCCTACAGTAACTGGGAGGAACCATTGGCTTGGTGGCAGGGAGACTACTTTCCCCAGATCCCTGTACACTCCCCACTGCTAAAATTTCCCCACTGGTGAATGGTCCCTGGCTGTAGTTGGCAGTCCCTCTGCAATGGCCTCCCCTGCTGGTTTACCACTGGCTCCCATTCTGCACACTGTTTCTTCTCACATAGTTTGCATATTTCCTGATTGGCTGCTGCTTCTTGCCCTTAGTCCTAAAAATCTAAAGTTTTGTAGTGAAAAATGCAAGTATGGTCTATAAAATCCAAGAGGGTCTCAGTGGATCCTGAAGATGTTGTTACAGTTCTGAACAGATTGGATATTGAGAATATGAGTTCTCTAGGTTAATTATGACCTGTACCACTCCTTAGTTATGAGACATAGGACAACTTAGTTCACTTGATTCCCCTCGGTTTCTTCATCTGAACAATAAAGAATCAGAGAAACTATCCTATAGATTCTTTGACTGAATTAAACGATGTGCCATTTAGAACATTTCTTGGCTCAGCGTAAACATTCAATAAATACTTTCCATAATTACTATATTGTTTTTATTGATATTACCCTACTGTAGACGTGGTTAGGTATTTCTTTTTATTTTTATTTTTTGGTATTTCTTTTTAAAATTGGATCTTTCAGGGGCAGTTTAAAATTGAGTTTTCGGAAAATTAAGATTATTTTAAACTTCATTAAGAGTCTTTAAGAGTCTTGATCCTTGACATTTCCAAACCAGTGTTTCTTAACTAGCTGGACTAGAGAAGGCTTCAAGGGAGTTGGGGAATGGGGTGTATTAGAATGTCAAGAGGATATGACACCCTGCAAATTCTGATATAAACAGCCTCCACCCAAACACTGTTCTTTGGTAATTGCTGAGAGGTTTACATCATATCTCTCAAGTATGTTCACAGTAGGAGAGAAGCTAGGGACTATATTTATAAGCTATTTTTAAAAATATTTTTACTTATTTAAATTTAGTCAGGTTTCCATGAGTAAAAGTGAAGTTTTAAAGACTAATTGTTTAGATGCTCTCGACAAAACTGCTACTTTAAATTTGTTGTATTCATCTCCTCTTGCTGCTTTAACAAATCACCACAAATTTAGCATTTTAAAAACACATACTTATTTCACTGTGATATAGCTTAGAAGTCCGAATGGGCTCAGCTAGGTCCCTTGCTTGGGATCCCATGAGCTAGAATGAAGATGTTGATTAAGGCTGTGTTGCCTACTGAAGATTTTAGAAAAAAATTCCTCTTCCAGTATTATTCAGATTGTTTGCCAAATTTGGTTCATTGTGGTTGTGGTTGTAGGAATGAGGTCCCGGTTATCTTGTTGCCTGTCAAACAGAGGCCAGGCTTTGCTCCTGTTGCTTAACTTTATTCCAACAAGGGCTGGCTGAGTCTCTCTCATGCTTTACAGCCTTTTGCTGCATCTCATGCTTTGCAAGCTCTCATGCTTTACATGACTTTTGCTGCATTTTTTCTGATACAGATCAGAGAAGGCTCTCTGCTTATAAGGGTTCCTGTGATTACATCAGGCCCACCTGTATAATCCAGTGTGTCCTCTCTGTCTTAAGATGTATTGCCTTAATTACATCTGCAAAGCATCTTTTGCCATGTGAGGTAACAACAGTAGTCCCAGATCCGAAGGAGTAGGTAGGGCATGAATATCTTTGGAGAGCTAGTGTATCTACCATCCCTAGGTTGTTCTAAATCCAAATATTTTAAAATGTGAAAGTCTTAGGGAACCTTTTTCTGTTCTCCCTTTTACTCATTCAACAGCTTATATGAAATATCCAAGGATGTCCAAGAAACTTACTCTAGTTGAGAAATAAAGTCAATATACCCCTACTTAGATATAAGGGGCTCAAGAGAGCTACCAAAAAAAAAAAAAAAAAAGTACCTAAAGGGAATTGCAGCTATTTCTAACAGGAAGAAAAAAAAAGATCAAGGAAAGCTTCTTTGAAGAGGTAGCTTTTGAAAAGTATCCTGAAGGATGAGTAAGGGAAAGATATTTTTTGTCTTATGGATGATAACGCATAAAAGCAGAGACATATGCTATATTCAGGATATGGCAGTAGCTAGGTAAGATTCATGGTGATATATAATGAAAATGGAAATTTGTATGACCATGCTAAGAAGTTAGAACTTTATTCTATAATAGGAGTCAGTGAAACTTTTAGGCTGCGGGAAATAATAGACTAACAGACATGTTTTAGAAAAGGTGACCCTGCTGTCACTGGGGAGGCTGCATTGCCTGGAATGGCTGTTGGAAGCCATTGGAAGGCTGTTGTGCAGAAGGAGAAGCCAAAGGCAGAATATGTCAGTAGGAAGGGTAGAAATTATGCAGTCAGGTGGAGAAATTCTTTCAGGGTGATCGACTGCCTAAATGAAGGGCTGAAGGTAAAGGTAGAGTTCAGATGGGACATTTTCTAGCCTTGGAAACTGAGGACGGTGATGCTATTATCTGAAAATAAAGGAGATAGGAAGAACAATAGGGTTTCTGAGTGAGAAGATGGAGCTTGGATTTGTTCATTTAATATCCTCGTGCAATCTGAGAAGGAAATCAGGAGAGTTGCAGGCCAGAGCTATGTTTAGGAGATGCATCAGCAATATGATAGTCAAGGCAGAAACAGGGGTAAGGACATTTAGTAAAAAATGCAGAAGAGGGGTGACTGGTTGGTTTCAGTCAATAGGTATGTGATTCTTGACCTCGGGTTGTGAGTTTGAGCCTCATGTTCGGTATAGAGATTACTTAGAAATAAAATCTTTAGGGACGCCTGAGTGGCTCACTGGTTGAGCATCTGCCTTTGGCTTAGGGCATGACCCTGGAGTCCTGGGATCGAGTCCCACATCGGGCTCCCTGCATGGAGCCTGCTTCTCCCTCTGCCTGTGTCTCTGCCTGTCTCTGTGTGTCTCTCAGGAATAAATAATTTTTTAAGAAAAAAGAAATAAAATATTTTTAAAAATTGCAGAAGAAACCCACAAACTCCTTTGCGAGACTAATAATAGTCTCGCAAATAGATAATCCACATATGACAAAGGAGGTAGCAGGAATTTAATGGTGAAGGAAGTTCATATGCAATCACATGTGATGGTTGAGAAAAACCTCCAGCAGGGCAACTTCAAAATTAGACAAGAAAAGTGTGTATTCTTTTACCAGTCTCTCCCTGTTTCCCCCAATAAATAAGGTCTGAGGATCTCATTTAAAACATGGTGTCTATAGGTGACAACATTGTATTAAATAGTGAAATTCACTAAGAGAGTAGAACTTTAATATTCTCTCTCTCTCTCTCTCTCTCTCTCTCTCTCTCTCTCTCAGACACACACACACACACACACACACAAGTTAAATATGTGATGCGACAAATATATTGATTAACTGGATGGGGAATCCTTCCACAATGTATACACATACCAAATCATGATATATACCTTAAATATCTTACAATTTTGTTTGTCTGGAAAACCTCAATAAAGCTGAAAACCTAAGATTTATTTATTTATTTATTTATTTATTCATTCATTCATTCATTCATTCATTCATGAAAGATACAGGCAGAGACACAGGCAGAGGGAGAAGCAGGCTCCCTGTGGAGAGCCGAATGTGGGACTCGATCTCAGGACCCTGGGATCACAACCTGCGCCAAAGGCAGACGCTCAACCACTGAGCCACGCAGGCACCGCAATAAAGCTGAAATTTAAAACAACAACAACTGTTGAGACAGTTTTGGGGACAAGATGGGAAAGTACCTCTTCCAAGAAGAGATCATTGGCTAAGTGAGGGAAGCTTCAAGTTGTAGAGGGCAGCCAAAGAGAATACCTTGAGGGCTGATAACTGGGAGGTCCTGGCAGAGGCTAAAAATCTAACCTCTGATTGAGTTGAGTTGAAGCCACTTCATTTGACAGGCAAGCCCCCATGGGTTCTGGGTGAGGAAAATTAATCAGGGCCGAATGTTCAGTCCTGGTTCCAGGCAATTCAGTCTGCGGTTAGACTAGTTCTTTGTGTTGAGGAATCCTTCTTTTAAGTTTATTCATTTCTGTGCCTTTCTACTCTTGTGTTGTTCAGCTTCCTTAGTTTCCTGGTAATGAGTCTTTGAGGGAAAAAGATCCATCATCATTTCCTCTGAGCCAAGGAAGAAATCTTCAACCATAGTTAGACCAGAATAATTAGAGGCATCATTATGTTCTTGAAGCAACTGTTCCCCACATCTTTTTTCTATTCAGAATACCTCATGGGGTAACAAAAGTATGATTTTTCTTCCCTTATTTTCCAAAAATCCCTGTTTCTTTGAGGTTCATTTAAGCAGATTCTACCTCTCAATATCCTTTCTCCTTGCTATCATACACTGATATCTCCAGTTCTTTTCTTTCGGTAATAACTTTAACACCACATTTATTGCCTTTCTTTCAATTATGAAATCTGTCACCATCTTAGAGAGTTGGACTTTAGTTCCCTGATCTTTTTATCTACAATAATTTTTTTATTCTGCTTTTCCTTGGTCCTATCCTAGGTCTTATCACCTTCAAAATCATACTTTCTCCAAAATCTATACTTCAGACTTTGTCATTACATCTAACTCATCAGTAAGAGTCTACTTCCAAACACACGCCAACTCTGTCTATAATACTTCTCTCCATCTCTACTAGGACCACCCTGACATGAATTACTTTCTACTGTACTACTTCATGGTTCTTCACTGGTCTTCCTGCCTCCCTACATTCCACCTAGACCCTCTATGATACAGAACAGGAGTTCAGCAGATAGTTGAACTAATGAATGATTTATGCATGTTGAGGAAAAAGAAAGCATTTGGGATTTTTAAAAGCAGTTCCCAGAATATGTGCTGAGGTAATAATGGTAAGTCTCTTCACTATTGTTTAAGTTGTGGAAAACTTGACTTCTAGACTTGGCCTTACTTATGTATACCATTAATCAAAGTGCTTTGGACACGTACCCATACTGATTCCATGTTTCCGCTTCCTGAGGATCTGCTGGTACTGAATCTCTGGCTAGCATTGGTTGGTCCCATTGTCAGAGTTTGTTCGTGATAACAACTTGGGTGTAGCATAGTTCATCAAATGTCTGCTGGTGGTCCTAGTGAAGGAGGGATCTGAAATGGGTGAGGAGGTACATGAGAGAGCTGTTGTTGAGGTGTGGGCCTGCATGTGTGCCTCTGGTTTCTTCTGGTGTGTCCTAGGAGAGGAAAAATGTCCCCAGTTCTGCTTGCTTCCCAACGTTAAATAACCATCTCCTTGTCAGAATGCCAGACCTCAAACACCGCCCCCTCCCTGTTAAAGAAGAAGGTCTGTTTATAGTCTGAGAAGGTCGAATGGAGAATTCGTCTGGCCAGATCAACAGCTGGGAGCTGGAGGCATTATATATTTCAATCTCAAATCTTGATAATATATCAGGAATGTTTCCTGTGTTTTACATGACAGTCGAACATTTGTCAGAATGCTGACCTTGAGGCATTGTAAGATTCCATAACATCAAAGTTTCCATTAAGTTCAGCATATTCTCTTTAGCAGAAGTCACTCAGTTTAGAAAGAAATATGGATTTGAAACAAAAAGCGTCTCTTTTAACCGAAGGCCATATATAAGGTACTGGCTTAAAGTTTGGGCCTTAAAAGAGGGAGGCTGACCTGGTTCTCGTGGGGCTTCACCAATTATTGATGTGTGACCTTAGGCAAATTACCTCAACCCATGATTGTTCTGAATTTTAGCATGTATCACCGTTACCATAAGGGCTTCATAAAATACAGATTGCTAATGGTACCCCCAGAGTTTCTGATTCAGCAGTTCTGGAGTTGGGTCTGAGAGTTTGAATTTCTAAAGTGTTCCCATATGATGCTAATTCTGCTGGTCCAGAGACAACACTTTGAGAACCACTGCCTTAACCTCTTCAAATCTGTTTCTTTATGTAAAAACAAGGCATATTTAGAGCAGTTGTAAGAATAGGGCACAATTTGAAACATCAGGCTCACAATCAGGATTGGTCTGATGTTTCACTCTTGAGTTAACCATTTATGGTTCATTCATTGCCAAAAGCACACAAAATTTAAATTTTCAAAATTTGAAGTTTTTTACATCTGCCTATTAACCATTACAATAGCAAAAACACATTTTTTCCTGTCATTTATGCCCATGTCCAATAGCTACAAAATGTAGCCTGCCTATGAGGCTACCATCTTTTCTTAGGTACACAACTTAGGACCTGTTATATTCATTGGATTCCACAAATTTGTTACCTAATGATACCACCCATTTGGGGTCTTGAAAATTAGCTCTTAAAAGGTTGACTATTAAAAAAAAAAAGTTGAGGGCAGCCCAGGTGGCTCAGCGGTTTAGCGCCGCCTTCAGCCCTGGGTGTGATCCTGGAGTCCCGGAATCGAATCCCATCTCGGGCTTCCTACATGGAGCCTGCTTCTCCCTCTGCCTGTGTCTCTGCCTCTCTCTCTCTATGTCTCTCATGAATAGATAAGTAAAATCTTAAAAAAAAAAGTTGAATATTGATGAATAAATATAAGAACTAATATTTAGTACCTGAGCTCTTTTGGAGTTTTTTAAATGGATTTAAATATGAATAATCAGTTTAACTCCCTTTTAAATGTAATTAATCTTTAGTTAACTAACATTGTAAACATTATTCTAAAAAGTCAATAGAATAATTTGGGATGGGATTTTTAGAGGATTAAGAGGATAAAATTTAGAAGTGGCTCTTTAGGACTAGAGAAAATAATGCTGATGATTTCTAATGTCTATCATCGTTTATAGATTACAATGACAATCCAGAAAGTGAAGTACATTTTGGTCAAATGCATATTATTCATTTAATTGTATAAATATGATGTTTTAAAAAGTTTTTTTTTTTTTGGTCAGTATGCTCTAAACATAAAATATATCAAAGAAGATTAGATAATCTAGTTCATTTTCATTAAGATGGACTGTACCTAAAGGTCAGGGCACATAAGTAGATATAGACTTTATGAGGTATAACTGGGCTCTTGCAATTATTGGTTATACACTAACTGTTGGGAGAATTAATTGTATGTTCTTACAGTATTTGGGTTACCTTGAAAAATTCAGTGACCTTTAAAATTATGGTACTATATTTTATCTCCCAAGATGACATTCTTGTAATAAGCATAGGGAAGTTATTCAGCTTTAGATAGCTTCTATAGTCTTCTGGTGACATGTTTATTCACTTTGTTTATGTGCTTGTTCTTGGCCTTTTCCCCTGAAATTTTTTATACTGTTTTTTGCACTGGTACGATATTTACTACAGGTTAAGTATACTTTTTAAGTTTAGCTGAAGTTTTGTTCCTATACAAAATTAACAGTAAATTCTGGAAACAGCAATTTACATTTCCTGTTCAAAACCCATTTCTGATGTTCAAAACTGTAAATGGATTATAACTATTGTATAGATTAATTAGCAAATTGATCATCCTTTCAGAATACAATTTGTTACCCATGAAGCTTAAAAAAAATAGAAAGTTCAGGTAGTGTATCATTTCTGAATATTCCCTTGGAACTAACTATATTTTAACATTTAAATGTTCTCTCTTCTTAGAATAAAAACAACATGTAAAAGTGCTTTTTCATTTGGGTGTATTTTCCCACTTTTATTTGCCTTAGTGTTTTAAAAAGGAGGAGAGGTGGAAGATTGTTCTAGGTTTTCACCATTTTATGTTGAGTGAATGAGCAGCTTGTGATATTTCAAGTTTCTTTTGCAGTACTTTTTTGTTTCTACTAGGATGTTTGTTTAAATCAAAATATTTTTTTCTGTTTAATGATATTTAAAATAGACTTTTCTTCCTTTTTGTGCTATCGTGTGTGACCTAGTTTTAAAAATTAAGCTTAAAGTAATGCTAGTTGTAGCAGTAATAACAGTGCATGAAGCCTGAGCAGAGAATTTTAAAGACACATAATAATATGTAAAGCATAGTTTAATGAGGTTATCTGAACCACTTTAAGTTTCAAGTACCATATAATTTGAATAATTATGGTGTAAAATGTTAATGAAAAACTCACATTGCCTGGCACTGTAGAGATGTGAAAATTGTTTAAGGCAAATTATCTACCCAGGTAGCTCTCACAGGATGGCATTAGCAAATTTGCCTTGCTGAATCTACCTTTGCCAGCATTGTGCCTGGCTTTGCAGGTTCAGAAACCTGGTTTGTTAGCACTCCAAGAGTAAATCTGTTTCTCAGAGAGATTCATGTTAATCAAGCTTAGGGAAAACTTATTAGAATAAACCAGGACACTAACTCAGACGTTTAATGTTCTCCAAAACACCACGTTTTCTCTTAATGGCTATAATACAAAGACATATTCCCTTTGGGCTGCCACTGGGTAAAAATGAAATCAAAGTGATCAAGGTGTGGTTCAAATGTTTAGTGGCATCAGATTTAGTGAACTTAATGATACCATCTTCAAAATGGCACTCTGTGCTCCCAGGACCAGATAAATCACATTTTTGTTCATTGGCACCTTTCTCAATGGACAGTAGTTGGATGTTAATCTCAAACTTCTGGTTTATGATTACCTTTTTATTTATTATTTTGTTGATCATTTCTCACCCTTTCTAGTTATAACCTTCTTTTTTAGGTAAATTAGACCATCCTTTCAGAATATGAGCAAATTTTGGTGCTCTAGAAAACATCTCATCCATTTGTCCAAGACCTTTTAAAATGTTTGATATTTTGGCAAACTATAAAAGTTAGTCGAAATATGAAAGCAAACTATAATCTTCATTGCATTTTTTTGAAAAATCCCTATTAAAATTGTATACAATTTCCAACATGTATACAATTTTGGAAAATTTTTAATAGTTGCCATAAAGGATTTATTTGGGAATTATAATGTGAATTTCTAATTCTTACATTTGGGTAAAAGAATTTATGGCTCATTTCTGATTATAAAAGTAAAACTAATATGTGCTCTTCCAAGAGAAATCATAGAATACAGAAACGAATAAAGAAGAAAGTAGAATTCATCCATAATCTTGACATGCAGAGAAAGCAACTTTTCACATTTTGGCATATATATTTTCAATGCAAATATATTTCTTGACTTTGAAGTGATTATATTAGTGAGGCTTCTCCAGAGAAACAGAAATAATATTAGGTCTACATGGAGGAGAGATTATAGACAAAATAGGAGATGGGAGGTGACTGACAAATTCTGCAAAGCATACTCACAGACTGGAGATTCAGAGAAGAGTTGATACTGCTGTCTTGAGTCTGGAGGTAGAATTCCTTGTGGTGTGAATGGAGGGAGGAGGGATGAGAAGGTATCTCAGCCTTTTCTCCTAAGGACTGCAAGTGTTTGGATGAAGACTTCCTACATTATGGAGGGTATTCTAATTTACTTAAAGGGTACTGATTTAGATTTTTTTTTTTCTGAGTGTCAGTCATCTTTTATTAGAGGTTGATTCTGAGTTAGGTTATGAAAGATTCAAAAGTGCCAGGCACAGGTAGGAATGCCAAGTGTGCCTCCACACTGGGCCCTCAACAGTGGCACCACATAGCCGCTCACCTTTGTTCCTTGTAGTAATGACAGTAGGTGAACAGCATAGAAGCTGCCAACACCATAGAAATCCGAGCAATGTTTCCTTTCTTCACACTAACGTACTTGTTGTAATACCCTTAGTAACCTCTTTGAAATGTTCCAGCAATGCCTTCAGGGGTGAAATCCTGCATGATTATCCAGCTTGGTAGCTCTCCTAGTTTCGCATCCATAAGCTTCTTCTTCACTGGTGTGGAGGAAGCCATTTTGGAGTCCTGGGTGTCCACTCTGCTGGGGTTGATTTGGACGTTAATCACATTTAAACAATAACTTTTCAGTAACATCTAGACTGCTGTTTGACCAAACAACTGAGTAACATTGCCTTGCCAAGTTGACATATAAAATTAACCATCACAGTGACCTTATATATATTTATATGTAATATTAAATGTATCCTATGTGCACACATGCACAATATAATATACACACATACTGTATATAACACATTATTACATGACGTGTATAGTATATGCGTTATATATGGTATGTATATATGTATATAATATATATGTGTACTATGAATACATGTAATGTGTATGTGTGATGTTCCTTACTTTTCTCATTTCCTTTGTGTGCGACTTTTGCTTACCACCTCTCCTCTCCTTTCCCTGGTCATCTTCCCTCCATTCTTTCCCTCTCATCCTGCTTCTATCCCCTCCCCTGCTTTTCCAGTCACTCAAGTAAGTGATGACTCCGAGAACTTGGTTCAAATCTGCAAAGTCATAAGTACCAAATGCTTACTGTGATCTTCATTGGCACCTCCTACAATCACCTCAGAAAGTGTCTGAAACTGAATTTATTATTTCTTCAAATCTATTCCTTTTTATTTTTTTCTTTAAAATGAATGGCACAAGCCATTTTTAATGTCACCATCTTCTTACTATCTATTAACCATTGTATTCCCATGGACTGGCCACCATAAATAGACTCTGTTGACCATATATCTTATAATCCATCACTACCACTTGGCATTTCTTAACTATGTCTCTGCCTATGGCCTCCATCCCCTTGAAAAACTGCTTTCTACTTTGCCATTGAAACATTTATTTGAGGGGATCCCTGGGTGGCTCAGCGGTTGAGCGCCTGCCTTCAGCCCATGGTGTGATCCTGGAGACCCGGGATTGAATCCCACAGCAGGCTCCCTACAGGGAGCCTGCTTCTCCCTCTGCCTGTGACTCTGCCTCTCTCTCTCGATGTCTCTCATGAATAAATAAAATCTTTTTTTTTTTAAAAGAAACATTTATTTGATATGCAAACCACATCTCATCATTTTTATTTTCTACAAATCTCTCAAAAGGTCTTTGTCTTCATGATAAAATAAAATTTCTTAGCCTGTTACTCAAAGTCCTTTATGATTTAATCCCTATCTAGTTCCCTTGTTTCATTTATAGATATCTTCCTTCTTATTGCTAAAATAACAGGGCACTGAATAGTGATGACAAATAATTGAAGAATGAGGAAGCATTAACTATTTTTATGAAAAGTTATGATAAGGAGAAATTACAATCCTGACCACATTTTTTCCTATTTTTGGTAACTTTTTAAAAACATTTTTCTATTAATTTGTTTATTATTATTTTAAGTCCACTCTATGCCCAACATAGGGCTTGAACTCAAGCAAGAGCAAGAGTTGCATACTCTACTGATTGAGCCAGCCACGTACCCTTTGTAGGTAATTTCTTAATGTTGTTTGGTTTGCTAGTCTCCAGTTAAGGAGTTTTGGCACTGGTAGTATTATTTAATAAGAGTTGTTGTAACAGGGACACCTGGGTGATCAGTGGTCGAGCATCTGCCTTCGGCTCAAGGTGTGATCCCAGGGTCATGGGATCGAGTCCCACGTCCGGCTCCTTGCACGGAGCCTGCTTCTCCCTCTGTCTGTGTCTCTGAGTCTCTCTTTCTTTGTCTCATGAATAAATACATTTTTAAAATCTTAAAAAAAATAAAGAGTTGTTGTACTACAGAAAGTAGAATGGGCATTACCGTAGTGAAAAGAAAAATGTTTTAATGATAAAGAGTCTCACTTAATTGGAGTCAGACATATTTCAGAGTGTTTTAAGTACTCCTTCCCACAAATCATCATTGTCCTTCTGTTTAACATGTATTAAATTGCTTTGCTTAATTATAAATATCCTACAATACTAAATGAAATTCTTAAGTAGTTTTAGTGATTTGAGAGAAACCATGAAAAATGAATGCATGCTAGATGTTATGTTTCATTACCTAGGAACTGATTCTAAATTAAAACATGGTTTAAATTTCTGGGAAGCTACACACATTGGCTTAATGTATTGCTTAAATTTATAATATATAGAGAGATTATTCATAATATTGATAACTAGCATAAGCATCTCATCAGTGTTTGCTTATGTTTTTATATTTATGTTATGCTTTGTTATGTTCTACTAAAAATACTAAATTTTTAATATTTTAATAGGAAATCAATGTCTTGTTTGACAGCCTATAAATTATTTTGAATTAAATGAAGGGGATTAACTGAAAAACAAAATCTCAGTAGCAAAGCTGCTTTATATTTTCAAAAAGTTATCTCTGTTTTTTGTTGTTTTATTTTCAAATAATTCTATTAATTTACTTTTTATATTTTCCATACCTTACATTGTTGAGGATCAGTCAACAATGGTTTATAATACTGATACACACCTTATAAAACTGATTTACATATTTTCAAGTGCTTTCAGTTTCCCTTTCCAAATAAATTCTTATACTTTATCTGTGAGAATTATTAGCTATAAATTATAGATAAACATGTAGTAAGAAAAAGCCAAAAATTATTGAGTGTTCTTTGTATAGCAGGTATATAACAGTTAATCTCCACAACTGCCTTATAATGTGGAAAATGAGACCTGGTGATGGTCCAGACTTCCCCAAATGCCAAACATTCTTATTCTCTTAATTTTGGAGTAGATAACAAATAGATTTTTTTTGACAATACTCAAAGTAAGCTAATAGACATGTATTTTTCTTTAAAGACGTATTTATTTGAGAGAAAGAGAGAGAGAACACGAACAGGAGGAAGGACAGAAGGAGAGGGAAAAAATCCCCAAGCACACTCCTTGCTGAGCACAGCCACCGAAACAGGGACACAGGGACACAAGGCTCAATCCTAGGACCCTGAAGTCATGACCTGAGCTGAAGTCAAGAGTTGTATGCTCAACTAACTGTGCCACCCAGGCGGCCCATGGATGTGTATTTTTCAAATGTAATCTTATATGTTTAAGATTATTTAAAAGATGTATATGAAAGAGTAAAGGTAATAAAGATTGTTATCCCTCTGTTTCCCAGACCAGAAATGGACTTTCCAGAGACAGAAAAAATTCTATGTTTATCTTCTAGAATCTTCTGTTATTGTGTTCTCCAACAATCTATGTGTAGACCAACCAGCAGGACAAAAACTGAAGAATTGCACTGATAAAATGAAGGCATAATTTACTGCAATGATTGGGTGTGCCCACCCATGCCACAGCACTTCTGCCTGAAGCATCTCTGCGGCATTGTCACTAGCCATTGTGGACGGTTCTTATTCTAACAGCCCTTTTCCATATAGGACTTCCTGACAGACTTTTGTGTTCACTAAAATTCATGAAAGATTTTATTTTATTCTATATCACATATTTGCTTCAATAGTTTACCTATAACTTGCATAACAAAATGGGATGAAAAAGTTTGAGCTCTTTGTTATTTTCTTGCTGGTAGGGCCTTGACCTTCAGTGTGATTTCTCATTAAAATTGTTATTTGGTTTCAAATTTAATATTAAAATTTACTAGTAATAGGTTGATATAGGTACCTATTTTGGGTACCTTTTTTCTCTTCAAAAAAAAGTTATTTTCATACTCTGAAATAAAGCTTATTAACCCATATTTGGAAACATAAGTTTGCAGCCAAACTTAATGCCCAATGCAACCCCAAAAAGGGGACTTAAAATGTGTGTGTGTGTGTGTGTGTGTGTGTGTGTGTGTGTCTGTACATGTACTTATACGTATGATATATGACAGAGCGGTTGATTGAAAACAACATAAAGGGTCCAGCCTAGCCTCATCTGTCTTAAAGACGTGTGAAAACTAGGAATTAAGCAATAAAGTTTAATGTTACTCCTAGAAGGATGCTGTGAACCTCCCTTTAAATCCTTTTGTATCTTCTGTACTTGCTCTTGCAAGGCACACTGACAATAGCTAGAAAAGTAAGATGAGATGAAGAGAAGAAAGAATATGAAAGGTATAAATTATTTTTTTATTTTTATTTTTTAAGATTCTTATTTGAGAAAGAGAAACACAAGCAAAGGGGAGAGACTGAGGGAGAAGCAAACTCCCCACTGAGCAGGGAACCCAACCTGGGCCTCATTCTCAGGACCCTGGGATCATGACCTGAGACAAAGGCAGATGTTTAACCGACTGATCAACCCAGGTGCCCTGAAGAGATATAAATTATTTTAAAACTCAAACAAAAACAGGCTTCAGATATTTACTTTCAACTTTATGTATTTATTGATATTCTCATAATAACTGAGCCATTCAAAAGAGACTAAATTTCTCTTTGAGCATTCTCAGAAAGAAAACTAGTAAAATCAATCTGACTTGAAGATTTGAAATTGCAGTTGTTTCCTTAAAGATCCTTTAAAAAAATGACCATTTTTTCATATTTGATTATAACATGATATATTGAAGTAAGAGATAAATTGGGAATCAAAGGACCCTGGCTCCTGCCAAGGCTTGTAGTGGAACATGTGTTTCTGAGAACATTCACTGTGTTTCCCTTCAAAGTAAGTGAAAGTTGTTGGTTAAGGTTCCCTAACTCTCTATAATTTTAAAGCATTGCTCCACTAAACCCTACTGAACTGCCAACTGAGCATCTCTACTTAGAAGATGGAAGGGACGCCCTAACCTCACTGTGTCCAAAACAAATATCTAAAGACTGATCTACCCCCTAGCCTTTGCAGCTCAATACATAGACATTCCATGTTCTAGTTGCTCAACTTAAAGGCCATAAAGTCAGGCTTGACTCCTCTCTATCTTTCATACCCCTCATCCAGTCCATCAGCAAGTCTTGTCATATGTGCCTTCAACATGCATCCAGGCTCTCATCCTGTTTTTGTGTTACCACTACTGTGACAGACAGAGCCACCATTGTTTCTACCTGAGTTACTTGCAGTTACCACCTAATTGTGCTCCTGCTACCATCCTGCTCCATAACCACATCTCTCTTTCTTCTCAGGGCATCTAGAATGATCCTTTTAAAATGGAATTCATGGGGCCCCTGGGTGGCTTAGTCAGTTAAGCATCTGACTTTGGTTCGGGTTATGAACTCAAGGTCCCGGGACCTGGAATTGAGCCTTATGTCCAGCCCCATGCTCAATGGGGAGTCTGCTTGTCCTTCTCCCTCTCTCTCTACTCCTTGTGCATGCTCCATAATAATTAAATAAATAAATAAATAAATAAATAAATAAATAAATAAATAAAATCTTTTAAAAAGTCTTTTAAAAAAAGATTTTTAAATTTATTTATTTATTTGTTTGTTTGTTTATGAGAGACAGAGAGAGAGGCAGAGACATAGGCAGAGGGAGATGCAGGCTCCCTGGAGGGAGTCTGATGTGGGACTCAATCCCAGGACCCAGGGGATCATGACCTGAGCCAAAGGTAGATGCTCAACCACTGAGCCACCCAGGTGCTCCAATAAATAATATCTTTAAAAAAATGTAATTTACTTCGTGAGAAGTAAACTCTTGGATGTTTTGATTTCACTTTGTGTCAAAGCCAAAGTCTCCACAGGGACCATGAACCTGACATGATGTTTATCATCCCTCTACCCCCACCCTGGCGCAGGTCTCTCTTTGACCTTGTGTTCTCTACTGAGGCTTATTTCTCCCCAGGCTTACAGGATACCTTCAGCCTAGACAGTTCTATCAACTGCATACCCATTTGGTTTGCTTCTGTATTTCCTTTAAATCTGAGCTATACGACCTTCACAAAAAACCTGATTTCCTATGTAATAGGGTAACCTGCACCGCACCTACCCGTACTCTCTCACCCCCTTTACCCTGTTCTAGATTTTCTACTTAGCACTTATCACTGTTAGAGCAGACTCCATCTTTTTTTGTTCACTGCTTCATCTTTAGGATCCAGAACAAATTCATTTGAATGAATGAGTGATTGGATGGAAATAATTCCTACAGAAGTTGTGATATAACTTTTAAATACATTTCTGCTTTTGGAGGTAGGATAAAGTAGTAATATCTACAAATTTGTCCTTTTCCATTAAAGAAAGCTAATAAGCCGATTTAAACTAACACATTTCTTTGGTAGTTGAGAAAACATAAAATCATGGGATGTTTCTTGCATCCAGAAAAGTAATAAGGTCGTACCGTTCAGAATGCACAGGCTGGGACACCTGGCTGATTGAATTGGTATAGCTTGTGATTCTTGATTTCTGGGTCATGAGCTCAAGCCCCACATTAGATATAGAGATCACTTAAAAAAAAAAAAAAAAACAAGTCTCTAAACAGAATGCACAGGTTAATTTTATGTTGCCTTTTGACAAGAGCAAGTTGGAGGAAAAAGATATTGGAAGGCTGCTTAGTTGTCTGATAATTTTTATAATCATTTGTCAGGTTGCCCTTTTTCGAAATGCACTGTTGTCATACAAACAAAACAATTATATATATAAAAGATAATGCATTTAATTATCTTAACTTTAATTTTAACCTGAAAGCAGAATTTACTGCAAATGAACAGTGAAGAATTTCTAGACCAGATGAGCTGCCCCAGTTTTATTTCCTCTTTAACTTAGTGTGTGGCCTTGGGGAAGTTACATGCCCTTACCAAGCCTGGGCCCTTATCTTTAAAATAGGTGTAATAATAGTCATAATAATGCTACTCTCTTACCTGCTTGACTGGTTGTTAAGCTTAATAAGATAATGGCTGTTTAGGACTTTGAAGTCCTTGGAAGTAAGATGTTATTAATATGAGAAGAGGAGTCTTACATTTTCCTGATATTTATAATTATTTTGGAAAAAAAACACCATATCCAGATATTTTGCCATAGCTTCTCTGACAGATTCATGGAAATATGTTTGCCCTCTGTAGACAAACTGTTTGAGGTACAGCTTCAGGTACTACTTCACATGTTGCAACGCACAGTTAATTTCTAAGATCTACCAGCTTTACACATGTGTTCTGCAGTGTAACTAATAAAGGGAAACAAACTGTGGCCCAAGACATTTCTGGCACCTATTATGGAAGATACGCATTTGTCAGACTCCCATTTTCTATTATATTAATTTGAGAAACTCTTTAGAAGTACTTATCCAAGGTAAACTTGGTGGCAGTGGCTTCTTCCTTTTGCTCCTCTTCCTCCTCCATTCTTCTTCTCTCTCCTTCTGCTTTCTTCTTCTTTTTTACTTTTATTCCTTTTTTAAGGTTTTATTTATTTATTCATGAGAGACAGAGAGAGACAGAGACAGAGACAGAGGCAGAGGGTGAAGCAGGCTCCTTGCAGGGAGCCTGATGTAGGACTCAATCCCAGGACCCCAGGATCATGCCCCAAGCCAAAGGCAGACTCTCAACCTCTGAGCCACCCAAGCATCCCTCTTCTTCTTTTTTAGATTTTATTTTTAAATAATCTCTACACCCAATGTGGGAGCCAAATTTACAACCTTGAGATCAAGAGTCACATGCTGTACTGACTGCGCCTGCCAGGCACTCCTAAACTTGGTTTCTTAACAAGTTAATATTCCGTCCCCTATAGGATGTCTTTGAGCCAAGATGATGTCTCAAAAGCAGGTATCTCTAAAAATCTAAAAGGATTTCCCCTTCACTTGCCTTTTGTTTCTTTAAATCATTTTGTTTTTCAGCCTGGAGCCTAGATTTGATTAATCGATTTCCCTGTTTTGTTTAAGGATTGTTTTTATTAATGCACTTTTCAAGCCGAGACATGGCATTATCGCCTTCTAGATCGTTGTACTAAGTGTTGAGATCTTAGCAGGCCAGCTGCAGCAGCTGTGTTTCCCCTTGGATCTCAGAGCTAAAAACTTTCATCTCCTTTGCTGTCTCAGCTGCTGGTCGAAGGCTACAGCCTTCCCATAACTCAAACCAGTTTCAAAGCAATGTAAGTAACCTCTCTGGAATGCTTTTGGAAAAACCACAGAAAGGTTCTTTAAAAGTACACCACTTATATACTTTAAATGAATGTTTCCATTTTAAGGTAATAACAGCATAATGTCAGGAGTCAACACATGGTATTTAACTATACTATGAACATAGTGTGGGCTTGTCTAGATTAGACCAATTAAAAACAGGAAAAGAAACACCAAAGTCAATTGGAATCCTTAAATTGGTCTCGTAGTTGTGGAATCTATGAATCCAAGATTATATTTTATAAAATTCTATTCATAAAGTAACATTTTCTGTAGCCTTAACAACTTTTCTTTCCTATCTAAAATATCATGACAGAAGAGGTACCGTCATCATAAATGAAAATGGTATTGATTGCTTTAACTGGAGAGATGTTTGATATTCACAGGAAAGACTTTCAGATTGGACATCGGTTTACTTGGCAATGAGGAGGATCAAATTTGCATACATTTTAATATCAATTTGTTATATCAAAACATCAATGCAATGAAATGTGATTGATGAGTTAAAAGATTAAAGGTCATTTTAGTGAATTTGACATTTACCTCCAAGTCAACAAGAAGACAAGCTTGTGGCTTTTATATTTGTCTTGCCTTTGCAGAGGAAATTTTCACTCAAACCTCACTGATTCTGACTTTGTGGTGACTTAACTAAAGATGGACTCCTTGATGCAGTTTGTTTGTAATTACAAAAGAGATTACAAATTAGATTTTACATTTATATCTTTCTTACCATCTCCCTAGTGTTTAGTGGCAGGAAGAAGCCTCATTCTAGGACATTGGCAGAGAAAAAGAAGTCTTTGGAGCTTATTTAAGCATATATTTGATGTTCTATAAAAATAAACTAAATTCCAATACTTAAGAGTCTCCAAGGGCCACCTTTACAAACCAGCAAAGCAGAGCATGCTACCACAATCCAGGAAAAATAATTTACTTGCCTCAAGAATTCTGAGCACAAAATGGGTTTTTTTTTTTTTTTTTAAGTGATTTACTGCACGGATTTTAAAGCTTTTCTTCATAATCACTTGTATTACCTTATCTGGAAAGGCAGCTTATTGCAGTCCTCCAGAGCGAATGCCTGTGCTACTGGGGGATTAAAACATGTAGACATGCTATCACTTTCCCCTTTGGAGGCTTCCCAGACATTATGGGCATTATGCTTAGCTTCTGCTGACCCGTTCTTGAACTTGTGCCATTCAAAGCCAGCATTTGTTTGTGTAGTAGTTAGAGTGGCCTTTAAAAAAACTACATTTCACAAGTTATCTTCTATCATTTAGCTAATTCTTTTCCAATAAGTTTTTTTTTTTTTCCTTTGGGAAATAAATACCTACCTATCTCTGTCTGTCTCTAAATCTAAAAGATTTATATATAATTCTTTAGGAAATATATATATCTATGTAAATATATATCATATATATCTATGTAAATATATATAAATATATATCTATGTAAATATATATATCAATATATAATTCTTTAGGAAATATATATATCTATGTAAATATATATCAAATATTAAAATATTATCTATATATTTATGTGTACATGCATACATGTGCACAATATGTTATAAATGCTAAGGCACATGCACATAAAGGATAATAGAAATATAATGTAAGGTATGAATGTGAGCCACACATATAAGTTTTTTGTTTTATAGGACTCATGTTAAAGGGAAAAAAGAAAGAAGTAAAACTAATCCTAATAATACATTTGATTTACCTTAGTATCCAAAGTCATAGCATTTTTAAGTGTAATCAATATAAAAATTATTGAGATCTACATCCTTTTTTCATACCAAAGTCTTTAAAATCTGTGAATTTTACATTTCTAGAACATCTTAGTGTATGATAGTCACAAATGGTTAGCAGCTGCCTTATTGGACAGTGCAAGTACACATATATACTAAAATACTATTTTGAAAGTAAATCCTTAGGTAGGCCCTTAGAATTTTAAAAGTGTCAGATTTTGACCATGTTTTTCCTTTGACCTCTTTAAGTATAACATAATTAATAAAGTGGTATTTTTAAAAATTTTAACAGAATTACTTTAGTTATAGACCTATCTTTTAAAATAGCTTTGATGCATTAAGATACTACACATGTTTGGTGGTGCACTTAAATCTATAGCCTCCATTTTCCAGAGACTGGCTTGGAGGAATTTCAAGGTGTTACCTATACCCAAGTGGAAGCTGGGATTCATTAATTATTAAACCATAAGGCCATCCTAACTTCCATGTCACTTACTGAATGTATGCTTTCTTGATTTAGTTGAAAATATATGGAAAAACTTTCATTTAAAATATTTTAAATGTTAGAACCTGACTTTAAATTTGTATTTTATTATACTGAGAACTATGGTGCAAAATGGGAGGATTTTCAGGTGAGACAGAAGTGCAGAGGGAGCGATCTTGCTCAAGCACAAGGTTTCCTGGAACCCTCTAAATGATTTGCCCTTTGCTCATAAACTTTCTGTCATGGTCAACATAGAGCCTAATATTGATTTATTCAGTGAACTATCTTGTCATCTCTGGGCTTGGATCCTTTGACCTTTTATTTGTTCCTGTAAAATTATGGTGTATCACAAACTTCTTTCCTAATAGATCCTTTGAAGCTTTGAAAGGCCAGGAGACTCTGTGTGAATATATTTAACAGTTGGATAATCCAGAAAAGGAGGTTAAAAAAAAATTGCAGACAGCTAAAGGTCAGAAAAATCCGATTGAGTCCAAAAACACAAACAAGTTATCTTTAGGAGAAGGGACTGAGAAAAGAGAAGGCTTGAGTTTGGTTTTATCCTAGCTAATTAAATTCACTTTGACTTTCTTTGTAAAACATATCAAATATGCATTTCCTTCAGAATAGCTGACTGGGAGACAAAATGAATTTTATTTATGTATTTTTAAAAGATTTTATTTATTTATTTGAGAAACACACGTGTGTGATAGAGCGAGCAAGTGAGCGAGCGTGCATGTCAGCAGTGGGGTTGGGGGGCAGGGGAAGAAGGAGAAGCAGGCTCCCCACTCAGCAGGGAGCCCAATGAGAGGGTCAGTCCCAGACACCTGAGATCATGACCTGAGCCAAAGACAGATGCTTAACCAACTGAGCCACCCAGGCACCCTGGCAAAATGAATTTTAAAATGTGACTCCTTCTAAGCAATGTAAAGAAAACACAAACAGCAATTTTAGCAGTATGACGCATATAAATGGAATAATTGAAAATTATTTTTTCCCAAAATACTGGTATTAGCATAAAGTGATGTCAGTGGCATTCATATGGTCTTCTTTGTGCTATTTGTCATAGGCACATGTAGGTAAGCTGTCTATACTCTGACTTACAGATGAGCTAAAAATCTTAATGAAATAAATGTGGACTCACATTTAAACTTCCATTCAATTCATTTCATATCCTTTCATTCAATTTATTGAGAGTATACTTTATTATATTGACCTGATAGTTCCTCTGCTACATGGATATTTTATTCTTTACAAAAGGATTCTTTCTAAACTTCAGTTTCTAGAATTACTTTTTGCTAGAAATCTGTCTATAAAAAAGAATGAAAGTTAGCTTTGTATTTGATATCATATAATTTATTTCCAGCTCATGACATAGCTTTTATTAAAACTTTTGGAGAAATATATTCTTATTGAAAGATACTTCCTCTGAGACATGTTTACCTATATTTACCTAGTACCTATTTGTTCTTGGTGTTTTCTGTGCAAGTATAACTGATTAAGGGAAAATCGGAGAGCTTCTAGAGAGTTAAATTATATAAAACATGAATTTTGTGTAAAATATATTAAAAATAATTAACTCCTGCTTAACAGACATTTGCTATGATATAAAGCACTGCTGGAAATGGAATTATGAACTTAAATTTAGCCTCATGGAAGGTAAATCTCTCTCTCCTACTCAGTGAAGGAATGAAGTACTGATTTTTGGTTCTGAAAATCGGATTACTATTTTTCTAATCAAGCTATTAAATAATTAAGACATTCGCATAGTTGAGTATTCAGAGACTTCAAAAATTATCTGTAATAGAAAGTCTTCCTGCTTCCTAGTTCGTCTCCACAGGAAACCTCCAAATTGTTAGGTTTTAGGGGATCCTTTCAGAGATAATTTTAAAAATATGAAAATAAAAGCATGTTTATCACACAAATAGTAGCATATTATACATATTGATACCAGTACATGAGGAACTTCCTCATTTTTATTATTATAAAGACACATAGGTGCCTGAATAGGGTATATTTTATCCAGTTCCATCTAAATATACATTTGTGTGGTTTCCAATCTCTTTACTATGGCAAACAGTGCTAACAATGAATAATCCTGTAGAAATGTCATTTTGCAAGTTGAAAAGTGATCAGTGAATAAATTCCTAGAGTTAAATCTGTGTCAAAAACTATATGCAAAAAAAAAAACTATATGCATCTATAATTTTATTTGATATTGCCACTTGTTTTTTTTCCCCCACCAGTTATAGGAGTTATCATCCCACCATTGAAGCAAGATAGTTTCTATTTCTCCAAAACCTTCACTAATAGCATAAAATCATTTTTTTGTGTGTTTTGTTGAATTTTTGTCTATCTGATATATCATTAAAGTCTTAATTTGCAGTCCCCTTGTTATGGGTGATGTGGAGCATTACTTTATGTGTTTAAAAGCCATTTGTGTGTGTTTGTGAGAGAGAACAATTTGGTCATACTTTTCATGTTTCTCTTGTTAGTCTTTTTCTTATTGATTTGTATGAGTTCTTTATATATTAGGGAAATTGTAATGTGTCATGGGAATTGTAAATATCTTCACAGTTTGCCATTTGTCTTTTTATTTCATTTATGGTGATTTTGCAGTACAGAAAATTGGAGTTTAAGTGATTGACTTTATCGATTTTTTTTTTCTTTTATGACTCTGGCTTTTGTGACATTGTTAGAAAGTCTTTCTCTACTCCTAGGGTATAAATTAGTTCTCCTATTATTACTTCCACTCCATTTATGGTCAAAATTAGGTAATTGGGCTGAGGCAAGTGTCAGCAGTTCTGAACATTGTACTGCTTTGCTGGTTAATTATGGCTAGCACACTGCAGAGACCTTGTACTTGCTCTGATTGAGGAAAGGAGGGGTTCCTTTATGTTTCCCATGGGACCCAGCTCCAACACTTGAGTGAACCTCCTTTAAGCCTAAAGAGTACAGCAATAAGAAGCTGTCTAATTTCAAGTCGTGCAGGGAGATAAGCAAATGCCTGGTTTTCCCTAATGCTTTATCTATGATTTCTGTTTGCTCTGATGATTGAGAGTTATAGTTTAGTTTTACCTGTGATTTAGGTTTATCCAGGGCCCTTCCTTCTCATTATAGTACATAATTTGAGTTGACTATGTGCTATTAGTGTCCATTATTATATTAATACATTTGTTATTTGTTATAAATAATGAACTGTGATATATATTTTATTCACTCTTCATGATTATTAGAATTAAAAGGCTTATGGGTTTTTAAACTTTTTTTACTTTTCATTCTTCTATTTACATCAATATAAATTCATTATCTACATTAATTTGTCATTTAATATTCATTTCAACTAAGTGTTTTAATCATACTACTGTGGAGGGATTAAGGTTTGACAGTAGAGTGACTCAATAACCAGATATGCAATTTTGTGCAGCTATTACTGATAGCTCGTGCAAATGTGGCCTCATGCGTGGTTTCCTCATCTTTAAAATGTGGATATTAACAGTACTCATCTCAGAGGATTGTTGTGAGGATGAATGAATTAAGACTTATGAGGCACTTAAACTAATTTATGGCATACATTAAGGCTTCAGTAAACATTACTGATCATTTTTTTATATCATTACTTTCCAATTATGAAATCCAGGTTCAGATAATTTGATAGAGGGTGAATATGACTGGTAGACTGGTTATAAAATATACACTATTTGTTCCATTTGAAGGTACAATTTTAGTCATTTTCAGGTATCACCAGATCACAACAATTTTTTTTTTTTTAACTCTGAGACTGTATCTATTTCCTTTGGATGATCAAGACAGCTGAACATCTAATCCATTCATTTTGGCCTTCATTGTGATTGAAACAGCTGAATCAATCATGCAATGATTTGCTTTGATCATTAAGACAGCCAAAATGAAAGCATTGGCCATGCTGTCTAAGGTCCATTTATTTTGGAAATTACTTTTGACAGGTAAGACATAGTCCCATATTGCCTTCTTGACATTTCATTGATATCTTGTGTGGCTTCTAGTAGCATATTCATCATTTAGCTAATATATTTTTTGTTATCATTTGTTCTCTGTTATCTCAATAAATGTAAACAGATGATTCATGGGGGTGATTCATTCAGAGCCATTTTGCTACACATGGCCTGAGAGGCAGCAGAAGAGGTGGCATTTTGCGCTTTTGTTGCTCATGGGTGTGATCTAAGGGATGGGCATAGTTCAAAGGAGAGCAAACTGAAGTGGTTCCGGAGAAGAAACGGTTTTTATATGCTTACATCGTGACAAGTCTAAGATTTTCAGTCTAGAAAGATTTTGTTTGAAGTGGGTATGATTAAAGGTGATAAAATCGTGCTGTTGCTAAGATGAACATGAACTTGATCCTAATGAAGGGACTGTAATGAATTATTTAAAGAATTAGTTTCAGAAAATAACTGTTTATTTAATAAACACTGTTTATCTTTTTCTACCCTGAAAAATGTTTACTGTGATGTTTTATTAATATTACTGACAAGTCTTACTGGGAAAAAAAATCCAGCACAAACCAACATAAATTCCTGGACTGGGAAGGCCATCAATTTTATACTTACACACAGAAAAGACCAAGTACTCAAAAATGCTAGCAACCAAAATTTTATTTGAATATTGGACAACTGTAAGAATGAAATGCAATGAACCTTACCTCTTTTAACTCTAATACCTTCTGAAGAATTCCACATCTGAGATAGATCAATCCACCTGGGGTGAGATTCCTAGCCAAGGATAGATTTTAGAAAAAAGATAAGCCCACAAAGAAAATCTCTCAGGATCTCTGGAGAAATATTTTTTGTTTGTTTGTTTGTCATGTAAGGTCATGGCTTGAAACAATTGAAAAGCAGGGCACTAGCCCATAGTAAGAAACATGTAGTATTTAGATTTGATTCATGGAATACCAGGATGTCTATATTGGGGAGTGTGGGATAAGAAAAGAAGGTTGAGAATTCTTTGGCTACTTGTCTTTGAGCAATGACTTCTGTCTCAGAGAGAATTAAAAAACAGTGATCAGCTTTAGAAGTAGTAGACCACATAGCAACCCAGAAAGGGAACTAGACAAGATTCTTAGTCATGTATTGATCCTTAAGTACACATACCTTGTGATCACTGTCAACAGACCTTTAATTATGAGGGATAATTTTTTTGGTAGTTCCTTTCATAATGGCCATTTATAGAATCAATGAAAAGGGAGCATAGAAAGGTTAACTTGTAATTCTTATCAATCTGAATTAAACTTTTAATAATTCTAATTAAAGATATTAACATATTAGCTGAAGTTATAATCACAATAGATGTCCTTAAATGTAAAGATGTGTTTGACACTATTAAGAATCTTGAAATCACTTAGAATTTTAATATAGGGTTTTTTTTTTTGCTTTGTTTTTTAAGATTTATTCATTTGGAGGAGAGAGAGGAAGAGTAGGGGTGGGGGAAGGGCAGAGGGACAGCAAGAGAGAGTCCTAAGTAGACGAGGGCTGAGTGCAGGGAGCCTGCCACGGGGCTTGATCCCATGACCCTGAGATCATGTACTGAGCCAAAACCAAGAGTCGGATGCCCAACCAACTGTGCCACCCATGTGCCCCAGAATATTAATAGTTTTTAAAGATAAAAATCAAATACTAAATGTTATGATATATTTGCAAAATTGGAAATTTAATTAGGTAACATTTGGTTAATAGGTTGAAGAGATTTACCATATTTGTAATCAGGAATTATCTCATTATGCATAGCATGGTACTTATTTTTTCATATAGTTACCTGGTATTTGATGCTGCTGTGACTATGTTTGTGCACATGTGCATGAATGCATGCTTGTGGGTGTATGCACTTATGTTGCTTTGTAGTGGTCCTGCACATTTTTTGTTAATTTTATTTTTGTATATTTCATATTTTTGTGGGTATAATTATTGTCTTTGTATTCTTGACTCTTGATAGATAGGAAAGAAGACATTTTCATTATTTAATTTGAACACTTTATTATATATTCTTCTAGATTGTCAGCTGATTCTTTTAGGTTGCCATTTAAGGCTCATATCATCAAAAAGTGATAGTTTTGCCATTCTTTTCCCAATATCTATACTTGATATATTCTTTCCTATCAAATAGCATTGGATAGCACATTCAGAAGAATATAAAATAATAATTGTGATAACATTTTTTTCTTTCTGAATATATTTCCTCACTGTTAAGTATGATGTTGCCTATTTATGTAATAGGAAATAGCCATTTTAAATCATAATAAGTGAGTTTTTTAAACTTCTCTCAGCAATGTTCTATTAACCAAAATATATATTCACCAAAAATCCCTGTTGTTTGGCAGTGTCGTAGAAGGGACTTTTTAGGCAGGTTCTCCATTATTTAGGAATTTTTACTCACAGATTTTTCTGTTAATTCAATAAAACTACCAATAATTTTTTCCTTATTGAACTTCATATTTAGAGCTGGATATAGCCAACATTATAAGCAATATAAAGGACATCAATATGACAGTGTTTTTTAATTGTGAAGAATTTAGATAAGCCCACATTTGTTTTTAAGTAATCGTTCTAAGTCATTTATATCTGTATCAATTCATTTGTAAATTATAATTCCTTTACAATGTTTATTGTATATTGTTTTTATTTTTCATTTTTCCTATTATAATAGTAATATGTTTAAGTTAAACCTTTAATAAATTAACAGAAAGTTGTACATATGCCATAGTGACTTGCTGTTGTTGCTCTATGGATTACAATAGGTGCTTATGCTCTTTTCTTTTCATTTGGTATAAAAATGAATATTACAAATTAGTAGATTTGAGTACTGTAGTTTAACATTGTTACTTTAAAATGCTTCTATTTCATTCTTAAGTCAAAAAGAAACTTTGTTACAACTCAGTTTTTTGGTAGAAAGAAAAAATATTTTGGACAAATATAACTCTTTCCTTTATCATGCAGGCCAGTTCCCCCTCTAATACATTTAAATTACAATTTTAATCAGCAAACAGTTATTTTACTGTGTTTTCTTGGCTTAGCTTCAGCAGAGTAGTAAGTTGTTATGATTATTTATCATAGTAATTGTCTATGTTACAGTTTTCAGTTGACACTATTTACTATGAGGGTTTTCCATGCTTTTTAAACGAATTCTTAAATGGTAAATTTTATAAAGAGATTTGAAAAAGGCATGAAAGCAACCAAACTCTTTTATAAATAGAACAGGGAAATGACATTTCTAGGTAATGGTTTACACAAATCAGTCATAAAATACATTTCACTGATATTTAACAGGGTAAGCGGGATCATTTGGTTTAGGCAACATTGTTCACTCAATATGTATTTTATCTTTTGATCCTACCAGATATTCACATCACTAGTTTCTCTCAAAAAAGTTTCGTCTAACCCACTGGAATGATTTAGTTCCACTACAAAAACAGGTGAAGTAATTTAAAATTTTCAAGTGCTTAAAAATGGTATTAAGACACAGTATGGAAAATGTCATCCCTAAGATTGTAATTAATTAGACTCTTGCGTTTGTAAGACAGGAATAATTTTAGTTTAAAACCTGAATATATGACTGTGGCTTTAAAAATGTTTAATTTGGCTGTCTTACTACATTGAGATGTAGAAGATTAATATAGCAGTTAGAAATACAATGAAATGTGCATTTCCCAGTCGATTAAATGTGGGAATTTATAATTTGTTAAGTTGATACAATTCCTTAGACATATTGTCTGCATAAAACTAGGAGTGTATCATTTCCTGGCAGGATTTTTACCTAGAAATTACTGTTTTATAATGCAATCTCATGTGCTCATTGTAGGAAATTTAGCAGACAGTATCATAATGCGAAGAATATAGGCTACTGTGTCATAGCAGTTTCCTAGGGTTTTTTTTTCCTTTGGAGGTATTAATAATGTTGCTTATAAACCCATGGTACTGAATCACTGTCTCTTAAAAATGTCATGTTCAGGTGTTTTGTCTGCCAAGTTATAAATCTCATTTCTGAGTGCTTTTCTGTGTCTTTACTACCAAATACTCATCTTGATGTTTTCTTGGGGTAATTTACTTTTCTATTGATTGCTCTTTGTTTCATCTAGAAAAGCAAAATAAGACAACATTTGGAGGGTATTATTAAATACATAATTTTTGATGACATTGCTCATGAAGAAAACAGTATTTCAGTTCCTTGAAGTGTGGGACTTTAGAGGATGATTCTAATGGAGGCTTCTGTTCTATAAGTAATGAAAAAGTTGGATGACAAAAACATCTGTTTAATATAGAATAGGCTTTGATTCATCTTTCGGCTTCCCTCTGCAACAGTAGTCTCAAAACTGATGAATCCCACTTGTAAACAAGTTGAATGTATTGTTTTTAAAGTGTTATTTGAGGTGGAGGGGTGGCACTTGGCTAGCTCAGTTGGTAGAGCATGAGACTCTTGATCTTAGGGTTGTGAGTTTGAGCCCCACACTGGCTATAAAGATTACTTTAAAAAAATAAAATCTAAAGCTTTAGTTGGGGACAAAAGCTTTACTCTAGCCTTTTTAATGCTGTGTTATTATATACACAAACACATTTTGGGGAAAAATATTCATTTCCATAATTAGCATAGGAGAGGAAAATTTATTCTATACTAACAATTCATTATCAAGTGGTTTAATATTCGTATACAGCTCTTCAGAATATTTTCAGGGCATGTTTTTAAAAATCAAGTCCAACAATGACTTCAATGAGTTTAGCTACTTCAATTGAAAACCAGGCCAATCCCTTAGATCAGCTCAGTTCAGCAGTTCATAGATGGTCATTTAAGGCCAGATAAAGAAGAATGTGTATGCATTTAGTAATTTTTGCCTCTTAATAGTAGGATTGCATTTTTCAAAGAAATTAGCTTCTATGTTAATAATAATTTTGATCATTAACTGGTTTAAGCTCCTTGATGATGAAATTAATAAAAATTGGAGGTTGTGATATAATTATGGAGGTACTAGAGATATATTTCAAATAATCAAACATGAAAAACCTGGCTTTATTGTTGTTTTGTTTTCTATATTCATTTGTGTTCTCAAAGAATTTCATCTTCTGTTTCATCTCCCTCACTCCGCGCAGTTATTCCTTCTCTTTGCCCCCTCAAACTCTCATTTCCTACTAACTTCCCTCTGTAAATATACCTAAGCTTTCCCCCATCCAAAACCACTACCTCAACAACAAAATACATCCCTAGACCCTATAATCCATTCTCTCTCTCCTCTCTCTTTCTCTCTCTCTCCCTCTCTCTCTCTCTCTTTCTCTCCCCACCCTCTCTATCCTTTTTCACTAGGACTTTCTGAATGTTTGGTGTACCCTAATTATATTTAGTTATTAGCCTTCCTTTCTCAGTGACAACTGCTGTAATGTGGTTTCAATCACCATCACTCTGTTGTAACTCTTCTTAATTAGCTCACTAATGTCCTTCTATTCAGAGTATGCAAGCAACCATGCTCCAATCATCTTTCTGAACCTTTCTGTTCAATTTTATACTTTCATCATATTATTTCCTAGGTCCTTTGCAATTCATCATCTCATATAAAGTTACTGTTCCTTCTTTCTGCTTACCCCAGAATTGGTGGTTGCTAGAGGTCAGAACTTAGCCTCTTGTTTTATTGTTATTTTTGTTTTATGTGTTTGTATTTTACTCTACACATTGTTCCTGGTTCAACTTATTTGGGATCATAATGTCAGACATGATACTAGGTTCCCAATTTCTCTCTTCTTCAGACCTTTGGAAGTGATTTCAGAATTTTTGTAGCCAACTGCCTATTAGTCATCTCTACCTTTATTTACCCTAAGTACCTATATCATAGGTAATATTTATGAGACATTTACTGTATGTCCAGTACTAAGTCTATAAGTTTTACTTTATTCATCCCCCAAAAAAATCAATCCTAAGGAGATATCCCAAGCTGGATTCATCCATATAATTAAACATTTTTTCCCACCGGTATTCTCTTTATCAGTTGTTAATACAATCATTTACCTGATCAACTAAACTAAAAAAAACTAGGAGTAAGTGTTTGCTTTTCCCTCATTGCACTTTTATGCCCCACAGATAATTAATATTATTAAAATCTGCTTAATATATGAATTATTTTTTAACAGTTTCACCCTTTTCTTCATCTTTACTTTTCACTGCCCTACCTTTAGCCCTTACGACCTCTCATCTGGACTGATAACACCACTTTCATTGATACCCCTTTGTAATCAACCCTATATAGAATGTTCATACATCTATCTAGAATGGAAATCTGATAACATCTTTAATTGTTTAAACATTTGCTTTCTAGTTACCTACAGGATAAAATCCAACATCCTTACCATATGATATGAAACTGTTTCTTATCTTGCCTCCACTAGACCTATGGCCTTATCAATAGTCCTCCCATACCTCCCACCTCATGCTGTATTCAAGGTTAACTGTTTACCATTCTCTGAATGTACTACCTTGTTTGTCTGTTTTGTGCCTTTCCTCTTCCTATGGTTGTCCTCCTCCTACTTTATATTCTTCTATTTTTTTTTTTTAAACTCCTATGCTCAGGAAGTACTGTTCCCAAGATCTTTTTCTTACCTAACTTTACAATTCATCTGAGTAGCTTTGGTATCACTCTTCTCTGCTTTAAGGATTTTACAAAATACTAAAACACACTTACATTATTGACTTGCTACCAAGTTTTGTGTGGTAAAGACATAGATTGTGTCCTATTTTTCTTTGTATACCTAGCTCTTAACTACAATGTTAACATTTACTTCATTGTCGACAAACATTGGTTAAGTCAGTAAATGAATGAAACTATGGATCATTTAGTTATCCTCCGACATCTCTGTTTAGCGATTAGGGGAGGAGGTCAGATCACTCATGATGTTAGCCCTTCTCTGAATAAAGAAGAAAAAGTACAAGAAACTGGGGTCTATGTTGCTCAGTAATTCTGGCAGAGATCTGCTTTAAAGGTGGAACCTGTATGCACCTGCATAAATATATGTGTTTGTACAAAGGAACAAAGGATGAGTTAAAGAAAATATTTTGAGTTAAGAGAGGAAAAGGACTGCAGAGAAGGGTTAGTGAGTGAGGCCAGAAATTTAAGAAGTATCTAACATTGAATTACCTCTGAGCTATTGAATGGGAAGATATTAATCTATTGCAACCAAATGGAAGGATGGATGAGAGTCAATGAGTGATTATTTTTATTATTATTTTGAAAATTTTAAAACAACCTCAAAGGTAGAAAAAAATAGTAAAATTAACTCTCGTATATCTACTACTAAGCCTTAACAATTATCACTATTTTACCAAAGTAGTTTCATTTATCATCACCTGCCTCCCTTAGCCCCCTGACACATACCACACACATTTAGTGAGTAATTTTGAGTGGTGAGTTCTTGGAGGACATGAAATAAGCCAGTTCACAGTGGAAAAAAACTGCATGTTTTCACTTACGTGAACTATCTAAAACAGTCAAACTCATTGGAACAGAGTAGAGTGGTAGCTGCCAGGGGCTGGGAAAGGGAAGATTGGGCGGGGGGGGGGGGGGTACTTGCTCAATAAGTGTAAAGTTTGAGTTATGAAAGATGAGTTCTAGAGTAGTGCCTAGAGTTAACAATTCAGTATTATACACTTAACATTTTGTTTAGAGTGTAGATCTCATATTGGCTCTTCTTGCCACAAGAGAACAATGACACAGAGACAGGAGGAAACTTTTGAAGGTGATGGATATGTTTATTACCTTGATTGCGGTGATAATTTTATGCGTGCATGCTAGTGTCCAGACTCATCAAATTCTATACATTAAATACGTCCAGGTTTTGTTGTGTATTAATTATACCTCAATAAAGCTACTTAAAAATAAGTAAATAAACTACTGCCTGGTAGTAATTTTCTGGTAGGTAAGACAATCTGGTATCTCCTCTGTATATTATGCACAACTGAAAATATGTGCCATGTATTTTATTAGCTATTTAATAAATATAGCAGGAAACACTGAGAAATAGCAGGCAAATGCATTTGGTTGCCTCTTATATGTAGTTTACATTCAGAATAAATATTAAAGAAAAACAAACTATTATTTGCAGAATGTTTTTATTCATCTATCTAAATATTTATAGAAGGACTTTTGATATCATTTTCAATATGAGTTAGCTTTGGTATTTCTGTTACCAAAGCTGTAAAAGTAATTACTCTTGTTTATAATCAGATTTGCTCATGCGTCTGAGAAGTGCTTTGTCAATGAATGTGGCTTTAAAATTAGAATCCAAGGTTGCCAAAGCAGGAATTGTGGGGTGTTGGTCCATTAGTAAATATCTCAGCCACGTTCTAAATCTATTTCTAGATTTATATTCTGGAAATGTCCTGCCAGAAATTCAGATATTCATAACAGATAGAACTGACTTCTATCTGTTATGCCCCCATTAATTAAAAAAAAAAAAAATGACCAAATGAGTCATTCAATCTGGGCTTCCTTTTTTTAAAAAAAATCACGAATTGTGGATTATTATTATCAAGGTTTCTTGTAGCATAGGAGCGTGTAGCATGCATCCGTGTTCAAGTCAAGAAGTAATATTGCAAGCAAAGTCTGCATTGTCAGTAAGGATAGCAATCTCAGGAGAGAGAAGTGTTCTGGCAATGGTAGTGGACCATTGTTCTGTCATAATTTGATGCTGAGAGATGGAGGGCCAGACCTTTTAGTCATTTCGCAAGGACCAAGAGACAGTGAGATATAGAGAAAGAAAAACAGGACTGGATGCATGACTGACTCAGTCACTAGCCTCCATGGGTGGATTTGTTTTTCCAGACTTTTAATGGAAATTGGCTGATGATTAAACAAGTCTACACTTAGACTTGTATCACCTTTATTTTATACAGCTGCCCCATGTTTCTGGAGATTGGGTAGAAAACTATAAAATCTACCCATAACTTTCTATTTACTCATCCTACCCAGTTCCTTCTTTTTAAAATGTAAAGCCCAAGGTAAAGGACAGTCTTTAGACATTAAATGATGTAACTAATATTTCTGTATTTCCATCGTGAAATATGTTCACACAGGTAACTACGTGGCCCTGATTTACACATAAAAATAAGTCACACAACCAACTTCTAAATAGGATCTCTCCCTCCAAGGGAAGTTAGAACTCTTCTTGAATCTACAGCCCTCTCCTTATCTCAAAAGGGAGCTTTATGGTCTTTTTTAGGAGTGAAAATAGGCACAAATCTAAGGGCTACCCTAGGAAAATGATAGAGGCTAAAATCATTAGCTCTTGATGACATAGAATATTCATGTTGTCACAGATCTCTCTTCATGTTGGGAGGAGGGGCCAAACACTGTTAGCTCTTATTACCTACAGAGATATTTGCAGGGCAGAAAAAATGGACAAAAAGCAGGAAAAAAAAATAAGTGAGACAAGATTATAGAGTTAATTCTGACCTGTTTATATAGATTGTGAATGATGCTACTAGTAGGGAAGGAACAAATCAATGAAATTTAATAAGTATATCCTTAATCTATTTGTCTTTCTAAATATATTAAGAATTACATTTGCTTCCTGAAAATGACAGTGCTATCATAACTGATTCTTTAAAAACCTTTTCTGCCTCATCAAGTGTTTATTGAGGACTAGTCTATTTCGGTTACTGTTCTGTTTTGTTTTGTCTTTTTAAGGGAATGATACAATATAATTACAAATTTGTTATTTTAACATATTGTAGATGGCAGCTAATATTATGTTTTCAGTACACTGGCAAACACACTAGAATAACAGCGTGGTTCCAGAGACTGATTTCATTACCTGATTGCAAACCACTGTGCCCTTGTGTTGTGGAACTGTCCTTAATGCTATTCCAGGATCTACAAAATGATTCCTTGAGAAGTATTCCACCTGTCTTCTGTCATAAAAAAGTTTATTTTGAGAATATATGAAAGTTCTTTTTCTAAAGTTAGCTAATGGATAAAGTCCCCGATTGTGTGATTTTTATTAGTTTCTACAAACTTGATTTAATGTAATATTGGAACAAGAACCTTCCCCACTATTATAGTGAAAAGTATGCAAGGCACCAAGTTTCCTGACATGGTTCAGGCCTAACATGCTGTTTGACCTTTGTCAAAGGAAGCAGTTGCTCATCTAGAAAATAAGGAGATCCCTTTAAAGTTACTTAATTCCATGTTTCTTATATAACCAAGTGATCAAAATCATGAAGTAGTGTGTTAGGATTCAAAAAATATTTTGATTTCTTTGTAATTTAATTCATACACCTATCTTTTTCTCCCTTTGTACCTGATGGAGGCATTCGTTTTAGGGTTAGTATGATACTATGAAACTTATCTGCCAGTAAATTATTGTTCTTATGCTTGGGTGCATGCAACATTTTCCTAGGTCATTAAATAACACATTTTCAAATGAAGATTACAGTAATAAATTACTGTATTCTAGCAATGCAATCTGTTCCACTGACCACCTTTTGCCCTTTTGGAAATTCTCTGGAGCTTGTTAAAAAATTGGCCCCTTAGACAAGATAAAACTACATTCTGGAAGGCTTAATATGCATAACATAGAACTGAAAAATGCAACATCAGTGAAAATCAACTTGCAGAAAATGAATTTTATGCCGAGAAGAAAAATAAGTAAAATTAATGTTGCAGTCAGATTTTTAAGCTACTGGATAAGCTAACCTGCCTTCCAACTTTCCATACTTAACCTTCTCTGACGACAAAGCAAAACTAACCTAGCTAGAGTATGGGTTTAATTTAAATCTTTGGATGGTTGTACATCAAAATGTTGATAGCATCTGGTTTTATTTTTTTCCTAAATCGAGTCTTTCAGCACCATTTGATGGTTAATTTTATGTGTCAACTTGGCTAGGCCATGATACCCACATATTTAGTCCAACACCCATCTAGACATTGCTGTGAAGGTAATTTTTAGATGAGGTTGATATTTAAATCAGTAGACTTTGAGTAAATCAGATTATCCTCTCTAATGTAGGTAGGTTTCATCAAATCAGTTGATTGCCTTAAGAGAAAAAGACTGAGATCCCCTAAGGAAGAAAGAATTCGGGACACCTGGGTGGCTCAGCAGTTGAGCATCTGCCTTCAGCTCAGGGTGTGACCCCAGGATCCGAGATTGAGTCCCATATGGGGCTCCTTGCAGGGAGCCTGCTTCTCCCTCTGCTTGTGTCTCTGCCTCTCTCTCTCTCTTCTCCTTTCCCTCTCTCCCTCTCTCTCTGTGTCTCTCATGAATAAATAAATAAAATCTTAAAAAAAAAAAAAAAAAAAGGAAGAAAGAATTCTGTCTCCAGACTCCCTTTGGATTCAATCTGCAGCATCAACTATTGGCTGGTATCCAGCCTGCCGGCCTGTCCAGCACATTTCAGAGTTGCCAGCCTCCGTATTTGCATGAGACAATTCCTTAAGATCTCTCCCTTCCCATCAGTCCCTTCCCCCATCCCTCCCTGTCACTCTGTCTTCCTACACACACACACATGCCCACGCCAACACCCACACCCACACCCACAGACTCTTACACATGTGCTCATGCATATACCATTGGTTCTGTTCTCTGGAGAAACCTAACTAATACACATGAGAAAGACATGATTCCACAAGTATAGATTGTGACGTATTCAAAAGACCACTGTCACCTGCTATATGGACTTAGATTAGTCTCTTTAACATTTTGGGCTTCAGTTTTCTTAATTATTACTGCAGGGGATTGGAACAAATGTGTCATTTGTAACTTTTTTTAAGTATTAGAAACAAAATATTATAGCATAGCTTAATAGTGGAAAAATTGAATAATATATTTACATATAGAAAGACAAGAAGTTCTAGTCCAAGAAATCTGAGACATGTAATTATTAATTCTACCTCACTGTTTAAACACAGTATTGACAATATTTTCTCAGTTTCATAAGCAAAGTGAAACACATCCACTGAAATATACAGTTGAAATTAAAATGATCTTTCTCTATATGCCTAGTTTAGATTTATAATTATGTTATATTTGAGACCTGTGCTTGCTCTTAGTGTCAGCATTTCATTTTTCTGTTTTGTTTTATTTTTTTTGTAAAATAAGGGTAAAACTTGACAATACATACATATGTATATGCACAATCATATATTAAAATAGAGATACATTGCTGCCCTGGGAAAGATGGCAGCTGCCAAATTTGAAATGTCAGTTGCCAAGCTGTGTCACCATACAGTTACTTTAGCTGAAGGTGCTCATCATACAAAGAATAATTTGAGGGTGTCAACATATAACGTCTGAATGTGTAGGTTGTATGAGAGATGAATAGATGAAAAGTTGATGACTATAACAGAACTGCTCTGGTTGAAGCAGGATTTGGAGAATGAGAACCCACTGTTTGTATCTTCATTCCCCTCCTCTTCTACATAGTAGCACTTGCAGTGATTCAGTGGAACATTTTGGTGTCCAAGAAATACAGATTCTAAATGGCCTTGATAGTCAGCTTCAGCTCTTGATTCCAACAGGGTTGTTGGTGAGAGGCATGTTTCTTAGACAAGTATCTCTTCCCTTTTACACTAAGCACAGGCCAATAGCTCGCGGATGGAACTCTGGCAACCTCAGGTTCTTCCACAGGTGTTGAAGTGTCACAAAAATAACCATTCCCCCCCCCCCCTTAGGAATTAAGGAACTAACTTCTGCCTAAAAGTTGTGGCATATTATGACTTCAAAATGAGACAAATTACAGAATTAAAGCCCTTTTTGAGAAAGATGTCTCAGTAAAGGTTCAATAAACAAAAAGCTCATTGAAGCAATAATGTGCAAGTACACACTGATTATTTTATGAAATAGAATGGGCATTGTATATTCATCACAGGATTACATGAGATTAAAGGAGTGATGCTTAAAAACTAACTGATCTTTCCTGAATCTGTTACTAAAGCAGAGTTCCTCGATGTCTGATGATTCAGTTTCTGGAAAATTTAATTTGGCTTGAACAACTTCCTTAATAAATTACAGCTGACTTAGTACTTATCAGAGAAAATAGAAAATGTTACAGCTCTGTGACTGTACTACAAACAGGGACATGAGCATGCTGATTCAGAAGTTTTCAGCTATCCTTTATGGTAGGCGTTATTTGCTGAATGTAGACTGTTTTCTTCAATAAGAACCATAGCAAAGTAATCTCTGTGGATACTTTACATTTTTTCAGAATCTTAGCAGGAGTCATTATTCCGTTTATTTAATAAAAGTCCTTGGGATATGACAGATTTAATTAAGGCATCTAGATTGAACAGTATCAGCACATTTTATATGAGATGATTGTCCCAGAGAGAATATCACTTTTGCAGTTGATATCCAAATCAGATTTGCATGAAGCTACAGTCTCTTGAATTTGAAACAGAGCTGACATTTTGTCAGGTAGGGCCTCTGTTAAACATCCTTATGTGAAAACATCTTCTAAGGGTACATGTACCCAGTCTCTTACTTCATGATGATATGATTCAAGAGACAGGAAAAAAATGACAGCAAAAAACTGTATTTTCCTTCTCTCCTTGTTTTCTAGAAAATTGATCACCATGCCTTTATGAACACTGTCTCTTGGAAGAAAGACACATGTGGCTGTCTTAAAATAAACTTCTGTCGGGACTGGGATATTTCTAATTTCTCTCCTGAGAAAGATTTTGGTCAACTTGTCATCAGCTACTCTGGTTTACATATTTTGTTTCTGGACTCTTCCTTTCCTTTTTGAGTTCAGCAGCTATTCTAAATCAGGGCTCATTTGATGAGTAATATCATCTGGGTGGAGACCATTTTGCTACAGGGCATATTTTCTGCTGACATCAAACTGGTTTGACTTTCTTTGTATACTCTTGTTCTCTTACTATTAGGCTGGTAGTTTTTAAGTATTAGAAATGCCTCTGCAAGTGTGAATGGAAACTGTACAAGGCTGCTATTTTTAAACCAGAAAATGTTTATTTATATGTAAAGACAAGTATTTGTGACTAATTTATTCTATATATACATATTTGAGGAAACTCTTGTCTTATTAGAATGATAACCTTAAGTGAAATTAACTTGGGTTTTATAGAAAAAAAGGTTGTTCAGAAAAGAATTTTAATAGAGGGTGAAACGAAAGTGAGATGCAGAATTTAGGTGAAAGAAAGAGCTTTGGGAAGGAATAGAAACTCATTTCTGAGGTGGAACAAGTATGAGGCAATAAGCGCTGAGCGGAGATAAAGGGGAGAAAATAACAGATTAAGGGATTTATATGTGTTGCCTAATAAAACAATAATGAATAAAAATAATTACTATAATTATAGCCGTTCTTTCTTAAGAGGTTACTATGGCATATGTGCGCCATTATATTATTTGCTTAATTTAGCCTTTCCCAATCCTTACAAAATATATGGAGGTACTATTATGCTTGTGAAATCTTCTTTCAAGGAGTCTAAATAATTTACCCAAAGTCATATGTCTTTTAAGTATCTAAATTAGGACTTGAATCTGGCTTTGATTTCAAGCTTCTTTTTTTGTACCTTCTATTATATCTTGACTTCCATCATTATAAACTGAAGCTCCAAATAGTGTCAGAAGCCAGCCTTTGCCATTTAGCATTACAAGTCTTTGTTGTTGTTGTTGTTGTTAAAAGTCCAGAAAGAGGGCAGCCCTGGTGGCTCAGGGGTTTAGCGCCGCCTTCAGCCCAGGGTCTGATCCTGGAGACCCGGGATCGAGTCCCATGTCGGGCTCCCTGCATGGAGCCTGCTTCTCCCTCTGCCTGTGTCTCTGCCTCTCTCTCTCTATCAATCTGTGTGTGTCTCCCATGAATAAATAAATAAATAAAATCTTAAAAAAAAAATCCAGAAAGAGTTTACAGTCTGCTTTGAATACGAAATAATCACAAACAATGAATCCTTCCTTGCCGGACATTTCATGTTGACTTTATCTCAAACAGGGTAAAAGAAATCTCAAAAACAAATATAATTGTTTTTAGAGAGTGGAAGATAAAGAGCCTTGATAATATATAACCTTTTGTCACAGACTTAATATACTTCTTGCCGCTGAATAATGTGAAAATTTAGGAACTCTATCATATCATGTTCATTGATTTACTTAATCTAACAAGCATTTTTTTTAAATGTCCCTACAATATGCTAGACACTATTCTAGGAATAAGGAAACAAAAATGAATAATTTCTAGTTCATGCTCTTCAGAAGCTAGTGTAATACAGCATCATGGATTTCAGCCATGCATGTCTTTCATTAATGTTAATAAATAATAAATGTGCAGATTCCTATTTATTCCAAAGTTTTGAATAGAAATTGATTGCTATCCACTTACTCATTTAATTGACTAATATTAATTGGGTAGTCACTAAGTGTAACAGATGATGGGTACCTGATGTAGAAATGCTTCCTGGCCTCAAAGCCATTCTTACTGTAGGATACACCTGTGCACAGATATTTACATAAATTGTGACAAAATTTGTGAGGAACAGAAGGAATACTCTGAGGGTGGATGCTGGTAGGGATCTACTTTAAATTTCATAATTAGGGAAAAAAGTCTCAAAAGCGGGTCACATATCTGAGACAGAAGAATAAGTATGGATTTGGCAGGGGCAGCTGGAGATAAAGAGTGCTAGGTAGGTGGTTAAAAGTCTAGAGGTTAGATGGTTAAAAGTCTAGAGGCAGGAAAGAACTATTCACATTTAAAGACCTTGGGGGAAATGATGTGAACTGAGGCTGGAGATGTAGGCAGGGCCAGATCTTAAAGGTCCCTATCGGCCATATCCTTTTGCAGGTTTTTATTGCTTGGATGACAACTTAAAGGAGCAACAGCCTTCCTGTCACTTAATTATGTATCGATGATCTTTACAATTTGTTGACAAATTACTGGAGTTAGTCTGTTTGCTTTCAGCTATTTCATAAAGACATTTGCCCAATATTTTTTCTGTTATTTTACTCTTAGATCTTATACTTGTTAGTAAAGATGTAGGATAGTAATCTATGAATATTTCTAGATACATTATACATTATAAGTATTTCCTTGTCCAGTGAGAAATCTTTAAAATAAGACATTTTCTGACTTTATAGGGATTGTCTAGCATTGTAAAATGAGCAAAAGCATTACAGAAACTGATGGGAAAATGTAATAATGAGGATCTGAAGAGCTGAAAATGCATCAGCAAAAAATCATTTTAAATCATTGTAATTATTTTTTAAAGTTTCCCTTAACACAAAAGGCTAAATCTTCACAATTGAAGACATGTCAAAAGTAGCTTGATTAAAGACAGCACTATTGCGTTTTTGCCATTAGAATAAAAAGACTGAATTGTTACTGAAAAGCCATGAAGTACAGAATTCTGGAATTTGTGGTGAAAGGAAATTGAAAAAGAACAGAACATTTGGATTCATGTTTCATGAAATAATTTGTGTGACAGAATAGGAAGGCAGTCTGAAGGAAAATTGACATAATTTTTTCCTAAGACTAGGAAAGGCCAGATAAATATGTCACTGTTAACAAATGCACTATTGTACATGAACAAAGCGTATTCTATTAAATTTGTAAATATTAATTTTCAATCACTGGAAAATATTTACTTGTTTTTTCAAGTATATGCAACTACTTGAGCTCCCCTCCTTTTTCCTCCCTTTTCCACTAGCTTCCTTTTCATTTTGGACAGACTTATTAAATTGGGCCAGAATGAGCAAGGCAGAAATGATTTTTAGCCCAAGGGAATGTTGATTCTTCAGGGGTAAACATGTATTATGATATGCATTGTGGAATATGCAATATGTAGTCTGCCCATGGTCTTTTTGTAGTATCTGAAGTCTAGTTTCTTTAGTTTAGGGAGTGAGAGTAGAACTTTTTCACCAGACTACAGAGTCATCAAAGCTCACTACTAGCCTATTGGGTTTTCAGGGACCAAGTCTTTGTGTCTTCATTTTTTTCCATAGTGTCTAATATAGAATTTGCATAGAAAACATCCAAATAATATTTGGTTGATTCAGGGCAGCAGGCACAAACAGAACCTAGAATAGAGAAATAGAATCTCTAGATTGTTCTTTTTGTGCATTTTAAAGATGTTGCCCATATCTCCTTTGTACTTACTGCTTCTGTACATGCCTAGGGTTTCTTTCCACAAATTTTCTCTGGTCCCATGCTTGGGTTGTGTATGTAGGGACCCTGAAACTGCTTTGAAATAGCATGTCCAGAAGTAGCCCTCAACTGATGCTAGGCATTTGTTTTGTTTCCTTAGATGGGATTTGATGCATAATTGTACCTCGGCTTCCTTTCACTCTGGTAGAATAACTCTGAGATTTGTGTTACATAATGTCCCAGAGAGCTCTGGTGAGACTGACCCATTGTCTGCAGTGACACTCTATCTACTCCTGGAAACACCCTGTATTGTCTTCCTTTCATTCTTTGAATTCCTCATGCACCTCAACATGATGGCACTTGAAAACTTCTCCCAGGATCTGTTTCAGGAGCAAGGGACAGGGACCTACATTCTTGGAGTATTGGACTAGCCACTGATGTCTGCAAAAGTTTGTTGAAAGGAATTGAATTACGTAGAACTGAACTGAATTAAATTAAATTACCCTACAAGATCATTTCTCTGGGCTAAATCCAAATACTTATTATATGCTGTCATGAGAGCTGAGGAGGACAGAATGGAGCATCTTATTATTAAGAATCCATTGACAATTCATAAACAATATTAACTCAATTGTAGTCTGGTACGTAAGCCTATTACACATGAAAAACTACCAATGGAGAGAAAAAAAGTAAAAATTTAAGAATAGGCACATCTGGACAGGTAAAATCAACTTTACAAATGGAATGTAATATGATAAGACAGAAATAACATAAAATGCACATATAAGCAATTATTTGTACTTTCATATAATTTGAAATGTCCACTATATATTAATTGACATTTACAGATTAAAAAATAAATTGTGCTTCATAAAACTTGTACCAAAAAAAAAAAAAAAATTAGAGGGGTGACCTAGTTAATTTGCCTGAATTTTTTTCTTAGTGGGCCAGATAGATGCAGCTTCGCTATAATTAAAATCATATCTTAAGAAAGATCAGAAAGTAGTTTAGATTATGTGTGTGTGTGTATGAGAGGGAGTGAGAGACAATAATTTTTGTATTCTCAAAAAGAAAGAATGCTAGAGCAAATTTTATAGCTACCAAATCAAAAAGTTGTTGTGGTGGCATGTTGCCACTGAACTTCTGGTTTGAATGATACAAGAGACAGTCTGTTCAGCAGTTATTTGTAGCAGTTTTATTACAGTCATAGACCAGTATGTGAGGCTCCCTGGACTAGCTGAGGTTCTTGGCAAGACAAACAGTGCATAGATCTAGCCACAGATGAATGGAATAATTCCAGAGAAGGGATCACAAGGTCTGGTGTAGACTCAACCTATCAACAATGAATGATTTAAGTAAATAAAAACTCAATTAATATCATACATCTTTAATCACTTCTAGTATATCCACATTAGTCTCTTCCAAATCTGAATTCTATTACAATTTTTTAGAACAAACATTTACTCAACATACTTTAAAGTTAGAAAAACTTGTTTTTCAATCCAGGTTGTGCCATTTTTTGGGCAAGTTACTTGGATAAGTTATTTAACTGAACTCTCTAAAATTCATTTTCTGTAGCTATGATGTGGAGATAATAGCATCCATAATAATAATAATAATAATAATCCTATAAGGATTATTAGAAACAGGAATGATTAGACACAAAATCCTTAATTTTTGGCAAGGCCTGACCTACATAGAAACTCGGAAAATTAAAAAGCATCAAACACAACAGTGCAGAATATAAGCACTGAAGAGTTTCACTTGAGTGAACAAGTTGTTCTCAGTTTTAAAGGAATTTACCTCTGATCATACAGATCATACAGATTGGATGTACACTAAAATAATATGTCGGTAGACCCAACCTGACAGAAAATAAAAAATTACTGAATGCGGGCTAACTATGAAATCCTTTAACCTTCATATTGGATCACATCATTTTATGTTTTCATTAGATTGTGTTCTTTCATTTCTGTTCCAGTGATCTGGGTCCATTATAAAGACCTGTTTATAGAGACGGAAGGATGGCCTAAATCCAAAAGTTGTAAAAATTCTATCCCATTAGGCAATGGATAGCTATAGTGGATCTTACCTGGGAATCATTTTCCCTCATTGAGAATAAGAATTCTGTTTTTTTTTTTTCTTTTCAATTTGAAAAAAAAAAAAATCTCAACAGGCTTGTGTGTGTGTAAGAGGAGAGGCTGACAAGTTGATATAAAATTTTATAGGGCAAGAAACCAGAAATAAGATAAGTCTAAAAGTAAGAATTAGGTGGGAGACCTAAAGACAAAAAATCATAAAATCACCTTTTCATCCATTGATAAAGAGTAAAAGTGGTTCATCATTAGTGGGATAGCACTACCTAAAGGACCCTACACCCTATTTTAAGTATTTGCCTCTGAAAACCACACTTGCCATTTGCCAAGAAAACAAATGGCATACACTTAAGTAGCAGCCTGGTAAGCTAACAGGTCTAGGATTTGGGAGGAATAGAACACTTACCCAAGTATGAATAAATGAACAAATGAATGAATCTCTCTACTCTGGATCCAGCCTATAGAGGACATTCAGTAAATGAGAACTACTACTATGAAAGAAGTGAGAGCAGAAATGAATGTTAAATAGACTTAGACTGGTGCTATAGGGAGGCAGTATTGAGTAATGATTAAAGAATGGGCTCTACAGTCACACTGCCAGGGTTCAGATATCTGACTCACCACCTGTGTAGCATTGAGATTGAAGGCACAGGTGTGCATGGCATAATATATAACTTTCTTTTTTAATGTGGTTGACAAAAAATGTATTTGATTAGATGAAATTTTTCTGAGGCTTCTCTTTAACTGATTTCTGATGAACGGACAGTCCACTATATTCATTTTTAACTTTAAATTAGGGTCATGTATATTCATTCATCTTTGGCCCACATGAATAAAGATACATCCATGTTTATGTCTTTATACACATATTTGTCCCTTGTAAAAACTGGCAAAATTAAGAAATGATTTTCAGTTTGACAGATGTTTTACAAATATGAGTGTTCAGCTTAGTCATGATGTAAATTTCTTTGTGATTTAAAAAATTTCTTGTATTCAATTTGCTATCAAATTGTTATGTGTACTTGTGTGAGTGTATGTGTGTGCACATGTGTTTAAAGCCTCTAGCTCAGTGGTTGAGCATCTGCCTTTGGCTCAGGTCATGATCCCAGGGTCCTGGGATCGAGTTCCACATTGGCTCCCCACAGGGACCCTGCTTCTCCCTCTGCCCATGTCTCTGCCTCTCTGTGTCCCCCATGAATAAATAAATAAAAATTTAAAAAAAAGTTTAAGGCATCTAGGTGAGTAATATTTGGTATAAAACTATTTTCTTCCCAATTATTTGAAATTTGGTTAAGGTGTAGTTTTATTTTTCCAAAGATTAGATCATATAATGATTGATAAAGTAGCTATGTGTTTTAGTTTGGTTAAAGATCCTGGAATAGTTCATAGTTCGTTTTCCTACACTCTAAAGAAAATATTTTTACTGAAAACCTTCTGTCAATTTCTGCAAGACGACAAAAATAGATAAAATACTTGTAGATATTAGCTATAAGTTGCTAATATTTTGTCATCCGTTTTTAAATTCTACCATGTGAATAATTGCAATAATGCAATTAAAGATCATAATTAAGGTCGGGATTTTAGGGTTTTTAGTATAACAAGAGACCATTCTTAGACATAAAAATATGTAGTTCAACTTTATTATATTTATCACATACTATTTAATTAATATTAGTTTAGTATATCTCCTTAGTGACAGGCACTATTCTAGGTACTGGGATGAGGGAATACAACAAAACAAAACGCAATTTCAAATCCCTACTCTCATGGAGTTTGTAGTACAGAAGGGGGGCAGTATGCAGTAAGTAATAAAAATAAAATGTATAGTTTGTTAGATGCTGAAAGAATGAAATAAAACAGGAAGAGGGGCTGGGGAATGCCAACTGTGAGGATGTTCATTCCATTTTAAATGTGGGAAGCAAGATAAGACCTCACTGAGTATGTGACATTTGACCAAGAATCTGAAGAAACTGATGGAGGGAGCTTAGGGTGCTGGCAGTATGAATAGTAACTGCAAGATCCTAAGGGAGGAAAAGTGCTTGAGGCATTGAAGGAATGGCTAAGATCCCAGCATGGTTAGGACGAAGTAAGATAGACATAGATTTTTAAAAAGCAATAAAAAGGTAAAGGCATGAGCACATGTCTTCTAGACCACTGTAAAAATTTTGGTTTTACTTTGAGGTGGGAGACTTGGAGAGTTTTTGAGGCAGGGATGAATGTGAGAGAAACATAATTTGGTAGGAGTATTAGAAGAGGGTTCAGAGAGGAGTCTTAGTTTGGGGCAAGAGAAGTTTAGAAACCCATTCTTGATCCAGCAGAATTGGCAGACTCCAGAAATTGAGATGCATGGCCTCTACCTAACAAAATGTGTGCTGGTGGTGTAGAGATACTAGATGGTATTCAATTCCAAAGATGTTATCAAACGACTTCTAAAATTCAAGGACCTTGCTAGAAAAAGAAGATTTAATGGTAACAGTAAAGAGTGCCTCCTGTGAAGAAGCTTGGGTAGGATTGACAAATGCAGTATATTTGCTCTCACAAAGGTAAGAGCTGTGTTCTATGTCAGCACATACAGATGAGATTCATTCTACATTGTGTTGAGGAGGCAGTCATGGCCAGGTCGATGCTGCGGGAAGAAAGGAATTAAGGACAAAATTTGTAGGTGAATGACAACAACACAAATCTAATAGTAGGTAACTAGGTAAAACTTTGGGATGTAGAAAATAATATAGTAACATCTGAACAGTAGAGAAATAGTAAGTAGCTTAGGAAGTGAAGTTAGTTCAGTCCACATGGAATATAGAGTGGCAGAGGAGGTCAAGCATGGCAGCTGATGAGATGAGCAGGGAAGAGCCAGATCATGAAGGTGCTCATCAAACAACATCACGGATTCTATTCTCAGGAGCACTGAGAGATATTGTAGGATCTAGCTGTTTCCACAGGCCTGGAAGAGCAGCTGCAGTGTCAAAAGATCAGAGTAGATACATACAGAGAAAGAATCTTATAAGGTACTTTGCTTTGTTAGTTGGCTCCAGTATCATGGAAACACTTCCAAGTAGCGAACGTTTTCCAATTAGGGGAGAATTATAGAAAATTCCATTAGGGCTTTAAAACTTTCTTGTCTCTAATTACACTAGAATGTGTAGACTTTTTGAACTTGAACCAACTATAGTTGAATTTGTTAATGATACTTTATTACATTTGTTTTAGAAACAAAACTGAAATCCAAATAATTTTGGCACTTTAGTCAGAAGCCTGAGTAATTTCATAGAGTAATAGGCTTTAGGGCTTCCATTTGAATCCCATTAAAGATTTCTGTATAATCTTAAAAGATATTAATAACCTGTATGGACTGAGAATGATCCTTAAAAGCAAATTCTCAGAATCACCAGCCAGAAAGTGTAATTTCATATAAAGCTAACTGCCCAGTTACAGGGGAACGCTGTTTAGGAGTGAACACATTTTGGCCTCACTGGAAAGAATCAGCTTGATGTGGTGTTTTCTCTCACTTATGCTGGGAAAGAGTGATTAATAAATAATTGGGAAAGTGACTAAATTAAAGAAAGCCTTTAATTTTTAAAAATCCCCTTTGTGGGACGCCTGGGTGGCTCAGCAGCTGAGCGTCAGCCTTCAGCTCGGGGTGTGATCCTAGAGTCCCAGGATGGAGTCCTGCTTTGGGCTCCCTCCATAAAAGCCTGCTTCTCCCTCTACCCATGTTTCAGTCTCTCTCTCTCTCTCTCTCTCTGCCTTTCATGAATAAATAAATAAAATCTTAAAAAAATCCCCTTTGTTTTCTTTCTGAAGGTCAAACATGTTCCATATTCAAGTAGAATCAAGAAGAGATACATTTACATGCAAAGGAAGGTGATCTCCCGATCTTTGGGGCAGCAAGAATGGATCACAGGTTGGGAGAGGGGGAAAGAAAGTGAATGAACCCTGAGAAGTGTAAAAACTTTACAAGGTGATGACTTTTTGTCATGTGAATTAGCACCAGAGTAAATCATGATCAACTACATCCATAGAAGCAGTTTTGGAAAGAAATAAGTCAAGATTTGTTTCATTAGTTTTTGAAATAAAGTCTGTGCTCTGTTCCTCAAAATATGGTCACCCCACCCACCCCAACCCCCCCGCCAATGGTACACTTCATTTTTGCTTTAGCAATTCCTTGGCTGAATGATTTCTGCCCACACCTCCTATAGTAAAAAGCCCCTTTTATCGGTTTGTAAGGGCATTCAGAAAAAGAAAGAAAAAGTAACAAAACAAAACACAAGAGCTGGCATTCCCTTTTCCCATGAATACAGCAAATTGGTGCAGTATCTGCTCCAAAGGAAAAGCTTCCTTCTTCCTTTCTCCCTCTCTCTCTGTGTAAAAAAGACATGAATGCTGCAGTTGTTGGACAGGAATAACAGTTGATTTGGAGTGAACCAGCCAAAAATGTCCCAAACAAATTAATAGCATAGAAACATCTGCTGCTGTTTTATTAGAGTTTCACATAAAAACCTAGTTTGCAAGCTGGCGTTTGGAAAGCTTTTCTTTACACTGAACTCCTAACGTAGCTGCGAAAGGCAATCAAGACCATATGTCTTACATTTTTAGGTCCAAATTTCCCTGCATCTCTCTCCAACCTGGGACAGTTGCTTGTAACATGAGTGTTGAATTATGAAACTCCTTTTTAACATAGGGATCTTTAAAATAATATATATTTAATGTCACTGAGGCTATGGCATTTAGATTTCTCTGTTTTGGTTATTATTATAGTTTCATTTAAGGATCTTTGTACTTTATCTTTACCCACATTATTTCAGTTATTTCAGTGGTGTTGGCTTTAGCTAGGCATAGCATTTAAAATATACATTATGACATTAATTTTGGATGTTTTGAACCCGATCATCGGTCAGGGAAAGGAGTTGTGATTTTTGCTGAGAGGAAGCCATCTGAGTCTATGAAATTAATTATTTTGTATGACAAATTCCTTCATTCTTGGTATGATGTATCTATCTCATTTATTTCATAAGTTGTCTTAAAACCCTCATGAGGAAAATGGACAAGTTTTAGGTTCTGCATGTTGAATGCATCATTATTCAGTGCTGCTCTCTCACTGGTATGGGGCAGAACTGTAATGACAAATCTTGTTCATGTGTTGTCAAGGTTTTAGTAAATGTGTGTTAGATATTAATTCTGCTAAGAGTGCTACAGCTCATTTTCCTTTTGTAGTATGGCTATTTAGTGCCCTATTTTTGTTCCCTCTTCCTTCCTTTTTTCCCCTTTGGAACTACAGTCCACAGACACACCCACACACCCATGTGCAAGTGTGTACACGCAGACACACGCACACACAAAGGTGTGCGGGCGTGCACATACTGTATGTATGTATATAAATGTTTCACCTAGAGCTTAAGAGGTTGCAACCATGTGTTCTCATAAGTTTTTATTTGTATACAACAAACTCTTCATTATTTGATTCTGACAGGAAGTTCCCTGGTACCTTCACTCTTTCTGTCACTGGAATGTTCTTCAACGTTTGTAATGCCATCCTTTTGTCCACATATAACAGCTCTAAAATCAGGGTAAGCTTTACAATTGAAAGCACTTTAGTTTCAGTAATATATGGCCACATGTTGCACTAAAAGGGGAAGGAAATAATAAAACCTCATTTTGTCTATGGAAGGGAAATTTCTTTTGCCTTGGAAGCCAGTTGCTGTGTTATTCTTCATCATATGCAGCCTTTTAGTTTCTTTGGGAAATACTTTAGTTCACAAAAGGGGCTAGAAGGTCAGAGATAGGTAAAATGTCATTTGAGTATCTTTATAAAATTGTTTAAACTGTAAAGTTATTTTCTTAAGAGAAAAATGGACGAATATAATTTCTTTTTTTCTCTTCTACATTCCAGAATTCTTAACCCCACCACTGTTTGTACATTCCTTCTTATACACTGCTCTGTGAGAAACTCTTGGAAAAGAAATACAATATCCTACTGATTTCCTGATTAAAAGATGATTTTTTTTTTTCTGCGCAGACCAAGGCACAGTAGAAAATTTCATTGTCCTTTTCTAGAAGATCTAATTCATTAAGTATGTAAAGGACTTTAGTAACTATAAAGCACTGTACAGATTAGAAATTAATATTTTCATCTGTAACACTACCATATACAGAAATCCCAACTTAGAACTCATGCATACATAAATGGGCAATTAAAAGGTAACATTATACAGACATTTGTATTATCAAATTCATGTCTTTTAGTATAAAGCGTTTGTTTAAATTCATTCTCTGTTGTGGGCTTTCACAAGTTTTTAATGTGCAGAAGTGTCCATGTTATTGGAATGGACTTCTAGATATCTTCTGACAAGATAATCTTTCTGCATTGCAAATCTGGTTATGTGACACACCTGCTTAACACAAAACAAAAAAACTTCAGAGGCTTTTCAATTCCTAAAATATAAAGTCCAGATTCCTTAATTTGATTTGTAAGTCCTATTTGATCCGTCCTTATTTCTATCTACACTGTTATCTCCTGAACACTTCCCACTTCCACAAACTCTATTTTTCAGATATTATTTAATGTGAAACAGGCCATGCTCTGTCCTATACTGTTGTACATCCTGCTTCCTCATCGTGAAACACTGTCACCACCTCTTATCCTAACCCTGTCCCTGCACCTGCTAGTTCTCCATTTGGACACTGCTTCCTTTTAGGAGACCTTCACTGGTACCTCAAGTCTGAATCAGGAGCTATGTTGGTTAGGGTTAGGGTCAGCTACAAATAACTCCAAAACTGGATACAGCAAATTATTATTCTTGTAGCATCTTTCAAAAGTCCTTTGAAAGTATAAGTTGTCAAGCCATATAATGCTTATAATTGTAGAACAAATACACCACTGACTAAAATAAAGTGTGATTATACTATACTACATAGTTACTTTATTCTTTAATTTACGATATAATATACTGATTGGTAAATCAAAATCTATTATATCTAGGGTGTGTGGTTGTTTGAACCATGCAGGGAACTCGTGAGTGGATTTTTAAAAAATAAATATAGTATAGTACTGTTAATAAATATAGTATAGTACTATAGTATTTTCTCTTCCTTATAATTTTCTTAGTAACATTTTCTTTTCTCTAGCTTACATTATTATAAAAATATGGCATAGAGGGATCTCTAGGTGGCTCAGTTAGTCAAGTGTCCCCGACTCCTGATTTCAGCTCAGATCTTGATCTCAGGGTCATGAGTTCAAGCCCCACATTGGGTTCCACACTGGGTGTGATGCCTACTTTAAAAAAGGGGTGCCTGGATGGCTCAGTCTGTTAAGCATCTGCCTCTTGATTTTGGCACATGTCTTGATCTCAAGATTGTGAAATCGAGCCCCATGACAGACTCTATACTGGGCCTGGAGCCTGCTTAAGATTTTATCTCTCCCTCTTCCTCTGCCCATCCCCCACCCCATCTGCCTGTCTCTCTCTCTCTTAAAAAAAAAAAAAGAATACAGTATAGAATACATATAACATATAAAATGTGTGTTTACTTAATCATTTATGTTACTAGTAATGCTTTCAGTCAACAATAGGCTCTTAATAAGTTTTGGGGGAAAAAGTTATAGATGAATTTTTTTTTATTGGTGTTCAATTTACCAACATACAGAATAACCCCCAGTGCCCGTCACCCATTCACTCCCACCCCCTGCCCTCCTCCCCTTCCACCACCCCTAGTTCGTTTCCCAGAGTTAGGAGTCTTTACGTTCTGTCTCCCTTTCTGATATTTCCCACACATTTCTTCTCCCTTCCCTTATATTCCCTTTCACTATTATTTATATTCCCCACATGAATGAGAACATATAATGTTTGTCCTTCTCCGACTGGCTTACTTCACTCAGCATAATACCCTCCAGTTCCATCCACGTTGAAGCAAATGGTGGGTATTTGTCGTTTCTAATGGCTCAGTAATATTCCTTGGATTCCAATATTCCAATATTCCATTGTATACATAAACCACATCTTCTTTATCCATTCATCTTTCGATGGACACCGAGGCTCCTTCCACAGTTTGGCTATTGTGGCCATTGCTGCTATAAACATCGGGGTGCAGGTGTCCCGGCGTTTCATTGCATCTGAATCTTTGGGGTAAATCCCCAGCAGTGCAATTGCTGGGTCGTAGGGCAGGTCTATTTTTAACTCTTTGAGGAACCTCCACACAGTTTTCTAGAGTGGCTGCACCAGTTCACATTCCCACCAACAGTATAGATGGATTTTTGATGGTACAGGAGATTGGTGCCCCTCCCCCCTGTGTTGTTAAAGGGTCAACTTTATTTAAAGCACAAGATTTAGGTTTAAAATAGTGTGAGTTAAAAATATTATAATAAGATTAGGTGGTAGCAATGAAAGTTTACTTACTATCATCTAACTGGTATATTTTTCTCCAATAGACTTAATCAGTTACTCTTAAAAAATAGCACTGTGATGATTGTTATTAAAATCACCTTATTCTCAAATGCTTAGACTATCTTCATATTTGGATACTAATGTATTTATTAAAAGAACCATGTAATGGAAATTTTAAATCCAAGCTAAGAGTTAGAAAAAAAAGATAAATTTATTTATTTTAGTCAATCAGATCATGTAAGTTGACAATTATTTACATATAAGTAATTTAAATATACACTTTATTTATTTTTTAAAGATTTTATTTATTTATTCATGAGAGAGAGAGAGAGGCAGAGACACAGGCAGAGGGAGAAGCAGGCTCCATGCAGGGAGCCTGACATGGGATTTGATACTGGGTCTCCAGGATCACGCTCTGGGCTGAAGGCAGGCACTTAACCGCTGAGCCACCCAGGAATCCCTAAATATACACTTTAAAGAGAGATTTATAATTTCACATGTTTTAGTGACTTTCTCATGTGGTTTGTGTCATTAACAAATGAAAGGGAGAAGGACACTAGATTAGTCACAAAAAATCTAGCAAGTATATTTCTTAACATTTAAAAGCATAAATCCTTGGAAAGAAAACAATCTACATAACTTCTAAATTTCTGTTAATTTGGTGGAAACTTTCCCACAGAAAGCCCTACTAGTTCATGAATGAGAATGTGTTGATTGGGCTGACAGACTTTCAAGTGGTAGAAAATGGAGAGGACCAACACTGATTCTGTCCAAGCATTTGAAGTTCAAATGAATCTCTGGGAATCCTGTAAAAGTTCCAACGATCAATAGTTACTTGGAAAAAGGACATTTAATAAACAAGCACAAACAGGAAGCTGTTTAAAGGAACGAGCAGAGGGAGCTCTTGTGACCAAAAGAGGTTTTTGAAACTGAACCTTCGAGGAGCTCTTACAAGCCCAAGAAGTGCTGAGCTTCAAAGGGAAATGCCTGAAGTAGATGAAACCAACCAATAGACATTGAAACTCCTAATGGATATACAGCAGTTGTGCCACAAGCCAGTGGAATATGTCCAGGGGAAAAGTGTTTTTGCCAAAGCCTGAGTGCTCTTTTTGCTTTTGCTCCAGTGAGTTGAGTCAAGGAATAGATACTCAATTTCCCATCAAATTGCTAGATTTCCAGACTGTTCTGCAATGTAAAAAAATATCCCTCAGCGTGATATTTTTCAGAGTGAAAGTGGGGATGGGGTGGGGGGATGATTGAGAAGTGTGGTGGGTTTAATAAAAGACTCCTTTGCCAAAAAAAAAAAAAGGAGAAATAAAGGAAGCCACTTTGAAGTAATAGTTTTTGAAATATTCTCACTGGCAAATAACAACTGTTGTGGTTTTCCTTAATGATATTGTATACACAGAAGATGTTTTAGTGGAAGAAAGAAGAAACTTAAGCTAAAATGCTTGAGAAATAAGACTAGCTTAGCTTCATTTTTAATGTGAGAATAAAACTAATTACATGTTTGAGGGAAAAAGTCAGAACTTTGCTTAATATTTCATTTCTATTAATTCTCAGATTTGGAACAGAATTAATAGTAGAAATCATGAAAGATAAACAGACAAGTCTTCAAGTAATAGTCCAACATATTTACCACATGGGAATGTAAACATTTATATGGAAAGATGAATTAATGTCATTAGTTTTAAAAGAGTATTTCAAAGTGTTGATGAGTAGGGGTTTGTTTGTTGACTTCAGTGAAATCTGAAGAACATGGGCTTTGAAGGAAAATGGCTTGGGGTTCTCTTAAAGACGCCATACTTTGTAGCACAAGAGATACACAGGTTTAGATGCATATGATGCTTATATAGAGGGAAAATCTTTTAAGTACACCTTGAAATATAGTATAACTTTGGAAATACACATGCACATTTAGGAAGTGATCACTCTGAAGATATAGTATCTAGGCTTGCCTTGATTAGACAGCCCCAATAACCTTCTTTCTTCTTTATTCTCTTTTGGTTTTCTGGTGTTGCTGGTTTCCTAAGCCATAGGTGAGTCCATTGGCTGATATATTCCTATCACTCTCTATTTCCAACAGCAGCCCTTTCATAGCTTACAGGGGGAAAGGAGGAGGACATTTTCATGAATTTCTTGTGTTTCATGAGGATATCCAAAAAAGGAGATAGATAACAATGGCCTTTGAAAACTGATATGTAGAAGAAGATTAAAAGATTACTAGCTAAAATTAGAATTATTAGCAGAAAGTGACTAATCTGTACTGCTTTATTTTCTCTCTAGTCTGATATTCTGTAATAAGAGTGATTGGTGTCTCATTTTTATAATCTCTCATTTTTAGTATATGGTTCTATACCTTAACATTTTTTCTTCTCAGTGATGAAAATTTCCTCAAGAGCAGGCACCATATAAAATTTTGTCCTTGACATAGCATCAGGCACATGGTATGGAGTGTTTATATCATTAGGAGAAGAAAGAACAAACGTTTTTTTTCGTACGCACATAGTATTGTTCTAGACATTATTATAAGTATCTCATTTAATTTTCATAGTAACCCTATGAAGGACAGAAAGAGGCATTATTTCCAGTATGCAGATGAGGAAGTTTTAGGTCAAGAGGGTAGATTAGCTTACCAAAGATGCACAGCTAGTAAGTGGAAAGTGGAAATTTGAACTCATATATCTGATGCTCAGGACCCTGGTCTTTCTACAATAGCATATTTTCTCCTACTAGAATTGAGAGAGGCATAGATCAGATATTACTTGTTCTTTTCAATATAGATACAATGTAAATACTTTCTAGTGTGAAGTAAAAAGAACTTCAAGTAGTATTTATTGAGAATACATACTAGCTATGTTTTCTTGGTCAAGAAAATTTATATGCCTTTTCTGCACTTCAGTTTTCATATCTACAAGAATTATATATATATATATACACACACACACACACATACATATATATATATAAAATATGATCCGCTTACTTATGGAAACATTGTAACTTAAATTTATTTTTTTATTTTTTTTAAGATTTTATTTATTTATTCATGAGACACACACACACACAGAGAGGCAGAGACACAGGCAGAGGGAGAAGCAGGCTTCACACAGGGAGCCCAACTTGGGACTCGATCCTGGTTCTCCAGGATCACGCCCTAGGCTGTAGGCGGCGCTAAACCACTGAGCCACTGGGGCTGCCCTGTGACTTAAATTTAGCAAAAGAATCTATTTGAGGGATGCCTGGGTGGCTCAGGGGTTAAGCATCTGCCTTTGGCTCAGGGTGGTGATCCCGGAGTGCCCTGATGGAGTCAGGGAAGGGAGCCTGCTTCTCCCTCTGCCTGTGTCTCTGCCTCTCTCTCAGTGTCTCTCATGAATAAATAAAATCTTTTTAAAAAAAATAATCAATTTGAAAATACTCTGCAGGATGCTTTAAAGTGTAAAGTATTGTAGCTTGTCGCTGCCTGTGATGATGATGACAATGAGGATGATGTCAATGAAGATGATGATTATAGTCCATGGGTTCTTTCTATAGTATCCTTTCCACAAAAATCTATAGGATTGAAAGCACATATTTGTTAAATCAAAATTAACTAAGTAGGTTTAATTTCTTATTTTTTTAAAAAAAACACTTGTATCTCTGAATTGATCCAGTTTTTTATTTTGTTTTGATTTGGTTTTATACCAGATTGTGTGATGACCTCTCCAAATCTTTTGATATATCTTGATTATATATTTGGAGTGTTCTTGCTATAACTTACTAAAGAGATATTTCAGTGCTATGTTGCCTGATGGTGATTAGGAAGGACCCTACAACATGTTTCTATGTGTACTGAAGATCTTGATGTGTAGTTGGTGCTTATTTCTTAATCTGAATGGTTGTGTCTTGAAAAGCTCTTTATTTTTATGTTCTTTCAACTAGTATTATTAATAGCAATATATCACTGCAGGGATGTTATCCCCTAAATCATACATTATCCGGAGACAGTAGAATTGGTTAGATATAGAAAAATGTACTTTTGTTTTTGTTTTTAAGATTTTATTTATTTTAAAAAAGGTTTTATTTATTTATTGATGAGAGACACAGAGACAAAGAGGCAGAGGGAGAAGCAGGCTCCATGCAGGGAGCCCGATGTGGGACTGGATCCCAGGGCCCCAGGATCACACCGCAGGCTGAAGGCAGGTGCTTAACCACTGAGCCACTCAGACGTCCTGAAAAATGTACTTTTGTGGAAAATTAACTAGAGAATTTATGTAATAAAGTCTTTTGAACCCAGCTGGTACAACCCTTACTGTTTCTAAAACTGCTGCTCATGAAAATCTTTTCCTAGTATTGGTCCTTAGCCTGTTGAATCATCGATCTGATCTTAATTGCAAAGTAATGCAAATAATGACCAGAAAACTGCCTTCTGCTTGGAAGGACTTGACATTTATGAGCTCTCTTTAGGAAAAAAGATCAGCATGGGAAAATCTTTTAAATGTGGTCTAATATGATCACACTAAAAAGTGAATACATTGATTACTCCAGTGGCATCAAACACTAAAAAAAAATCATCACAAATCCATAGGAAGCATTTCCTTTTCCTGATTTTGTCATGTCATATATATCACATTTGTAAATGTACCACCAAATGTTTCCAGAATATCTGTTCTTAAATTATTTAGAGTCATTTCATTTTCGAGCCAGTTTCATTCCCACTCATTATAAGATTTTATATGGAGAAATACAAATTAGTTAAAACACTGATTTGTTAAGCAAACTTGTAGAAAGTACCCCTTATTATATTTGCAACACTTCAATTACTTCTAGGTTTATTTAATTATCTGCAAGTATCCATTTAGTTTTTGTATTTACATTTTATATAGCACATTTACAGGATTTTTTTTTCTGTTTAAATAACTGTAACTCAAATATAGCATTTTCATTTTGTCTATATGCATTTTGTCAGTATCAGAATCCGGATAAAATTATCAAGAGAATTTAATAGGAAATATTGCATTGCAATTTTAGATTTTTCATATCTGAATTTTTTGATATAAATTTTTGTTCTACTGAAACACCGAATATATCTGATATGGTAATAGGCTCATGATTAAAAAGATGAAAAGAATGTCCTTTGTTTTAATCTCAAAGAATTAGAAAACTCTTTTAGAACTGAATATGTCCTGAACAAATTTTCAGCAAACACAAAAAAATGTAAGCACTAATTTATGCTGTCCAGAATTCTTTCCATGGCAATTATAGCTACGAACTTTTTGACAAATAAATTGGAATAGTCCCTAACTTCCTTTCATAGTATCTTCTGAACCTATAGTTTATGCACCCTAAGCCTTATGTGAATTGTTGATTATTTAGCCATACCATGTCTCACAATAGTGAGTGCTGTAAGTTTGTTTAACTGAGTAAAATCATGAGTCAACTGAGTAAAACAATCACTGTATTTTCACCTACCTGAAGTGGCATGGCATTCAGTCTGTGATGAAACATGCAAGATTAGGATAATCAGTATCCATTCTGTTCATGAACTATTTCATATTTTCTCGATTAGAGTCCTTGTCTTTAAGTTTCCTGAGCATACCCATTAAGATTGTTTGTTACCTTTCTTCTAGTTTATATTTAGGCAAAAATCTTTTAAGATTTGATAAGGGATCCAAAAATTACTGTAACTATCATTGCTTGCCACTGAACAAGTCTTGCTAAATGACTTAGCCATCTTTTTGTTGTAATCTGTTTCTGTGCTGCTTTCTAAATGTCTTTTTTTTTTGTCCCAGAAATATTGCAGGATTTTAAAATGTATTTGAATAGAAAAATAAACAAAAGACCCTTCATTATGAAGATAAATGAAAACCGTTAATGCCAGCTGTTGAGAATGCCATTGTGAGATCCTTTGAAACATTGAAAACACATTTCACCTGTTAGCAAACATCTGTCCAGAGTTCCTACATCAGAACCAATTAAAAAAAAGGAGACAGTGATGAGGGACTTCAGGAAAGTATTCAGGTGAATTGATGCCACTACTTGTCAGGTTAGGTTGATCATGACTTAGAACCCAGATATATTTATCAGCGGAAAATATAAGAAAAGTGAATCCTTGAACAGAAAATAAGATGGAGTCTGCACAAGTGACTTAAAGTAGTACCAAATGGAAAGCAGTGCACAGTATCAGCAGAGTCCGACATAGTGTAGTAGTGGGGGTCTGGACAGATAAAGGATTAGCCTGAGGGAGTCTTGAATTCAGAAAATGGCAATCCAATCATGGATGCTGAAGGTGGAAGAAGTCCAGAAGATTAGCAAAAGGAAGACCAGAACTCGAGTACTAGGCAGAGACAAGGTAAGGGTTCAAAAATGGTAGAGTAAAATAACTCAGTTTCTAAAGCCAGACTAGAAAACAGGTTTGCATGGATCTATGCTAAAACTCAATTACTGCATCGAATATTTCAGCTAAGACTAGGACAAATAGTAAGCTTGATTTGGTGTTTATCCACTAAGGAATGAATCGCACATATCTGTTACATTTCTCCTATTAACAAAATCAGGTTTAACAAAAGCTATGAGAATTGGTGGCAGGCAGAGAAAATTTTTAGAAATGTTTATTAGACCTCACTGTATGATACTGATCTACCACATAAGTACAGCATACAATCATCCAAGCTGATTTGCTCATGGCCCCAAACAGCATGTTCTCTTCCACCTGCTTGCTTTGTTTTGTTTTGTTTTTCTATCTACCCAGAAAGCCAAAACCCTCTTCCTGGCTTATCTATGTTCTAGTCTTCATCTTGATCCCTACTCAAGTCTTACCCCCACATAACTATTAAAGAAGTTTCCATGAATAGCTTCACCTGTAAGACGTCAGTAAGGAAAGTATGAAAGTATACTAAACAACTCTTCATAAGTTTCATTGAACCGAAAATTTCCAAATTGTTTTACCTTTGGATTACTTGATGTTTTGACATGTCTGTGTTCCTATATGTTTGACTGGTCAGAGATCTAAAAATATATGATGAAATCTCTTTTGATCTCCTTTGTTGAACATCTGAAAAAGTTTACTTAGCATGTGGTAACAATTTTAATTTGGGAGCGTGCTGATAATAAAAAGATGTGTGTGTATGCATGCATCCACAAGCTAAAAATGAGTTCACATATATTTGCTCTTAGCATTTAGCTTGCCTAACTTTGTTTTTATAAACAGAACTATTAAGCTTGTGGCTTTGGTAACTAAATGCAGAGTAAATAAAGTATGAGTCAATCAAAACTTTTGATAGTATCTATACATACTACCTAGTAATTTTATGTATTTTGTGCATCTGTTCTGACATGCTCATTTGACACTTTAGTGAAAATATCATATGCAGGACCTTAATTCACCACTTAAGAAGGATACCACTTTATGTTTTTCTGAAGAAAGTGGTTTTTTTTAGGTATAACAGTTACTGAAATGATAATATACTGTATTCTGAAAAATCCTGCATTCATCATACTCTTCTGGATTTTATGGTGTGTTTCTAAATAACATCAATCTTCTTTATACTAAATTCCATATATGAAATATGATAAAACTAACACATATATCTCAAAAATTATAGATGGTTTGAATTATTTAATGCATTTTTAGGGAAAGAAAACTAAAAAAATATCACTTACAGTATATTATACTGCTATTCGCTGTTTCTTCATATCATAAAGAATAGTCATTATATATGCAAACAGAGGTCACATTTTGGTTTGCTTTGTTATCTCATGCCAGGCATTTGCATGATTTCAAAATGTAGTTCATTACATCTAAATATTTGATTTTCAGGGTTTTTTCCTTACATATTTATTTATTCATTTCATATATATTTTCAAGAGACATAGTTCTAATATGTCATAATGGTGGTCTTTTGAAAAAACTAAGGAAGTTTCATTTTGATATAGAATCAAACGTTTCGTTATACCAAGGTTACTTTGGTTACTTTTATCACCATCCCCCCCAAATCTCTCTGCTTTTTGAAAAGTGACTAAAGAAGAATCTCTTGTTATTCCTGATTAACTGCATATCCTCTTGAGACATACTCAGTTTTGCCTTTGGGTAACCATGGCTCAGAAGCAGACAGAACTATGTGGAGGTAGCGTAAGGCTGTAAGTAGTAGTGCTTCACCATTAGACCCGCAGTGGGTCCCAGATCCCTAATAAGAGTTGGCCTTCCCATTACATATATGTATTTATAGCAATATGGAGTTTTAAAGTAAAGATAATAGGATGATTAATTGAAAACAACTTAACCAATACCGTAGAATGAGAACATTATAAAGTTCAATCCCGTTGATACTCATTTTCCATTTCTGTGTGATTGGCATTGGACCAGGTGTTAGGAATATACCTATGAACAGCGACAACATCCCTAACTTCTGAAAGCTTTTGGTCTTGTGGGAGACTCATTTAAACATGAGGATACAATGATGGGATATAAACTTAGGAAGGGAGATATAAGGTGAGCGCATAGTACAAAGCACAGAAGGGGTACCTGTCCCAGACTTTTAGAGAGTGAGGGCAAGATCCAAGAGGAACAGCTGTCCAAGTGGTGGATGGAGATATGTGGGAGGAGCTAGCAAAAGAGCCACATGGGATGAAAAGTAACTTAGTGGATTGGAGAGAATAGAGGACAGGGGTGGAAAGAAGAGAGATTAAGTTGCAATAGAAAGGGTCACTGTATGAATTATACACTGTGCTATAGAACTTGGACTTTCTTCTAAAAGAAATGAAAAGTGACTTGGATTTTAACTAAGATAGTGACATGTTTCAACTATGCCGTTAAAGGGCACACTCTTGGACCAGAGAGAAGGTGAATTTAGGGAGGGAAGTTTGGAGACACAGGGACTGAGCTGGTGTAAACCAGTCAGGAGAAAGGACAGAGGACAGAAGTTAAGAGCGGTTATGGAATTTCAGCAAAGTGGACAGAATTGAAGGTCCAATGGAGGAGTGATGAGATTTGATGGCAGATTGAAGAGATTTACAGTAGATTGGCAGAGGAGTGGGATTTGGTGCAATAGAATTAGTGGAAATTCTGGAGAATTACAAGAGGAGGATAGAAAAGATTGGAAGTTTAGTTTTGGCTATAGTAGGTTTGAGATGCCTGTAGAACACAGAAATGAGAGTGGCTAAGCGGCCCTGAGGTAAGTGGGCTTGGGATATTTATATCCTATATCTGGTTATACTTTGTTACACTGTAAACCTCAGCAAGGAGCACAAGTGTATGTGTGCTCAACACATGCAGTGTGTGTACACTAATAACTGTATGGGGTCTGATACTGAATTTCAGTCTCTCGTTAGTCATATCTTTTAGCCAGATGTGACCAAGGGAAATGTTTCTTCTCTTCATCTGTAGAAAGATTTTTTTTTTATTATTTTGATGTGCTCTACTCTAATAATTAGAGAAGTAGTAATAAATGACTAACATATGAGTATCTGCCAGGCGACAAGCCTTATCTCAAGTACTTTAGCTAAAATATTTCATTTACTCCTCATGACTGCCACATTTTGCTACTCATTATCATCCACATTTTATAATGATGAAGAGAGAAGGAAATAGTGTAACTTGCCCAAGATCACATTGCTAATATGTGATGGGACCAGGATTCAAACTTAGACCACCGTGTCGAGGTCTATCTCAAGGATTTGAAGTTCAGATTTAATTTGGCTCCATTGGAACACCTGGGTGGCTCAGTGGTTGAGCATCTGCCTTCTGCTCAGGTTGTTATCCCGGGGTCCCCGGATCAAGTACTGCATCAGACTCCTCATGGGGAGCCTGCCTCTCCCTCTGACTACATCTCTGCCTCTCTCTGTGTGTCTCATGAATAAATAAATAAAATCTTTAAAATAATAATAATAATAATAATAATTAATAATTTGGCTCCATCAATGCTTTCAGAGAAGTTGCTTCTCAAGAACAGCCTTTCCTTTCATTTGTGAAGGGTCAAAGACCTGTTCTGTGCTCAGATGTCTCTTTGCCAGTTCCTCAGGTTATGCCTTCCTGCCTGTCCCACTGTTCCCTCTGGTGATCAAGTGTAACTTCCGTATGAGCTGTAATTGAAATTCCTCTCCCATTTGCAAAATCATAGGCTCCAGAAAATATTCTGTATAGAGCTTTTAAAGTCAGCAGCTATAGATTCACTTTTCCTCCTTTTTGGTTTAGGATTATAATATCATTTTCTAACTCCCTTTTACATATTTTATAGATAATTGTAAATCATCTTCATGTTTACATTTGTGTCTTTCACCAAATATGTTATGATACTTGCAGGAAGTGACCTTAGCATTTTCTCTTACATCTTTACATAATATTTTGTTCTTTGAGATCTCAATAAAGATGGTGTCTGGCTCCCAGTCATGGTGTTATTTATATCTGCAAAGCTGTTTATAAAGGCTGTGAAGTTTTCAAAAGCTTTCTATCAAAAAGTATGGTCTTTGGGGTGCCTGGCTGGTTCAGTTCGTAGAGCATGGAACTCTTCATCTCAGGGCCATGAGTTCAAGCCCCATAGTATGTACAGAGCTTACTTGAAAAAAGAAAATAAAATAAAAAATGTCTTTCCCTTTGAAAAAAAAAAATATGTTCCTTAAACCAGGATGTTACACATTTTCAAGTTGTTATGGAAGGGAGCAGTAATTTTAGTCCTTGAGATGATGTTGAGAAAGTTTATTATTTCCTTTGAGAAATGGCTTCATATTTACTAATGGGGATAATTAAAAGGATACCTGGAGTATACTTTTATCAAGCTTCATTAGTTTCTTTCTGTAATTTGTCAACTTTGTAGTTGAAGAAGAAAGGTTAGCTCGGTAGAGTGTAAAGTAGGGTATATATTGGAAGGAAATCTCATTTTATAGGCCTTTTTTTTTTCTGCAAAGAAAGTATAAATTGGTAGTTTGAACACATGACATAATTCCAGCTATTTTTTCAGTATAGTTTGCTTTCTTTTAAATCTAATTATAACCCAAGACTACTCATAAGAGACTTTTTTGAAAAATATTTAAAATGAGTCATTTGTAGTTATTCCTTTTTAAAACTCCCCAAACACAGTCACTGGTAAAGAATGTCTTTGCTATAAGAGTACTGTCTTTCTCTCTTCAGCATACTGTACACTAGTTCTGACTGCGCCTTGTGACTGGCTTTTGCAAGTGACTTAGGTTTTCATTTATTTCTTGTAAAGGGACTCATCCCAACTCTTAAGTCCCATACTCTTTCATTAGAAATTGGAGTTTTAAGACTGAAAATAAGATAATAATGATCATGGTAAATATTAACATAGTGCTTATTATATATTAGGCACTATTCTGTTTTATATATTTTAATTTTATATAGTCCTCATAATAATCTAATTAATAAGCATAGTTATTATTTCTATTCTATTGATAGAGAAGTTGAGGCAAGGAGAAGTAAGTGACCTGCCAAGGGTGACACAGCTAGCTCAGGCCAAAGCCAGGATCCAGTCTAAACACTTGGGTTCGATAATCATTTCTCTTGTCCAATAACTATAGTACTTTGCATTGTATTTTTATTTGTGTTTTTATTTATTTAAGATTAAGAGTCAAGTGCTAGTCTTTGAATATGTATGTATAATTTAGCTAAATATTAACTATTAAGAAGTCATGATTTTCCTTGGGGCACCTGGATGGTTCAGTTGATAAAGCGTCAGACTTTTGATTTTTGGCTCCTTGCTCAGCATGAAATCTGCTTGTCCCTCTCCCTCCATCTCTGGTTCTTCCTGGGTGTTCTCTCTCTTTCTCTCTCTCTTTCAGATAAATAAGTAAATAAATACCCTTTTAAAAAAAAAGATTCTTAAAGATCCTTTTAACATGAATTTAGTTAAAAATAATTCTATATAAGTATAATTTAAATTAAAAATTTTTAAATAACCCAATATTTCCTTGATTAAAAAAAAAATGTTTCCAGGATCTGCGCTTCTTTTTTTTTTTTTTTTTTTTTTGTCATAGAGAATTGCCTGTATTTATGGAGAAACAAAGTATTTTTTTTTTAAGATTTCATTTACTTATTCATGAGAGACAGAGAGAGAGGCAGAGACAGGCAGAGGGAGAAGCAGGGTCCTCTCAGGGAGCCTAATGTGGGACTCGATCCCAGGACTCTGGGATCATGACCTGAGTGGAAGGCAGATGCTCAACCACTGAGCCACCTAGGCATCCTTACAGGGAAACAAATTAAATTCGAGTATTAGTTGACACATTCAAATGTGTAAAACTGAGTACCTTGATAATTTTTTATAAAGCCAGTTTTGTTTTTCAGTTTTTACTTCCTCTCTACCTTCTACTCTAAAGTATACTATATCTTTAGCATTGGCATTTTGACATACTTTATGTGATATCCTACAATGGGGTTTAGTAATTAAACCATTTGGTCTTGATTGACTTGTCACTCAGGGCAGGGAGAAACTTTGATCTGCCATGTTTCAGTGGGGAAAAAAAAGGTAGATCACATACCTGCACTTAGACTCCACTTCTAAAGCAAGTTTCTTTCCTACTACTCACCATCAAACTTTAGATGACATTTGATGATTATTCTTTGTAAGACTAAGTATAATCAGAGGGCTTCAACTAACATGTACATCAGAATTACCTATAGAATATATATGTAGTTTAATGTAGGAATCCGAGTCCCAGCCCAACTTCGTGAATTTGATAGGCATGAGTTTCATCGTTCACTCCTTCCTTCCTTCCATCCTTCCTTCCTTCCTTCCTTCCTTCCTTCCTTCCTTCCTTCCCTTCTTCTCTCTCTCTCTCTCTTTCTTTTTTTTCTTTCTCTTCAGAGGAGATTCCATTTTGCCCATATGGTTAAAAAGCAATGAATTAAAATGAAGTCTTTGGAATCTGATGGACTTGTGTTTATAGTGCTCCTCCATGAGCTACTAACTGTAATTTGTAAGCTAACTTGCTACCTATAATCCTCTGTTTCTTTATGTAGAAAACATTGATATGACTACTTATCTCATAAGGTTATTATAAGGATGAAATCTGCTAATACAAATAAGAACTTAACAGTGTGAGGTATGTAGTAAATGCTCAATAAGGGGTAGAGATTACTATTGATTTTAATTTGTTTTAATTGATATGAAATGTGAAGAGGAGAGAAATGAGGCCACCATAGGATTTGTCCTGAGTAGAATCCTCAGTACCTGATTGTTCTCATCAATGCTATAATGATATATGCAGGACGGGAATAGTCATTTCTCTTTGAAACACAGGCTGCTCATCCTTGTACCTTTTGATAGCTTTCTATGTGTGTTATTGTCCATTCAGCCCTTATAGCACTTGGATGCACTCAACTCATGACTGCATAATTACTCACGAAATTGCTTGTTACCAAATTCTGCTACTTCAGCAGCTCCCTACCTAATAATGGCACATTAGTGGGTAAAGTAATAAATCATATTTTAAAACTCATAACATTCGCAAAGAATGACAGGATGATGAAAACAAAGAAACACATTCCAGACCGAAATTAAAGTCTATGAAGCTATTGTGCTGTCTAGCCTTGTTTATGGAAACGACACCTACTGTCACCATGTCCAGTGACGAGACAAATTCTATCAGCATCTCTTAGCCCCATGCTTCACACCAGATGGGAGGGTATAGTTTCCTACAGTGGGGTCCCAGGACTCAGGCAACCCGGAGAAGTTGAAACCACTCTACATGTGAAAGTCAGCTCCCCAGGGCTGGAGGGGAGTGGAGCACATGGTAGGCAGATGAAACCCTCCGAGAGTCCCCTGTAGCACAGCCTGAAGCAATGTAACATCACAGGAGAGCATCTGAGAACACCTGCAGCTGAATTCTGGACAGCAAGCCGAGATGGCTCAGCTCATTTACAGCTCAGCTCTTGGAACATCCTGGAGACAAGCTGGCAGGAGCAGATGCAATAGCAGCCTCTTGCTGGGAAACAGCAGCCACAAGAGAACACTGTATACTGGTGATTATAATAATCACCCAGAACATTGCTACATAGCACTTTTATATACGTATTACCAATCCTCGTCGCAGTTTCGCAAGCAAGGTAGGGCACCTTCTAGTCAAGCAATTCTGAGGATGAGGAAATGGATGGATAGAGGGCAGTGACATACAGAGTAGCACACAAGTAGAAGAGATTGACGTATCAGCAGAGGCAGATACCATTTTTAGAAATCTGAAGCCCATAAAAATTTCAGAGTCTTTAAAAAATAATACAATAGAAGAATGCATAATCAAGGATGTCTAACGAGCCTGTGTCAGTGGAGAGCCTTAAAAGCTTGTGCTTTATTAGATTCAGGATAAATCCACCTGTGCATACTGGTTTTTAAAGTTGGTGGCTTTCCCAAGGTGAAAGTATCAGAGTCAGGACTTGAATTGCGTGATTACAGAGATTTCGTTGTTTTATTTTATTTGAAGCAAGAGACTCTTTCTGCTATGCCATACTGTTCTTTTTATTAGATCATCTAGTAAATTGGCATGGATTCCTATATTAATCTATAGGGTAGAATCATAGACAGCCATTAATATTCTAATAGTTCTTTAGATTTTGTGCCTGATCCAATGGTGTGCCTATAATGAAGGAATGTAGGAAGAAAAAGTGGCAACAGGCAAATGGATACTGGCAAGAAAACAAAGAAGCAGACCTTGGCTGGTTGTGGATCTGGCACCTTTTCTCTCCTTCATTCTTGCTGGCAGAGTTTCAGTTTAGAACTAGTGTGTCCATCCTTCACTATAAGACTTAAGGAAGGACAATCCTTTCACTAGCTACAGGGTAAACCCTTATTCCTATTACTTTACTTCCTTAGCAGTAATTGGCTTCCAAAATAAGATTTTATTTATTTATTTATTCATGAGAGACTCAGAGAGAGGCAGAGACATAGGCAGAGAGAGAAGCAGGCTCCATGCAGGAAGCCCAATGTGGAACTCGATCCCAGGACTCTGGGATCACACCCTGAGCCAAAGGCCTGTGCTCAACCAGAGCCACCCAAGCGTCCCATTCCGGTAGATGGCCCATTCCTGACAATGAAATAGGAAGAGAAGTCTTCCTGTTCTTCAAGAGGTTGAGATTGGCATTTCTCCTACCACCACCACCACCTGTCCATATTGTTTCTACTTATGAGACCTAGAGTTACAGCAGCCATCTTTCAACTATAATGGGGAAGCAAATGCAAAAGGTGAATATTGGGAAGTGGAAACATGGAAGGACAGAATTTCCTTACCTCAGGACTTCTGGTTTGGTGAGATAATACCCTTAATGCAGTTGCCTGAGAGTGTTGGAGATTTGGAGGTGAGTGTTCTTGCTGATACCAATATTTAAAACACTGGATCATGAATTCTGAGCTGCAGAGGAGAAGCTGCAAATCTAGGAAAAGAATGATATGAGATGGACAGTGGGTTTGGGGTGGAACTAAAACCTGGAGGTTTGGATAACTTTTAGCGTCTGACCACATGTATAATAAGATTAAGAAAACTGGAAGAGGGATGCCTGGGTGGCTCAGTGGTTGAGCATCTGCCTTCAGCCCAGGGCGTTGATCCCAGGATCCGGGATCGAGTCCCACCTTGGGCTCCCTGCATGGAGCCTGCTTCTCCCTCTGCCTGTGTCTCTGCTTCTCTCTCTGTGTCTCTCATGAATAAATAAGTAAATCTGAAAAGAAAGAAAAGAAAAGAAGAAAAGAAAAGAAAACTGGAAGAATAGCCTGTCAGAGATTTGAGAATTTATCTTTCTGGGTTCAGTCTCCAGTTTATCTCAAGGTTATAGCTTTATGGACTTAATGGAGGAAAAGGCAGCAGTGGAGTAAAGATTTAAGTTATTGTAAAAGTGAAAACAACAACTACTGCTAAGGTTTTGCTTGAGTCATTTCTATAGATGCTGAGCTAGAACAAGATGTTGGTAGCATTTGGGAAGGTGCGGGAGGGTATATAGAATTGAATTGTCCAAAATCTTGATTCAGCAGAGGTGGTGGCTGAAAGCGATGATAACCCAGGACGGCTAGAGAGGGGGAAGTTTTCCTCCTGGTAGTGTAAGATCAATAAATTTAAAGTCTCTGTGAGCTGGTAAAGGAAATGTTAGCATTCCTTCCTAGCACTGGAAAATAGTGAGAGCCTCCAAGATGTTCTCTCAGGTTAGCCAGATTTTGTTTAAGACAAAAGGGTGTGAAGGTATGGAAGAGATGGAAGATAAATAATTAAAATTTGGGCAGCCCCAGTGGCCCAGCGGTTTGGCGCCACCTTTGGCCCGGGGTGTGATCTTGCATGGAGCCTGCTTCTCCCTCTGTCTGTGTCTCTGCCTCTCTCTGTCCGTCATGAATAAATCAATAAAATCTTTAAAAAAATAATTAAAAATTTCCAAAAATTATACAATAATGATTTACAATGATTATTAAATATTATTTAATACTTGTTAATATTATTAATCCAGTAAAAACGAGGTATGGAGTTTCTGATTCCGTACAACGACACCCATCATTTATAATTAAAAGGCGTGGTTTATTTTTATTTGTATTGGAAGATAATCCATGCTGCTCAGAATGTCAGTCACCAATCATTACTGAGAGGAATCCTACTTTTTTTCCTAATGTGCTGAGATTGTGAGATAGTACTTACTCTTATTCATTAAAAGATTAGTTCATATTTGAACCCTCATTTCATTTGCAAATTTGAGCCAAAAGTTGAAGTGAAATCCAAATTAATGCCTTTGAAATGAGAAAGTTGTTATCAATATCTCAGCTTTATTTTTTCTCTTCATTTTCATCGTTAAAAGTGATAATCTTGTTCCTACTCACTCTTGTCCCCTGGGACACAGCACCAGTGCCGACTTGTTGAATTTTATTTGTGTGTGGTCTAGTTCTCTAGATTTGCCAAGATCAGTCAACACATATTAGAAATAAATTTCAGCACTTTATTCAGACTTACTAAGTAGGTTTGTTATTTTGGATGACAATACTGATATTTCATATCTTAGTGTTTGGCCCAGCTCATTTTAGATTAGTGAAACAGTCCATTCATAAATGTTTTCCTCCAAATGTCATAGGCATTTATGTATTCTAAATATTATTACTGGTTGTGGTTTTATTAAAATTTTATAGTGTGAAATCTTGTCTGATTCTTATTACAGTGTACTTATAGAATGATGAAATTATAGAGTACCTTAGAGATATCTTTTTTAATTCCTCAGTTGATTTTTAACATTTTATAAATGTTTAGTGTTTATTTAAGATTTAGTTTTAGCTGTCAGTTTTGCCAATTCTAATAAGAAGTTCTAGTATTTTATAATTGTACAGTACTGAGGACTTCAACTGATTGTTGTTGTTGTGTTTTTTTTAAACAGAGCAAAATACGCCACCAAGAGATGGTAAACAATTAGATAATTTAGAATTATTTAAAATTGTAACTGAGAACAGGACTGCTTTTAGAAGAACTGAACATGGTAAAAGCCTCTTATAAAATAAGCTATATAATTGGACTCAGTGTGGGGAGCTGAATTTGAATATCAGAGATCTAATTATTTTATTTGGTGACACTGGATGTTCTAGGTCCTAAGAATAACTTTTTAAATTTTATTTTTTTAATTTGTTCTGAAATGATTCTGCAGGAATATTAGCAGATGAAAATCACACAAAGGAGATGGCTTGTATTAAATCAGATTTTACTTAGAACAGAAATAAAATTTAAAAATTAATTAAATCAACAGAAAAATATATCCCATCAAAGTGCAAGTAGTTATGAATATTATGTATCTTAGATGAACTCATTCCCTTTATTTATTTTTTTTTAATTTTTATTTATGATAGTCATCACAGAAAGAGAGAGAGGCAGAGACATAGGCAGAGGGAGAAGCAGGCTCCATGCACCGGGAGCCTGACGTGGGATTCGATCCCGGGTCTCCAGGATCACGCCCTGGGCCAAAGGCAGGTGCTAAACTGCTGCGCCACCCAGGGATCCCAACTCATTCCCTTTAATAAATCAGTAAAATCTTGCTCCCAGAATTCAGTATTGGATTACTAAAAAAAAAAAATTCTTACTTAAACTAAATAAATGGTACTCTGATTTGACTATGTTAAGCATTATATTTTCCATATTCTGTGTCAAGAAATTGAAGTACATTTGCTATCTTTAATTTCAATCAATAGTGTTAATTTTTAAGTCCTAAATCACATAAAGGTTACAACATTATGAATAGTTCTATTACAACAAACTTGAAATACTGGTCTATGACTACACAATTGCTAATTAGTTTTTTATAGGTTACTTAAATAACCAAATCGGCATGTTTAATAATTTAAGTCAATGATTCTCAAAGTCTAGTTCCAGCTGGCTAGCAGCAGCTGTATTACCTGGGAGCTTGTTAGGAGCAAATTCTCAGGTCCTACACGAGGAGTAACTGAATTAAAAACCCTGAGCGTGGGTCCCAGCAATCTGTATTTTATCCAGCCATCTAGGTAATTCTGATGTAAGTGGCAAAGTTTGAGATCTACTAGTTTAGGAGCTCCAGCTCTGGACTTACGCAGACCCAAGTTCCATTTCTTGTTCCCTTATTAATTGTGTGATGCTGGGTGAGTTGCTTAGTTTCTCTAAGATTTGGATCACACATCGAAAAAGGTAAAGTGGTAATACCTGCATCCCAGGGATGTCACGGGGATTAAATGGCATGATAATATGACAAACGTAGCTTTATCCTGAAACATACTGGGTACTCAATTAATGATAATGTTAGAAAAGTATCAAGAAATAATTCTTGAAATTCACTGAAACCTGTTTTATAAAACACTGTTTCATAAATGTATTCTTCCTATCAGAAATAAATATTGGTCATATTAAATGTAGTTACATAATAGAAGTGGCCAGAATAATAGTGTCCCTTTTCTAAGATACATGCATTATCACACTTTAGTGACAGGAACTAGTGTTAACCCTACTTTTCAAAACAAGAAAAGGATAAGTGGTTATCCTTATTCCTTATTTTAAAGGAAACAGAAAAAAAGCAGAGAAAAGCAGTTAGGTCGGAAGTCACGGAACTGATTTCAGATCTGGAAGTCTGAACATAGGATTCGTGCTCTTATCTGTTTCCCTCTACTAATTTTGATTTTTTTAAATAAATGTAGTTAACATTCATTTAATTTATGTACCCTTGATGAATTGTAAGTTTTATAATGAGAACTAGCTATTTTCATCGGCACCTTTAAAAAATACTGATTCTCATTTTGACTTACTTGAAAACTAACAGCCCACTTTGGAGTAGCCTGCTGTGAACTGTGGGGAGGGCTAAAAAGGAAGCTAAAGAAAATATCTGTGATTTGAAAAGAGCATTTATAAACTCATTATGATTTGCAAAACAAAGCTAAATGAATGCAGGTGTACAGAGAATAAATATCTAGTGTTGCACAATTGCGCTACAATGGAAACGTAAGGTGGACAGATGTGGAAGTTACTTGGGATAAGAAATTGTTGCCATCATCAGAATCAGCTTAATCTCAAACCAGACTGTAGAAAGGGAAGTACTAAGAAATGGTAAAGGATTTCTTTATTTTTAACTAACGAGGAATTGAATTATAGACAATTTGTAAGGAGATTTGTCTAATTGTCAAGTACACAGACAGATCTGTATGAGAAATAGGAGGAATAGGAAAAGACAAAAACAAAAACAGAAAAAACAATTATCAAAAAAACAGCCAGCGATTCAGTGTTTTGAGGGGAGTGAAATGCTGATGAGATAAATGATAGCCAGTTTATAGGAAAAGGTAGGAAGTTGATGAGAGCTTAGGTTCTCACCAAGATGTCCATTTACAGGTGGTTAAGGTCTTCAGTGCACTGTTTTCAAATTAAAAGGGAGTAAGTACAGAAATTAAAGAAAAAGAGTTAGAAAAGTTAAACAGATTAAAACAATGAGAAATATACCGATTAAAGTCAATTTATTGCAGTGCATTTATAATGTAACTCATACATTTGAGTATAGGATTATAATCTCAGATTTTATATTTTTGAAATTTATGCAAAGACACTCTCTGGGCAGTCATATCCCTCAACATAGCTTAGCAAGTGGAACTCAAGCTACATTTCATATGCATTCACCTTTGCTGGGTGTACTTGTGCAGTGCATAACTTCCGCAACTATGCATGTCATCCTGTAGCATTATAGGATGGAACGAGAACTGAATAATTATCTAGACGAATATATTCACATTGTACATGAGAAAATGAATCGTATAGGCAAGAAAAAACATTCTGTTACTGAATGAGAAACCCTGATATTTACCAATGGCTGATGGCATCAGAATTATTCTATAAAGGATTAAGGCATAAAGATAATTTAATATCCAGGACCATTTGTAACCTTTGCAAAATAAGTTTTATAAGAATTTTTTTGCTGCTTTTCTTGAATGAATCCAACTTACATTTGTTTTATTCCCCATTCCATAAGAACTACCACTTTATTTTATTCCAATTCATTTTTAAAGATTTTTACTTATTTATTTGGCAGTGAGAGAGCGCACAAGCAGGAGGAGTGGCAGGCAGAGGCGGAGGGAGAAGCAGGCTCCCCACTGAGCAGAGGGCCCTACGTGGGGCTCCATCCCAGGACCCTGGGATCATGATCTGAGCCAAAGGCAGATACTTAATTGACTGAGCCACCAGACACCCTTCCAATTCATTTTTAAAAACTAACATATTGGGGCACCTGGGTGGCTCAGTGGTTGAGCATCTTCCTTTGGCTCAGGTCGTGATCCCGGGGTCCTGGGATTGAGTCTGTATCAGGCTCCCCATTGGGAGCCTGCTTCTCCCTCTGCCTAAGTCTCTGCCTCTTTCTGTGTCTCTCATTAATAAATAAAATGTTGTGTCTAACCTTCATTAAGTGTTTTAGAATGTTGCAGCAACAATATTTGAGCTTTACGTGGGTAATCTCATTTCTTTATAACAGTTTATAGTCATTCTTCTTTTTAAGATTTTATTTACTTATTCATGAGAGAGGCAGAGACACAGGCAGAGAGAGAGGCCAGCTCCCTGCAGGGAGCCCAATGCAGGACTTGATCCTAGACCTGGAGATCACGACCTGAGCCAAACGCAGATGCTCAACTAGCCATCCAGGTCCCCCCACAGTCACTATTCTTAGCCCAATTCTGCAAATGAAGGAAGTAGAGGCATTGAGTAGAAAATGGATGACTTGAATCCCCAGTGAATATACTCTTTATCTCAGCTAATCTAAGCTACAGCTCTTAATCTGTGTATGACTAAGTATTAAAGTTTTGGTTACAATTGTTATACAGTGATAATGCTTACATGTGTTAGCATATTTAAGGAATAATAATAAACCTATTATTTAAATACCTTTTTCCCCCTTTAAATGAGGCATCAGTCCCTAGCAATCAGTCTTTAAATGCTTAAAAACCTTAGTTAGTTCAAAGCCACTTAATATTTCATAGAGCAATAGTATTGTTTTATATTTTTCAAGTTTTACCACATTTAAACAATGAAGAGTAATGTTTTATTCATAATAATGTTCTGTTCCTTGGACAGTGGAGTGTAATTCAGCATGATTTAGTCTGGGACCAGATATCCTAGTCACCAAGAGAGAAGTTCATTTGATGGGATCTAAGAAGTGCAGGCTTAGGAGGAGTGATTTATACCAGTGATTCAGTTTCTTTCTTTCTTTCTTACTTTCTTCCTTCCTTTTTCTTTCTTTCTTTCTTTCTTTCTTTCTTTCTTTCTTTCTTTCTTTCTTTCTTTCTTTCTCTCTCTCTCTTTCTCTCTTTCTCTCTCTCTCTCTTTCTCTCTTTCTCTCTTCTTTCTTCTTTTCTTTCTTGATTTTATTCATTCATTCATTCATTTATTTGAGAGAGAGAGAGAGCGTGCTCACGTCTACAGAGTGGGGAGGGGCAGAGGGAGGAAGAGAGAATCCCAAGCAGACTTCCCACTGAGTGCAAAGCTCCCCATGGGCCTTGAACCCAGGACACTAAGATCATGACCTGAGCCAGAATCAAGAGTCAGAAGCTCAAATGACTGAGCCACCCAGGCATCCACTGTAGTTCAGTTCTTAACTGGTTGTGTGACCTAAGGCAAGGTATTTTACTTTTATGAATCTATTTTTCCATCTGTAAAGTTATGAACTTCTTATGTCTTCTAGCACTGTTAACCCATTAAGTTGGCATTTTTCCTGCAGTAAGAATATCACAAAATGCAGTAGAACACAAGAGTACAATAGACATAATTTAATCTTAGATTAAGATAACACTTTAAAATCTTGAATTTCTTTTGGATTACTATTATGAAAATGATTTCATTGTACAGTAGATGTTAAAAGCTATAATTAATAGTGAATTCCCATCAAGGAAAAGAAAACAATTGCATGTGTGATGAAATCCTCGGTGTGTAATAAACGTTAAGCTGCTTTTGTTTACTTGTTTTAGTAATGTCTCTTTGTCTTTTGAGTTTTCTGGTAACAAACAACATTCATTATTTAAAAATTCATTATTCCTTTATTTAGTTAGGAATTAATTTTTCATTGTTATTTTCACAGTCCTATATGAGTGGCACATAGTCAGGAGTCAATAAATATTTATTGATAAACTGAAAATTTATTCAACAGATGTATATCAAGCCACTATTGGCTTAGCTCAGTCATTGCCACATGTTGGGAAAATGTAAAAATGAGTAAGTCAATTTTGGCCTTTGAGGATCTCACTATTTAATAGTAAGCAAAAATACATGGTGATAATTGCAGTATAATGTGATAAATACTATATAAAAGACATTAAATTAATACTGTCTAGAGGAAACCTAGACTATTTGAGAGATCTCTATTTATTTTAATTGATTTTTTTACAAATTAAGTCAAGGTTTAAGAGGCAGAAAAAAGTGAAAAGACCGTTGTAAGACTGAAGAAAGCAAGTGTGCACTCGGACATGGCATACTGAGATAACAGAGAAAATGTTGCAGCATAGGATGTGGGGGTGGAGGGCCGGGAAATGGGTCTGGATGGAGAGCTTGAAGGCACAACTGTGAGGCTGCAAGCAGCCATATTAAGAATGTCTACTTTGTTTTTATAGGTTGTTTAGTTAAACAGTCAACTGGGAGTTGAGGTAATTTGGAGTCAATAAAGATTTTTTTTTTCAGTAAAGATTTTAAAGCAAGGCAATGACAGGATCGTATTTGGTGTTTCAAAGATAAATCTGGTGGAATAATTACATCACCCAGAAAGACAGAGAAGCTGGATAAAGGAGACCAGTTTGCAGGCAGTAGCATTGAGAGATGGTAAGCTAGAGTTTACAGCAAAGAATTTCAAATGTTTCAGTCTTCACGAGTCTATTTAGTAGCAAAAATTGCAAGTACACTACAGTTTCTGTAATTTTATTTATTATGTACTACTGTATACCAATGCTAAAGTATTATATACATTTTAGAATATCGTATGAGGGGTGGCCCCGGTGGCTTAGTGGTTTAGTGCCGCCTTCAGCCCAGGGCGTGAGTGATCCTGGACGCCCAGGATTGAGTCCCGCGTCAGGCTCCCTGCATGGAGCCTGCTTCTCCCTCTGCCTGTGTCTTTGCCTGCCTCTCTCTCTGTCTCTCTCTCTCTGTTTCTAATAAAAAAATAAAATCTAAAAAAAATGTATGAAATTTTATTTAAAAGTTTAAGGATTATATTTAAAAATACGTATCAATGGAATTTCTCTTAATATCCCATGCCAGGGGGCTGTTTATGCAGCCTCAGAATGTTGCTTACTCACTTTACATGCTTGATTTAGAATAGTGGTTCTCAACATTGTTTGTATCTTGGAAACACCAGGCTGCATCCTAAAATGACTATTGCTAATCTCTGGGTGTGCGACCCAGACATCTGAATTTTCCTACCTCCCCAGGGGATTCCAGCATGCTACCAAGGATAAGAACCACTTAAAGAGAATAGAAGAGCGATTGCAATTTTCAGCACTGAAAACACAGAGGAGATGAGTGGTATTTTATGTTAGAATCACATGGGAAACTATTTCAAACTACAGCCATCCCTTCACCTTTCTAGAGATTTTGTACCTCCACCTGGGGTTATATTGTACGCTTTGAGTCCACCTCTATTGAATTAAACTTTAAAAGTTAATCTAGACAAACAGATTGGGTAGGATATTTATTTATTTATTTATTTATTTATTTATTTATTTTTAAAGATTTCATTTACTTATTCATGAGAGACAGAGAGAGAGAGAGTCAGAGACATAGGCAGAGGGAAAAGCAGGCTCCCTGTGGGGAGCCCGATGCAGGACTTGATTCTAGGATCCCGGGATCACAATCTGAGCCAAAGGCAGATGCTCAACCGTTGAGCCACCCAGACTTCCTAGCTAGGATCTTATTCAATCTATGAATTTGGGGTTGGAGAGAGAATGATTGGTTTGGGAGAAAATTTTGTGATGTGTTTTGTTTCAAGATAGAGCCAGAATTCCAGGTTGACTCTAAAATTTCTCAGTGTACTCATATACTGAGATAGGAAAGACACAAGGAATAAAAATAGTTACTGTTTATTTACTCTTTTAGAGACAGAGTGGTATTGGTGAAGTCCATGCATGTTTCAGATTCAGTCCTATAAGGCATGCAAGTGGTTATGTATGAAGAAGTAGGAACTATGATTTAGGACTTGGGACAAAAAGATGGGCTTCCCACAAAAAGACCGCAGAAAACATCATGTAACCAAATAATATCCTTCAGTCAGGAAGCTTATTTAGCACAAATAGAAGGGAATAAAAGGAGTAGAACCTTAAAAAAACAATAAAAAAAAACACAATCAAAAGGACAGTATGTGGAGAAAATCAGTAAAGAAGACCAACAAGGAGTAGCTGGAGACATGAAAGGAAGAGCAAAAATTGTGATTGGTATCAAAAATGAGTAGAATGCCAGATGGGGCAGTGGTCAGCAAAATCAAATTCTCCAAAATGGTCAGGTAAGATAGAACCTGAAAAAAATGTTTCCAAATGAGAACAATTAGGAGACTTAAAAATCTGAATTGAGAAGAGTTTCGGTGGGAAGACAATGGAGGAAGCCGAGGCAGTGTGTCTCAAGCTGAAACAGTTTGGGTAGAGAAGGAAAGAGTAAGATATGCAAGTGGCTTCAGGGAAGGTTTGAGGGGATATTTTTATTTAATGGAAAGATGGGGCAGACATGCAATATGGAGTGGAGAAAGTAGAAAAGTAGGAAGACAAAAACGCACCATGGAAAATCAAATTGTGCCTTGCTCTGACTAAGCCCAGATTATTTTTTACAGTTTGTTTTTTTGTTTGGTTGTGTTTTTCTTTATTTTGTTTTCCAGCAGTTTGGAAATATTATCTTATTTTAATGTGTTGCTTTACCATTGGCTGTGGCTTTCGATCTCAGTTAGTGATAAGTCAGCAATACACATGAACATAAATACTTTTATATAAAGTAAGCACAAGTTTTTGTTTTGACTTTCTTTTAAGTGAAGCACTACTAAAAAGAAATGATCTAAGGAGGATTAGATATGTATGGCAACGGCAGTAAATTTCATGGGGCCATATTTGGTTTGATTACAACTATCTTACATGACTTTCAACTATAAACAGATATGAGGAATGTTGGTTAAAATAATATCTGTGTACTTAAATAAAATAGTAAAAATGATGTGGAACCAGAAGACAATTGTGTATTTGCACTGGGAAAAATTATGAAGTAGACGGAGTATGTCTATATTCTAATCAGGTTAGCACATGTCAGAAGTTTGATAGTCAGCTTTGCCTAAATCAGTAAACAATTTCTACTAACTACCTAAGGTAGTCAGCACATAGACTCTATGTGCTATGAAAAACAGCTTTCTCGGGACCCGTAGACAGGTGGGGAAAAGACACAACTAAAATATAAACAGATATAACATGCTGTACTATAGCACAAAGTACAAGTTCAATCTAACCAAACCCCAGTGGAATTAATAAGAATAGTGATTATCCTAGAATTAGCATCTAGTAACATGCCAATACGTTAATATAACCATAATAGTTAATATTTCTAGCTATTATTCGATGTACTGGACATAATTTTAAGTGTGTCACATGCAGTAACTTATTTAATCCTCAAAATAATTCAATCCTTATTTTATTATTATTCTTTTATAATGAGGAAATTCAGGCCCCAGTTAAGCCACTTCTCCAAAGTCAAATAATAAGTAACTGGCGGAGCCAGGTTTCTCACCCATAAAGTCTGACTCCAGAGTCTCTGCTCTTAAACACACTGTCCTATCCAGACTTACTCATTCTAATTTCATATAAATAAATTTTCAGAGAAAACTAGCCTATGTCAGCAAATGAGTGGATTTTTTGCTAGTAGAAACCAAAGGTTTGCTTTTTGTTTATAGAGTAATATTAAAGGCCACCAAGGGCTTACTCCTCATTGACACTGTATTAAAGGATTTCTTCACACAGGAGTACCTAATGGAGAATATGAATTTCATTTATTTGGGCAGTCATTCATTGAATAATGCTTATTCAGTGTCTACTATGTCCTCCGCTCTATGTGCTGTGAAAAACAGCTTTCTTGGGACCCATAGATGGGTGGGGAAAAGACACAACCAAAACATAAACAGATATAACATACTGTACTATAGCACAAAGTACTATACCATACAACCACAGGATAAGATTCTGATCCCACAAGTGTGCTTTAATTCAGAAGGGTAGAATTGTACATAAGTGGAAAGCATATGGAAAGAAGCTTTGCTATGTTCTATACGTGGCTAGTTCCTCAGTTCTGTGAAGTCACATGCTAAGCTTTCAACCATTGTAGAGCTGTTGGAGCAACCTGTCCATAGACCTCAGCAGAAACTGGCTAAAGCAATAGCTAAGACAGTTAAGGGGAAAAACAAAACACTTTTCAGTATAAGGCCGAAAATGGCTCCCAGACGATAATTCTTCAGTAAACAACAGAACAAAAGCAGGGCCAGAAGACTAGAGAGTAAAGGGAAAGACCATGAAGGAACATCAAAGTGAAGAAGGCAGGCTTGCTAGAGAGCAGAGTTCCACATTTGTTGAAGCCAGAGTAGTTTGTATTTTGCTCTCAGCAAGTTGAACAACAGTCGATGCCCATATGATCAAGGCAGGTGCCTTTTACTATAACTGTGGTTCTTTGTGCAGGATAGTATCCACATTATTGGGTGTTGAGTGAAGTGCTAATTCAAAGAAAATAACTAGTCCTGAAGTGCATGATTTAATACCCTCACCTGTCTCATTTTATTTTAATTATTTTACTTATATTACAGAAATACAAAGAGGTGTCTTTAATAGAAAAGTGTGAATGAACAAAATATATATAAATTAGTGTGGAGGAAAGCCCCATTGTCCCCCTGTTTTGTGTGGTCATGTGAAAATGAACATCTGTACCTTCATACATGCTGCAATTTTCCACCCTAGCAATTACTCACATGAGCTAGTGGGATATAATTGTCCAAGATTTGTGTTCATTTGGGTAATTTAGTGGAAAAACTCCTATTAGGGTAAGCTAGCCAAAAGATAGAATTTTATCGGATGGTATACCATTTAATCAGCTTTGTTTTATGATTGGTACAAATTGGTATCCTGCACAAAGGAATATGTACATATAATGCATTTCTTTGAAGTGTATGACACATAAGAATCAGAAATGTCAAATACTAAATGTAGGAAAATTGGAAAATATCCCTCTTCGATTAATTAAAATTATAAGTAGGATTTAAATTTCATGATTTGCTTTAAAGGGTATTTTCTTTTTTTAAAAGATTTTATTTATTTATTCATGAGACACACACACACGGGGGCGGGGGGGGGGGGGCAGAGACATAGGCAGAGGGAGAAGCAGGCTCCATGCAGGGAGCCCGGTGTGGGATCCGATCTCAGGTCTCTAGGATCATACCCTGGGCTGAAGGTGGCGCTAAACTGCTGAGCCACCCGGGCTGTCCTAAAGGGTATTTCAAATTACCAGTAAATATAGACTAAAGAAGTATTTGGTAGAATTTTATTAAATGGTAAATACTGAGTATATTTCTAAGTCATTACTACTTAGCAAGGTGAATAGATGATCATTTCTGAATGTTTTTACCTATGCAGAATAAATAGAGACACTTTAGGGAGTATTGGTTTTAATTGTTATTGTTTCTGAACTTATGTGGAATAAGGGGCAATATTTTACCTTCATAATCCTTTTCTTTGTTTTATAAAGCTAATGTTTATCAGGATATTGAAGTTAAAGTGATCTTCCCCTGAGACTTTCAAGTGAGTGATACACTTTTCTATGAAAGAATGTTTCAGCGAGTACCTTGGTGACAATAAAGAATGAAACATTTAAAGCAGTATCCTATTTAAGTGTAGTTTAAAGGATTACCATGACCCTTGAAAATGTTAAAAATGGTGGGAATATTTAGATTGTACATTTGCTTTTGATTATTGCACTTCTCATGACCATGTATAGGTGGTATCAGAGCTGATCCAAATGACTGTCTGTAGATAAATGGAAAGGACTTGATCTTGGCAGTTGAAACACCCATGTGGGGCCCTGTCTGCCACATACTAACTACATACAATTCCTTGGGCAAAATTCCTAACCTAGAAAATGAAAACTGAAATGACCACATCTCCCAGGATTGTTTTATGGATTAACTGGTATTATTTTGTCCATTCAAAAAAAATATCTATTTCAGTTCTTACTGTAAAGGAAACAGTGCCAGACCCCAGCTCTGCAGAGATAAGCAGACACTGGAGCTTACCTTCCTAGGTTCTCTGGCTGGAGCCATCTAAGTGAGACTGACAAAAGGCAGATTAACAAGAGAAAAGCAAACAGATTTATTTAATGTATAAGTTTTATGTGACATTGGAGCCTTCATAAGGAAATAAAGCTCTGAAGAAGTGGTTAAACCTGAGTGTTCTTACGCTAGGTTTGATGAAGAGTGAAATGTTATGGAAAAACGTGATAGGAAAAAAGGGTATGTGGGTAGTGAATGGGGTGACAATCGGCCATACTTCTTTGTTCAGATTTCTTTTGTGGCCCTCCATCTTCAGAGATAAGGATATTCTTTTCTCTAGGTGTAGGAGGGCATTTCTCCATGAGTGTAAGTGTAAGACTTGCTTCAGGGGAAAAGTCAGAGAGTCCTTCCTCTACCTGTGGTTTCTCAAATTTCTTCAGCTGGAAATATTAAATGATGTATTTTGGAGTAGTGTGTTCCAAGCCCCGTCATGTGTAATAAAGATATTTAGCAACTGACATTTTCGTGCACTTACGATGTGCCAGATACAGTTTGTTAAGGGTGAGTATGGGGAGGAAGATAGAGCCAATTTAAAAAGATGAGTTTAAGGGGTTATCTAGTATACTACACTGAATATAGTGTAAACCCACTCCTCATGAAATTGTTGTTCTTTCCTGTTTAATCTATAAGTCATAAAATCATAGAATATTAATGCTACAAAATATTTTTTTTTACCATTTTGTTTTGGAAACATGTTTCTTTAGAGAGATTAAACATCCATATCTGAATATGGATTTTTCATCCTTTTTACTAACAGTTTAATTTCATC